>NC_043982.1:8460367-8825367 GCF_902150065.1 Myripristis murdjan
GCAACAGACCTAAATAACAAGATAGAGAAAGTACATCTGGCTCCTGCTGTGTCTGTCCTCTGCTTAGCAGCCAAGCTGCCCTGAACTATGTAATACATTGGATAATGCAAGAAACATTGAACTATACGGCCAATTGTAACACTACTTTAAAGTCATTTTCCATGTGTCGTCTTGTAAATACACAACCGTAAGCTGTCCTTTGGTTCTAATTTGTCTATTGCAGTACAGAGCATTTTATTTACCATGATTTACCATGGACGATGTTGCCTGCATATACATTTTGGTTTTGCAGGATTTTTGTCACTTGTGAAAAAAATTGTCCTGAGTAGAAGTCCACATTGCTAATTTGTTTATTTAGTAAACTTGCTTATGCAACACTGTAGGGAACACAAGATGTAACTGAGAAAAAGTTAAAAAAAAAAAAAAAAAAAAAAAAAAAAAGAAAAAAGAAAGAAAGAAAGAAAGAAAGAAAGAAAGACAGAAAGTGTAGTAGCCTAAACTTCTAAATTATTTTTACAGGAAAGCCCAGAGAGTTGCATGAAAACAGGAAGCAGCAAGACTCAGGAAACTGGAGAGCAGAGAGATACAGGAAACAACAGTGAAATCCATCCATTCATTTATCCATCCAACACAGACGCTGTCATGGGGTGCTGGATCATCCCATCATGCGCTGGACAGGAGTCGGGGAAACACCATGGACAGGTGGCCTGACATTCACACACACTGTCACACCTGTGGGCCATGTGGAGTCACAAGTTCACCTGTAGTACCTGTGTTTGGAGTGTGGGAGGAGGGGAGAGCTAATAGTCTACAGATAGACAGATTTGCAAAGACATAAGCTGACGATAGCAGGACTTTGAATTCAAAGCAAAAAAAAAAAAAAAAAAAAAAACCTATACATCCTCTTTGTCCCATGGGGTTGCCATTTGCAAATGTATCCAGGGCAAAGCCCACAAATAGACCATAGACTGATGAACATACAACATAGTAGCTAAAAAAGTAACACAAAACCACAGCTTCAGAAATGACAGAATTGAATCAAATCCTCTGTGACAGTCTTATACCAAAAATGGTGCACTGGGATTTTCTCACAGCACAGAAGGCATGGCTTCATTCTGCTGACGCACAAACCACCATAACTGGTCTGATGAGTCTCTTTCTCTGTTTTTCATGCATGTTTGCATTTTGAGAAAGTCAAAGGATGCCTTAAACCCACAATGCATCTTGCCTGTACTGTGAAACATGGTGGTGGGTCTGTAATGATATGGGCAGCTATGGAGGCCGTGGTACAGGACCAGGAGCACCCGACTCTCTCTCTTGGGACCTGTTCCCTTTGTCGTGGTGAGGGAGCTTGTGTCCCTCAAAGACCCATCAGAGCTGTGCTGCCGGGGGCAAACTCCTGGTGGATCCAACCAAACTGGATGGATTGAGGGGTCAGACAAATCACAGTCCAAGAGAAAGTCTTGATCCTGGAGAAGAAGTGGAGGTGCTTCATGTTGCAGGAGTTCAGAAAGGTGGGCACCTCCTGGAAATAGCAGAACAGAGTGCGGTGTAGATAGTGGACGCCCTGTGCTCCCAAGAGGGGCAAGAGCATTAAAGAAAGCCAAAAGAAGAAGGGGCACCTGTGGCATTGTGCAAAATCTGTTTCCTTGTCATTATTTTATTTATTTATTTAGAGAGGACAATGCACATTGATTGACATTACTGTAAATGCGCCAGTGTTAGCCAGAGGCTAGTTTACAACCGCAGTCCTCCGGCATGATGTTAAAGAACCATTAAAATATACAAAAACGGGACACAAGGGTCATAATACATAAAAACAAGGACACAGGAGACATAAAATTTACAGTAAGAATACAACATATCCATGTAGGAAACAGAGACCGGCAGACAATGACACTAAAAGAGAGACATCAATCATGCAATTAAATAAAATTGGCCAAGATGAACTGTCAAGGATGGATAAATGAGATGGAGATGCAGCAATGCAAAGACCAGAGCAAGGTTTCTTGCTGGAGTTGTGCTAAGATGGATTAAGAAACACAAGGAAACCAAAGATATACAGTGTATAAAGTGCTACAGTGCTCATGGAAAGTGCTGCAGTGCTCATAACAATTGTTGAGGTTAAGGGTTAGCTGTCAGAGGTGAGTAAATGGTATGGAGGTGCAACAATGCAATGACCAGAACACGATTTCTTGTTGGGAGTTGTGCTAAAGATGAATTGAGAAGAGGTAACATTTGTAAAATGCTGCAATGCTAAGGTGAATTGAGAACAGGTAGTACATTAAAGTGCTGTAGTGCTCCTTACAGTTTACCCATGTCACTGCGCATGTCTGTGAGGGAACATGTGCAGCAACATGGGGGGAAACAGTGATGCACAAGCCCAGAGACAATGCACAGCACAATACACCTTTTTCACAGCTGCCATATTGACATGAAATAACAGGTAAACACAGGCATAAATAATGACATTAGTTAAGGCCCTGTTCCATTTAAGGTACCAGAGTGTTTCCAGTGACCACAGCAGGACCCTGAGTGTGTATGACCATTGCAATGCTCATACTTTTCACTGATTTGTAATTACTCAGTGGGCATGCAAATTGGATTTTCACATATAGGGCCCTATCTTGTGCCACGCTATCCGCTGCCACTACCCGCTACCCGCAAATTGCGGATTTAGGAGCTTCCGCTATCCCTAAACGGTATCTTGCGCCACCCGCTACCCGCTATCCGTTATGCCGACTCCGTCTTTGCGCCTGGAGGTGCGTCGTGGGCGTGTTTCATGCGCTATCCCTAAAGTTGCTATCTTGCGCACACACTTGGTGGTCAGGACCACCCGCTATCCGCTATCCCTAAAGTTTGGGCTGTTACGAGAGCGCGCCCAGGCGGCTTCAATGCGCGCCCCGACGGAGCCTCACCACGCACACGGTCGGACTGATACCGGGACGCCGCCGGAATGGACTGAGTATATTACTCATATAGACTGTTTAGAGGAAAGACTGTTTTAATTGGACACTTACGCCAGCACGTTTTATTGTTTTATCATAAGCCAGCAGCTGTGCTATATTTTTATTTTTAATATTTTATTTGCCCAATCTACCTTGTCAAAAAATTAGTTTACACATAGTTCCACCTCTGCCTCTTGTGTGTGTGTGTGTGTGTGTGTGTGTGTGGTGTGGCGGGGATTTTACTCAATCAGTACAACCTTGTGACACGTCCACTTGGACACATGTGGCTCCACCTCCCGAATTAACTCGCCTATAATATAATATGTAAATATACATATAAAGCCAACTTGCTTTAGCCTCAGTAGAACCCCTGAGAAAATCTCCCTCCCTCTCTCCATCGCGGGTTTAGGATTAAGGGCCCTATCTTGTGCCACCCGCTATCCGCTGCCACTACCCGCTACCCGCAAATTGCGGATTTAGGAGCTTCCGCTATCCCTAAACGGTATCTTGCGCCACCCGCTACCCGCTATCCGTTATGCCGACTGCATCATTTGCGCCTGGAGGTGCGTCGTGGGCGTGTTTCATGCGCTATCCCTAAAGTTGCTATCTTGCGCACACACTTTAGGGAAAGCGGATAGCGGGTGGTCCTGACCACCCGCTATCCGCTATCCCTAAAGTTTGGGCTGTTAGGAGAGTGCGTCCAGGCGGCTTCAATGCGCGCCCCGACGGAGCCTCGCCACGCACACGGTCGGACTGATACCGGGACGCCGCCGGAATGGACTGAGTATATTACTCATATAGACTGTTTAGAGGAAAGACTGTTTTAATTGGACACTAACGCCAGCACGTTTTATTGTTTTAACATAAGCCAGCAGCTGTGCTATATTTTTATTATTATTTTAATATTTTATTTGCCCAATCTACCTTGTCAATAAATTAGTTTACACATAGTTCCCCCTCTGCCTCTTGTGTGTGGTGTGTGACCCAGGGATTTTACTCAATCAGTACAACCTTGTGACACATCCACTTGGACACATGTGGCTCCATCTCCCGAATTAACTCACCTATAATATAATATATAATATGTATATAAAGCCACCTTGCTTTAGCCTCAGTAGAAGCCCTGAGAAAATCTACCTCCCTCTCTCCATCGCGGGTTTAGGATTTAGGATTTAGGATAGCGCATCCTGCCCTTAAAGGCAATGGCACCTGGCACACTGATTGGTTTAACTGGCGTAACGCCCAAAACACGCCTATACATAATATAGCGGGTAGCGGAGGTGTTTTGCGGATAGCGGGAGGTGCACAAGATAGCAATTTTACGGGGGAACGCCTCTTCCTAAATCCTAAATCCGCAAATAGCGGGTTTAGGGAGTCTGGCGCAAGATAGGGCCCTTAGGATTTAGGATAGCGCAGCCTGCCCTTAAAGGCAATGGCACCTGGCACACTGATTGGTTTAGCTGGCGTAACACCCAGAACATGCCTATTCATAACATAGCGGGTAGCGGAGGTGTTTTGCGGATAGCGGGAGGTGCACAAGATAGCAACTTTTACGGGGGAACGCTTCTTCCTAAATCCTAAATCCGCAAATAGCGGGTTTAGGGAGTCTGGCGCAAGATAGGGCCCATAGTCTTGTAAGCAAGCAAAAGACAGAGCGATTACAGACAGAAGTCGTTTGCTTTTGGTAAGTTATGCCAGAAAATCTCTGAGTCAGTTAGTGCAGTAATTAAATTGTGTTGTTGGGCATCTTTAATTTAGCAAAAGATATCTCCTTTTAAATTGGTTAAGCACAAAAATGTTCCAGTCTCAAACTAAGTAATTTTACATACTTCACACATCATACGCCAACTGTTTACACTATTTTTTAAATTATAATTTTTGTTATACTGCTTCTTGCATGCACTATGTTTATCTGTGTTTTTGTTTTCTGTGCTTACAACATCCATTGCATGTCTGTCCGTCCTGGAGAGGGATCCCTCCTCTGTTGCTCCCCTGAGGTTTCTTCCTATTTTTCTCCCTGTTAAAGGGTTTTTTAGGGAGTGGTTCCCCCTCCGATGTGAGGGTCCAAGGACAGAGGATGTTGTATTTCCTGTAAAGCCCTTTGGGACAAATTTGTAATTTGTGATTCAGGGCTATATAAATAAATAAAATTGAAATGGAATTGAATTACTGTACATCAACAAGCCAAGTTTTTACAGTGAACAACCCAAATCTCATCTAATGACTTGAGTTATGGTCTCTGTGTCAACTCGCCCCACTGGCCTGCATTACTTCATTACTACAGGCTAATCTGTATTGAGCAGGTGCTTGAATGCAAAAAGCTTATTATATATATATATATATATATATATACACAGTATTATTAGCATTGTATTATTATATATTCTGTTATGTATATTATTATTATAGAGATCACCTACCTCAGTAGCTATGCAAATTTTTATGGAGTAATTTTTAATGCTTGTAGTGGGTTTGTTGTTATTTAGTTTTCATATTGATATCAAAATTGAAAGTGTCATTCAGATAATGATAATGATAATGATCGGCCCCTCATTCTCAGCAGGGTCTTACCAGTGAGTGAGAGCAACCTTGTTCACAATTATTCACATTTTGACTTGTGAAGGAAAATCGCTCTGAACTGTCTAACAGGGTGAGACATGTTTTTACTCTCAGGTGCCATGAACGTGTGAAATGCTCAGCTGCAAACTGATGATGTCCTCCATGTAAAGCCAAGGCTTAAAACATGGGTTAATGGCAATGCTGATGGTTTATGGACGACTGGGTAGGATTTTCACAGTCAGATGTATTACATGTTTCATGGGTCTGATTTGAAGTGGTAGCTCTTAATGTACAGTATATAGTGTTTTATGTACATTGTGTTAAAGTCGATGTACATTTTTTATGCCTCATGCCACCATGGGGACAATAAAGTTAAAAAATGAAAGTTGGCTAAATTGAAAGTTCAGTAAATTTAAAGCCTTGAGTTCTGAGATAGTTTGGTGTTCACCTGCTTGGTCTTGCTGCTGTGTAAGATACATGTTTGGCAGGCTGTCCATTTGATATGTTAAACTGATGAATGGAAATTAAAATCCATTAAGTGCATCATGTGTTTGTGTCACGTGTTGCAGACCTGGGCTTTGCATCAATTTGGTTGGAGGTGGAGGAGGAGGAGGAGGAGAAGGAGGAGGATGAGGAGGAAGAGGTGGAGAAGGAGGAAGAGAAGAGGTAGGGCAAGGTGGGGTGGGGGGATGTCAGCTGGTTTTGATGTGAAGCAGTGAAAACAAGCAAGGAATACACTCATTCAAGAGCCTTTTGTAGATTTCCTCTGCAAACATCACATTAAACCAGAGGCAGGTTGGCACAAATATCATCTCACGTGAAACGATTGGCTCCTGATTTATTATTTGACTATACTTGTTTTCTTTCAGAAGAGCCGTCCTGGACTGAGAAGTAAGAATTTATTTTCCTACTAATTACTGTGTGTGTATTTAAAATGCATGAGGCAGTCACAGACATATAAGGTAAACTAAACACATTCTTTTTCATATCATTGCACATAATTTTGTGTTGAAAAGTGTCCCTGTATATTTGAGACATAATTATCCAGTATTAGAAATTTGGCATGACCTATTTTATTGCTTCTCCATACCAACCTGTCATTTTTTAAATATTTTTGTTATGTCTCTAGTGGTTCTGGAGGGCCAATAAGCCTCAGCTTTTTCTCCATCTTTGTAAAATGAAGCAAGAAAATGGGATGCAGCCCACTGACTGGACTTCACTGCGTACATGTGAGCATTATTATGAACAGATCTGCAACTCAGTTATGAAAGGAGTTGCCAACAGCAAACAGTAGATGTTTCAGTTCATATAAAAGCATTAATAAGTTTTAGTCCCTGTCTCTGTGTCTCCAGGCTGAGTAATGGCCTGCAGGGACATAATGAATGGAGGTCAGCTGATTGACATGTCATCAAATCTCCGCCGGTGTAAGAAGAGTGACGGTCCATCAGCAGCTTCACTCTCAAGGGACTCAGGGCTCAGCTCCACAGAGTTAAACCCCATGTCTGATGACAATGACGGTGAGGCTTGGTGTCGCTCTTATGTAAGTTTCAAAGAAGTTACAAGGTCTTATATTTGCTCCTTGCAATTGAGGTGGACACGTAAAACAAAGTTAACTTAGAAGGAGCGTTGGAGATTTAAATATTTAGTCATTGAGAATGAACTCCACTTTGTTTTCATTGCATTTTTCTATAGTGATATAAGGAATTCATTGTTGAAAAAATACAGCAAAAATCCCTAATGTATGTTGGTAAGGCTGAGGAGAATATGTTTATTTATTTTTTATTTTATTTTATTTCATTTTGGCAAGATTTTTCGAAAAAGCCTTGAAGAGAAGACAAGATAGTATGCATCATCTTCAGTAATGTTTGTATTTGTTCTCTTTTTCTGGATGAATTGATACTGGATCCATTTAAATATGTGACCTATAAATCTTTTTCTTGTTCTTCTCTGAAAGTTGTAGATACAGAGTCTTGTAAACCCACATAGGTTGGGCATTGCAATGATGAAAGACACTTGAGTACATAAAAATTCATAAACCAACCAAATAAACACTCTGTAAGCCAAACAGCTCTGCTCTGTATGAATGTGCGCAACCTTTTTCTTTCCTAAATGCTCAGTGTGGGAGTCTCCCAGCTCTGGGTCAGCTGATTTGCTGGAGGGCTCTAAGGACACAAGTGGATTTTCTGAGCAGGAGCTCCTCGACATCACATACGACGCATGTAACACCACGAACACAGGTACAAATGTTGATTTCAGCAGAAATGATCAAAGTAATGGTTTGAAAGGTTTATTATTAGCTTTTAATTTGCTGTCATCTTCAGGAGAGGTGTTAGCCTCCACCATCATGCAGTACCTGCAGACCGTGACAGCCCAGAGTCCTGAGCAAGACAGGCTGGCTGCCCTGCGGCGCCTGCTAGACCCTGATTGCCAGGACCCCCTCGTGAGCAGGGAGACCTTCCACTCCACCATGAGGCAATGGATCATCCAGTGCAGCCAGGACAGGTGAGACAGCACTGTGCAGAGGGAAATCTGCTCAGCACAGTTACAGATGAAATGTGAACTGTTCTCTTGAAGCACTCTTTAATTTGGGCCCTTAATTCTCCCTGATTTAAATTTTTAAACATAGTTATCATTGTCCACTTGGGTCCAATATTTTCATATCCAACTCATTTGACAGTATTGAGCTGTGGCATTCCAGCAATCAGTACATCAGCTAATTGATTAAAAAATGTCTTCAGTCCAATGAATAAAACCGCCAGAGGAAGTTGTGAAAATGGCACCTGAGGTATCATATGCAGTTAACTTACATAAAGGCCTTTAAATGAATATTTCACAGCAGTGCGGCTGTACAATATGGCTAGAAATATTCATGTTACAAACCATCAACTATACCAAGAGCGCATAGTTGATAACCGTGTCACTTTTGTCATAACTTGCTGCTCAAAGTTTCCTCTTGGATTTAGATGTAATCCTTTTAGGCTGAGCGGTGTTTATGTCTAACAGGCAATATGGAGCTGAGCGCTCCCCCTGTGTGTAACAGATGCTGAAAGCACACTTTACACTGGGAACCCTCTGTGTCATAATGCACCCCCACCTACCCTGCTACACTCTGTCTCCTCTTGTTACACATCATACTGGAACTGATTAACTGGTCGTGAAATGGAGGAAAATCAAAGTGACATTATTCTTCAAGAAAGTGAAAAGACTAGAAGCCACTCCAATGCAAAGGGTGAGAGTGTGTTAGCTGCTTTATAGGTACAAAACATGCACTTTAAAGAGCAACATAGAGGCCAGTGATTGACTTCTGTACAGGCAGGTTACAGTTTTTTTCATTCGCTTTTTCCAGTATAATGAAACTGGGATCCACTTTGTCGTCATCTTCACCTCCAAACCACAGCAGAAGTTTTCTTTTGCAAGTGTGTTCATACCTTTTCATTGGATTCACACATTTTTCAGGCTCTTTTGCACAACACTTCTCACATGTGTCATTTACATGGCCCTGACTCCATTGACTTCACTGTGGTAGTCAAAAGCAAAACATCTGCTCACAGCTGATAGAAATGTCCTGCACCACTGTGAAATCACTAGTGCACCTGCATCACTACCCGTTCCACAAATCACCATTCACCAATCAATCAGTATGCACCTACAAAAAAGGGGCCTATAAATTGTATTCTGTATTATTTTTTTCAACTCCTTTGAGTTTTTCTGTGTAATACTGTATGTGAATTACCGTATTTCAGTTTTTCCCATCAATACAGTATAATTTCACTTCAAGGTCTTTCTGAGTTTGGATGCAATTCTTTACTGTAAGTTCACATTTGAATGTGCAGCTCACAGGAGAACCTGGTTCAAACTGACAGCTGTATTTTGTATTGTGCTGTCAGCTGTGTTACAGTACAGTAGAGCTGACTGAAGAAATCTACTCATTTGGGCATAAGTTGAGTTGTTTGAGGGAAATATTGGATTTTGCTACTTGCTTTACAATATGTAACTATGTAAATTGTGAAAAATATGACTGCAATACACACAGGAAAAAAGTAAGGTTGAACCTGCTCAGACTAAAAAAGGTGTGTTGCATTTTGGTGTTGAGTATGAAGTGAGTGAGTGGCTGGATTATGTCGCTTGACTGCGAGTTGTATTGGGCGGTGACAAAATGTGCTTTTGCTGCATGTTTGAAATGTTTTGTCATGGTAAGAGCCTTTTTCAAACAAAATGTGTTATTTTGGGAAGTGCACCTCTCATTAGGCCTATGGATTAACTGTTTTGATATCAGCATTTCTGAGTTGACAAAGGAGGTAAAGCGATTGAAAAAAACTGTAAGCTTTAGTAGCACACTTCGCCAGGCACAGAAATCGGGAAAGGGGAAATGATGAAGAATCACCTGGGAAGAATTAACCCTGTAAGAGTCAGTACATTTTGTGTTGACTTAATCCTGTAAACACAGAGGGATATCTGCAATTAAATGTATTTTTTTACACCTGTATGTATTTGTAATTAGCCGTCCTGTCAGTCAGTATTTGCTACTCCCTTCTCTTATTACTGCAGTTACCATAGGGAATAACAGCTTCTCATATCTTTCAGTACCGATGTGAATGACAGTCATGGATCTTGGCCAGACTCTTCTAAAGTGTCTGTAAACGGTAAGATTGAACTCCTCTGCCCGCTCTTCTGAGAATGATTCAGACACAATACTCTTGTAATATGCATTGAGTATTGGGCAATTAAAATAGCACTTTATATTTATTGGACAATTTACAATATAATAATGGGCTTTACACTTCAGTACTATGCACTTTAATCAGCCCCTTGACATATAATTTAGTGTTTAAGCAGTGGTGAAATGCGCATGGTCCCCTGACCCTTGGCCTGTATGTTTCATGATCAACTATGCTGTTTTTTTTTTCTTTTTTTTATTCTGTTGTGTATTATTAATAATGTGAACACTATGTACAACACCAGCCTGCCAATGGGACTAGAGATGGAAATTAGCCACATGGCTATAATCTCACATGTTTACATGTATATGTGCATTAACATAAACTGTCCCATTTCTTTTGAAAAATAAATAAATCTACAATCTACAAATCTACTTATTTCGATTCACATTTCAGGATTGGATTTCTCGAGTCCTCAAAGCAAAACGACTTTCTCGGGAAGTGACCATTGTATCTGGTCAGTTATTTGTCTCCTTTAATCACTTCACAGAGTTACTCAATGTTATCAATCTCTTAACCTGCAACTCTTCTGTTTGTTTGTCTCCAGTGATACGAAGGAGCTGCTGAACACGGTGGCCGAGCTGAAGCACGCTCACTGCAAGCTCAGCGAGCAGAACAGCAGCCTGCTGGGCACGGTGGCTCAGTGTGAAGATGTGAACCTGCAGCTCACTGTGGAGATCACTGAGCTGCGAGCCAAGCTGGCCAGGTGAAAAGCACAATATGCTTAAAGGGATAGTGAACCCATTTTTGGTAGTTGTATGTGCATTTTAGTTTTTGAGTGCAACTCTTTCAAAGTGATGTTCAAACTCTGAGTGGATAAATGAAGTTATTTTTAAGAACAGGTCCCTTTTCCTAGGTAGCAGGGAATATTTCGAGGAATAGTTAGCCGGGGGGAAGTTTACCTCAATGGCAGAAGGCTAACAGTTAGCATTTGGAGCATCCAGCCAGTATCCAGCTTTCAGTAACAATGAGAGGACGATAGCACCACTACTGTCCTACAGAACAGCTAGGAGGGAAGTGAAATAATATCACATTTTTCAAAATGGGTGAACTGTCCCTTTAAAGGTTGATGCTTTTAATTTAAGATTTAATCCCTTTCCTCATTACCTCCAGTCATAGCACATGTTGGCTCTATTTTACAATTTTCAGCATGAGAAGACCTTTTGAAATGAGATCCCAGGTCATTTGAGTTTTAATATTATGTAATTTGTTGTATTATATTTTTTTATATTATTTTTGGCCACAGTAAACTACATTAAAATCCATTTTCTTACTCAGTGTTTGCTATTTTTGTAGAAGCTGATGCTCTGCTTAGTCTACATAAAAAAATAAACTAGATGCTGTTTTGTTTAGTGCTCAGCGGTCAGCAGTGAGAGTCAGATCCCTGACAGAGGAGCTGGAGGAGGCCCGGCGGGCATTCAAGGAGGCCCAGGAGAGAGCGGCCCGCGCCCAGACCAGCTGCACCAAACTGGTACCAAACTGGAGTCAGTTACTACTGTGAGAAAATGAGAAGCAAAGCTGGATGTGTAGTCTTTGTTATTATTTATGTTATATGCTTTTATGTCCGCAGAACAATGAGATTGAATGCCTGAAAGTTCACATCAGGAGGCTTGAAGATAAGGTAATTTGGACATGAATCTTAAGGCTGTAAATTAACCATAAGGCTGTAAATTATAGCATTTGTTTATGTTTATAATGCGCTGCAGTAGTTGCTCTTTCAAAATATGTAGTTTCTCTTTGCAGAGATGAAGTAGGTGTATTTTACTTGTGATACAAGTTAAGTTATTTCTTGATGTATTGTGTGTATGTGACTGTTTTTATGTCTCTAATGCGGACTGCAGGTGAAAATTAGCATCTCACTCTGGTGCAAATCTTTTAAAACTGTGCCTATAGTCCCCTCCAAATAAAGAATAAATGATATGAGTGGAGTTAAAAGTATTCCTCATGTCCACGCAGAATGAAAAACTCATGTTTGAAAGGACGTCTTCCGAGGACAGCATCAACAAACTGAGGAAGGTTAACGCTGAGTTGAGGGTAGGAGCACATCATAAAGTCCCTACTCTGTCTCTGTCTCTCAGTTACGAGTCCGCTGAGGTTAAATCTGTACATGTTCACAGGCAGAACTTGAGGAAACCCTCATTATGCTGGCTCTAAGAGACAGAGAAATCACCAAGGTCAGTCAGCTGCGACATCATGTACTTCATCTCTGAATTCATCACAGAAATTCACTGTCCACACTGATTGGTTTTGTCTGTCTCCGTGTTTGTCTGTTAATGTGCAGAAAGAAATTCTCATGGATAAGATGAAAACGTCTCATGTGGAGAATCACAACCTTATTGAGGTACTTTATGTTAGTCAGTCATGATATGAATTTCAGTCACAGAACAGAGACATGGTGTTTGTAAAGGCCACAGCTGATAACTATCACTCAGTGTCAATTTTCAGAGCTTAACGATGTTTTGATGAAGTGGTACTAAGTGTACTTGTGTCATGTTCCAACTCAGTTGACATTGTATAATGTTATAGGAAAAGCCAGAGTGGGAACATTATACAGTGTTATGTAAACCCTGAAAAGAAACCACATTGAGTAGGAATGCCATCTATTTAGAGAAACACCTGATCTATATTGTTCAAATGAAAAGTGCCAATTGTGAGGTTAAGTTTTACAAAATAGACATGACTGACTGTATTTCAACAGTTGGCTGTTTTCTGACTGTGAAACATGAAATATTATTTTTTAAATCTGTCTTGTGTATAAGACATCCTTTGGCCTTGCGCAATCAAAATGTCCTAGATTTTTTCATTTTTATGTAAAGTGCTTGTGAAGTTGTAATCTAATACATTACCTGTGTTTCTGCCATTGAAGGGTCTGCAGTTGGAGCTGACGAGGTTACAAGAACATTCACAACAGGTTCTTTTGAGGTAACTAGAACTGATGTCTACTACTGTTTACCAGGACTAAAACTACTAATCTCAGATTACTTCACTTGCCAATTTTGTTATATTAATTGAAAGGTGTGAACACAGCCAACCTACAGGGGGCGCTCCGGCAGCTTACCTGGTAGAGCACGTACCACGAATCGAGGCTGAGTCCTTACTGCAGCATCCTGGGTTCGAATCCGAGCCCAGCCTATTTATTTAGAGCAAATTAAATGAGAGAGTGAGAGAGAGAGAGAAAATGATCAATGAATGAATTACACTGTCAGTGTTATACATTTCAGGGTGTTTTATGTCTTCTTCCAGCTATATTCAGTCAGTTTTTGAATGTGATGTCCTTCATCTTTCATTGACAGGTATGACAGGCACTTCATTAGTCCACAGAGTCTGTATGGTCGGGCTGGAGAGCCTCCCAATCATCGCTCCCTGCGGCACGAGATGCAGGACATACAGCAGGTAGGAAAGGCTCAGTGTTTAGAGGTTGTAGTTTTACAGCCCTTCCTATCTTGGCAGTTCTAGCCCTTTTTGCAATGTTCTGACCATAAGTTGTCATTTTTAACACCTCTATCTGCAGCAGCATCATGCAGATCTGGAGGAAATAAACATACCATCCCTCCACACACACAGAGGCGGCATTCAGAGCATCATTCACCGGATCAAGTCTGCTGAACTAGCTCACCTTCTCCACCCTAACTACACTGAGAGGGTGAGCAAAGTGTAGCCAAGGCCTAACCGTGCACACAGGATGCTATTGATGACCAGTGAGCAAACCATGCAAATTCTTGTAGTCACTCCCATATTCCGTATATTTAAATGTGTGTTTCTCTTGTCTGTCTTCTCATGCACAGGATCCTGGTTCTGTGGAAACACAAGAGAGGCTGCAACAACAGGCACGCATCAAGCAGCAGCTTGTCAATGTGTATGTGAATTTTTACCTCCCTTTCTCCTGTTATGGTAACAGACTGGATTTCGTTGATATTAGTCACTCCTCTGAGAATCTGCCTCCATCTAATAAAAAGCGAGTCTGGTTTTGCTATTTGACAGTGTATTTATGGGCCTCTCTATTATGCAATCAATAGGGGTTGCTATCTCCTGTGTCTAAGAAGTCATGAGGGATAAGTGCAGTTTTAGGGCCCCTCGGTAACTTCAGACATAACAATGTGTGAGAGAGCTGTTTATAAAACGGAGGTGGTGGTTTCAGGCTGCAGGAGCTGGAGCTGCAGAAGTCTGTGTGGGAGGAGAGAGGAGAAAAGGTGGAGGAGCGGCGCAGGGCCAGGGAGCAGGAGCAGAGGCAGAACCCGGCCGAGAAGCAGACCGCGGTCCACGCCCAGAGCCCGGAGGCCAGGAAGGCGGCTGTGGTGAACCTGTGGAGAGCCCTCAGAGTCGAAGGGGCCAAGACCAGGACAGGAGACGGCCAGAACAGCAGCCAGGCCCTCTCTGAGACACACGCTAAGCTCCAGCAAGCAGAGCAGACTATTCATGATATGAAGGAGCAGGTCTGCCACCTGCAAGCTGCTTTACAAACTGCACAGGAGTCTGTCACCAAGCATAAAGCCCCCAGAGTTCTGCAGATAGACAAGGAGACCAACACTGTGAGAGAGGAGGCGCAACAGGTTGGCAGAAAGATAGTGACAGATCACAGGGATGCAGCTGTGTCCACAGAGCCTGAGGAGGAGGGACAAACCCAGCTGCAGGTGACTGCAGACGGATTTCTCATGACCCTCAGACGGATGGAGGCCATGGTGAGCGGCGCCTTGGAGACAGCTGAGCTGGTGAGACAGAGCGAACAGAGGGTGAGCCAGGTGAAGACGAGGATGGAGAGCATCACCGAGAAGGTGGAGGCGGCTCTGGACAGAGCAGCTGACACCCATGATCAGCTGAGCGCTCTGGAGGCCAAGCTCGGGGAAAAGGGTCTAACTCAGGTTTGTCTGTGTTGTCAGTGTCTTTTTGCATCACATTAGAATAAGAAAGGCAACTGTCTGCAGTACATCCATGAGTACCTTATATAATCTCAGGATTTGGAGGTGCATGTGCTGGTGTGTTTTAATTATAGATTAACTTAATTGAACTAAACATGACATAAGATAATGGGGGGGATAAATGCTAGAAAACTGCTCAGTGCTATTGCCACCTTAGGCCAAAGACTGTCACATTATTAAGATTAATAAGAAAAAGATGCATTTTAGGAACTTATATTATTGCAGTATGGGTCAGCTTGATCAAATAGAATATTATACTATACACTATATTTACAGTATATTGTATTTGCAAACAAAAGCAGCTCTTTCTCAGTGCCAGATACCAGAGGACTTGAACCTGTGATGTCATTATGTTGCCACCTGGGACTTCTCACAGTAAAGTTTTTCTGATGGCTTCGGCACATTTTCTACAGTCCAAAGCTGGGTCATACCACTGTGTAAATGTAACAATGTGTATCCAAAACTATAAAGTTGAAAACCAAAAATGTATTTGTGTGCATTGTGTGCCATAGGGTTAAACACAGTTTGCAACTTTGCAATAGATTTTCTACTTCTGAACAGCTATTTGGAAATGCACAGGATACATTTTGCAGTCTTGTTAAAATATTTGTGCACAAATGCATAGTTATCATGCTTTTATTTTGTGAATAGCTACAAACATTTTCAACCATTTTGGCAGAAGAACAGAAGAAGCTTAGATGTTTCTTGATTTAGGAGAATTGTTCATTCTTACACTGAACTGTCTGAAACTATAGGAGATAAAATATAGATGCATATTCACTCTTATAACCCTTAAGAGCACAGATAACCAGTAGTTATGTAGTTATGCAGTGCATTTTTTTTCTTTTTTCACTGAAATCCTACCTGTATCACAGTTATCAGGAAGTAATATGAGTCTGTTCTCTTTCTTGACACCTCATATAGAAGGCAGTGATCTATCTTTTCCCTCCCTCTTTACTTCTCTAAAGCCACCAAGTCCCAGCGAGGAGCCACCTGATGTTGGAACAGATGAGGAAGCCTTTGTGACTGTGTCGGATGTGGAGACTAAAGATGGCGAAAGACTCAGGAGCCCCCCTGCACCTCCTGTACAGCCGGAAGTCCCCCCACAGCCGCCCATGAATGGTATGAAGGCAGCAGTACAGTACAGTACAGTATACACAAGTACAGTCATGCTTATGGGGGATCCTGGGGGACACAGATGACTTCAAAACCACTTCTCTCTCCATTTGTAATCTCTGAGGATGTCTGAAAATAGACACAAGTGATATTTACATTGTACACACCAGCTGGCACAGCGAGGAGGAAGAGAGCTTTTAGGGGGCGTATATTATTTATGATAAGGGTCCCTGGAGAAAATGAGGGGAAGTCGATGTCATTTATCGTAATGTAAACAGGGGGAGGGTAATGCATTTCTTTAAGTATATCCAATTTTTAATTGATGACATTTTGAGAATTTGTCAAAGTCTATCCTGAGATGCATGAGAGGCTTATGATTTTAGAGGTCATGATGTAGGTGAGCTATGCAATACAGGCCTTTAGGTGCATAACAGCAAGAATATGACAAAGGCGGAGCATTTGTGAGAAAAGGAAGACATGTGAAATGTGCTTCAAAGGGTCAAAATGATTAATCCATGATTCCTCAAAAGAAATCCCAAAGCTCAGAGCACATTATCACAATTATGATTGGAATTACAACATTTCTAAGATCAAATCTGATTATAAGATCTTTTTTATAAATAGAAAACCCCTGGATAGGCTGCTGGGAAAAAGAGGAAGGCTGTTACTTGTGTGTGTGCACATAGTCTGTATAACCGAGGACCAACAGAAACGCTTGCATTGCAGTAGAAGATAACAAAGGCTTTCCTAAGCATTGCATACACTACATTTACTCCAATGTGTTTTTTTTTTTAGCTTTCTCCTTTGAGAACAAGCCCAACACAAATCACTGTTACTAGTCTCTGTCTATAAACCCTCTGTGTCTCCTATACCTGCTGTTCATACACCTTGTAGCCGCATAAACAGCATCTGAAAGCTGCTGTATGTACACATATTTTCCATGCTGCTGTAACTGTTGTTCAAAGTCAAGTCCATCACATATTTTTCCCAAGCCTTCAAATAGGGTCATGACGATATTTTTCCTTGGATGAGGGTTAAGTTTTTTGAGGATGACATTCTTCCTTATGCAACCCCCATTCCACCGCCCCGCCCCTCCCTCCCTCCCCAAGGGTCCTATATATTGCTGGCCTGGACTGCAAAGCCACCGATTTAGATGTTTATTTGTGATCGTTAGCAGTTTCAAACATGTTGAGTGGGTGGGCTTAGGAGTGAACGCGCCATTTTAGATGAACGTTCAGTTGGAGTTCTCCATATCCATTTGTTAGTTTGTTTTACAGCCTCCATGAGAGAGTTTGTGTTGTTGTGGTCCAAACAGCAATCACATCAGGTAATTTGTGATGCTTGCACTGCAGTTTGATCTTGTAATACCTCAAGATGGAGATGTAGCATAATGCAATGCGGTCATTATGCTCTCATGGTGTGGAGGGCATCATTTTACAGGGAGTTTGTCTCATAAAAGGAGAAATAGATGCCAGCAATGCCTCAAGTTTGATGTAAAAAAAAAACACTGTTGATGAAGCAGCTAGAATATCACTGCCAATATGTAGACAGTCACTTTGTCTCCATTAAAGCTTTTGAGGCTATTTTTTATATCCCTCCTTTATCATTTTTATAGGAATAAGACCCTTTAAATGGGATATTAAATCAAGAATAGGCATATTAAGGCAACCAAACACATCAACATTACATATTAAGTTATATAAAGGAATGAAACTTGTTTTATTAAGGCTTTTTGTCATCGTTTAAAACGAGACTGTTGCGTGGAGCTGGTGAATAATGCTCCACCGCAGAGAGAGTGAATGTAAATATTTTAGAAGACAAATGGGTCTGGCGAGGCGCTCTTGTGTGCGAGCCGGGCTGTGCACACGGTGCTCTTTGATGAGGTGTCCGCACATGTTGGGGAAGGTGGAGAGGAAAAGCCAACGTACCTGAAGCGAGCAGTATGTGGTGAGGCTGAGGCTTTCCAGATGGAGGCACTGTGGCATGGGGAGGATGAAGAAAAAAAAAAAAAAAAAAAGTCTGTCAGTGTCTTCTGTGAAAATGGAGTTTTGACAAAGTTGAGACGAGCGCGTGAAAGTCCTCACAGCTGCCAGGACATTTCTGTCGCTCACGTCATCAGTCTCTTCAGCCTCACTGCTCACTGCCTCAGGGTTAGTGCATTTCACCTCCACTTTTTTTTCCACACATTTAAATATTTCTCTGGAGGTATTTATTTGGGAAATGTCAAACCAAATATTTTTTATCCCTTTCAGGGGTGAAATACTCTCGCAGTGATGTCACATAAGCCTCATGGAAGCAGTGAAGTGTAAATTCTTGCAACAAGTTGTTTTTATCTCAAATAAGAGAAACACAAAAACATCTTTTTCCTTATCTGAAAGCTCTCGCAGTTGAATTGCAGCGGTGCTTCCTCTCTAGAAGCTCATCTGTTGTTTCTATCATTCCTTAATGAGACCTAAAGTGACGTATTAACTCCTCAGCTGTAAAGGTGTTCTACATACTTAATGTCAGCAAGGTACTGACGTTCAGCTCTTTGCTTGGTATCACAATATTACTGACCTTTTCATGAGAGCTCCAGAGGAGATGCACACAATAGCCCCGACTTGGGCCAAGAGCTTTCAACCAGCGGCTCAAGCACCTCATTTAAATGGTTGCCAGGTTATTGTTGCCCCTAGTTTTAAAAGGTAGGGGGTGAGGTGCTTCCTGACACAGCTCTACGAAATGAAAGAAGATCCCACCGTGCAGGACAGTCAAACTCGCTTTATTTTATTTCGATTTATTTTGATTTATTATATTTTATTTCATTGTATTTTTTTTTTTATTTATTTTATTTTATTTTTAACAGCACCACCCCCATTTGCATTGCACAGGCTTTCCTGTTAAATGCAAATCAGCTGTTTTCACTGTCTGTGCTCTGGTTCCAACAGGTGGCACGGGACAAAGCAGCAGCAGCAAGGTAGGCCTCCCTTCTACTTTTTAAATAAGTAATATTGTAGATTATAGTATGTATATGTTGTATATTTACTTATACATCATGTATTATTTATATGAAAGTGGGTTGACATACTGAAAGTGGGTGTTTGTGTGTTGGTTTGTTTGAAACACAAGCCCTGTGGCAGCTACATGAGTCATTTTCACTTTCCTTTCAACTTCTCCATTTGCCAGTGGAGAGATAATGCTGACTTTTTTAATCCTCATTCACAGTGCCCAAACAAGATTGTTAAAAGGACTCCATGGCACATGTGTGATCACAAACTCAAAACTTATTGAGCCTTGTTCTCTATGCTGACACCACACACCTCAGGAGTCTATTTAAATCCAACTGATAAGCGTAAATAAGAAGAACATCTGACCTTTTCGCATGGACACAGCATTATGTCTCCTAAACCCCTATTTAGGTTCCAACAAACCAATCCTTTGATGAGTATCCTTCACACTGTAGCAGTGAAAATTATTAACGCACATTAGAGCCACAGTAAATGCGAGCTGTGTCCGTCCAGACAATGTGACTGTTGTGCTGTTTTTTTTTTTCCACTAACAGCCAGGAGAAAAAAGAAAGTGTATGATCAGAATGCCCAGAAAGCAAACGTCTTGTCACTGCTCTCACTGAATAAAAGCAGCACAGCCGGCACAGGATTTTGATGCTGCCGTTTTACCAAGCAGTAATGAACTTCAAGAGATCGGAAGTGGATGCGTGGTTCCCACTTAACTAGGAAAGTAAACACAGAGTACATGGACAAAATCTCTATCTCTCTATCTTTCACACACACGCACACACACACACACACACACACAGGCACACTTGCTCACGCGCACTTTCCCACTGTCCAAGCCTCTGCTCCCACACAATGATTACAATAACAAAATAATCTCGGCAGAAACAACAACATGGCTTTCCCCAGGTTTCATTTCACTTTGAGGGATCATCAGTCAAAGCTCAGTGAAGCGGCAGCCTGAGAATACACACACACACAGGCGCACACAGACACACACACACACACGCACACACTCCACAGCAGCCCAAAGAGGCATACAGAGCCTTCTCCTTAAATGGTCAAAGCTCCCAGGAGTGAAAGAGAGGCTGCTGCTGAAAAAAGACAGGGAACAGAGGGGACGGGAGAGGGAAGGAGAAGCCCGAGGATAGAAAGGGCTTTCTGTGTAAAAGGCTGAGAATGACAGTTTGACTGTGGGAAGCTGCTTTGAGCGGGGAGGTCAGCAAGAGTGCGTATCTCTACAACGCAAGCGGAGGACTCAGGTAATGTGTGCGTCTGTGTGGACAGGTAGCGATGATCTGCTGTGCTGTGGCTTTGAGGGTTTTTGCTGGTGTTTTTAAGGCAGACAGATGCAGGCTGAACTCCTTGGCAGGCTCGGCGCAGCACACTGACAGCAGAGTTAAACTTCTTCTGGAGAGTTTGGGTTCATTTTGGATTGGTGTTTGTTTGGTGTGACATTGCTTGTCTTATAACTGTTGAAGCAGGGATTTTGCAGATATAGTGTTTGCCTGAGAGTGCCACCCAGTGATCATCATTGATTGTAACTTGCAGTTTTGCTCACAACCCAGCTTACCATCCAGGCTGTGTTCAGCTACAATCTGAAGTATTATCTTTCCCTTTGCTTGCTGCATAGTAGCAGGTGTGAATGCATTTGTCCGTCAGTGGACTTATCGACTTTCTTCACCTGACTGATCTTGTCTGTCTCCCTGTCCATCTCTGTTCTTTCTCGCACTTCCTCTATATCCTGTTATCTCAGATTGTGGCTCCGTAGCAACCACTTCCTCTGTTGGCCCTGTACTCCCTGTGCTTCACACAACCAAATTTTAAACAAATCTGGCATGAGGGAGCGGGCTTATGTAACAGAGGAGGGAGGAGGGCTCTGCTTCCCTCGCCCTCTCAAGGAGAGAGGCAGCGAGGCCTGGCTGTGGCTGTGAGGTAACTTTTAGTCCCTCTGTCCCCTCGCCAAGTGTGTTTTGTCCTGGGAGTCACACAGCCAAGACGCAATCATCATTACTGTGGTCAGGAATAGAGGAGGTGCACTCTGTGTCCGGCCTTGCAGGAGAGTTTGTTCTGTCCTGTTCCTCAACAGGAAAGCATCAGGAGTGATTCAGTTACTGTGCAGTATTTATCTCTAGTCTCATGGTGTGCCGGGGAAGCTTCCCGCGGCAGCAGGTTTACATCTGGCTTCAGGCTGTGTCAAGTGGCAGCAAGAGCTCTCGTGGTCTTGTTCATAGCACCACAGCCATATTCTCTTATTCTATGAAACATGTGGCCACAGGTTTGGTTGTTGTTGTTGTTGTTTAATGAGAGCCCCTTTACAGAGGCAGGCATAATGAGAATATCTTATTTTTACTTTTACTTTAAGCAAAATCAAAGCTATAATATGGACCTTTTCCTTATAAATAAACATCCTTCACACTTAATCCAGACAAGTTCACACAATAATGACTAAGCCTACAGCCCACCAACAAAACTCCCTGCATTTCGCATTATCATATTGTAAAGTAGGTGTCTATGGTGGCATTGCCACATTGGTACACAGTTGACCTTAAGTGATGTATTTTACATTAAGCACACACCACAATTTTTACTGGAACTGCATAGTTGAACTTATATGAAAGCCAATAACTTTGTCCGATGACGCTTTTTTCCTCCTGTTTTTCTTTGTACATGAAGATTGAAAGGAATTCCCCTGAAGATTAAATAGATTATCAATAGCACTAGTGGTTGGTACCATAGTCTACAAAGCCTTGAAGACTTTACCGGCGTTTGGGTAATCTGTTTGAAAATTGTCTACAATTCATTTCATGGTTGTTAAAGAGCCTAAAAGCTGATCCCTTGCTTTAACTTGAATAACAACACTTGAAGACTTAGCCGTTCCCGAGCTGAAACACACAGTTTCAGGAATGATCTGTGAATCAACTTACACAATGTCAAATAGCTAAATAGTTAATAAAAGAATTTTTTTTTTTTTTTTTTAAATTGAAAAAAAAAATACATTTGTGCAACTAATGTATTGCAGGCTGCAAAACAAGACTAAATTTATGTCTGTGTGACAGGATTCCCATCGTCAGGAAATATCACTGGTGCTCAGTGGGAGACAGTCAAACAAGCCACTTCCTCCCCAGTGAGCCACGGCTGTTCTAGTCCTATATGTTCCCAGAAACCTGCCGTCGTGTTTGTCATGACGTTGAACAGCACACTGCACAGGGTGCAGGACTTAGCCCTGCTTTGAGCTGCCTATACCTCTGAAGTGATCATTAGCATCAGAATCAGTATACTTTCACTTTCCTTGTGCAATAACTGGAGAGCATGACCAATACTGGGAGAAAAATACAGTCACATTGCACCTTTGCTGGTCATGCATACAGAATGAAAGTCTTTCTTTTTTGGTGAGACCAAACAACAGACAGGTAGCACCCAATTCACTAACCCTGCCAGCAGCACTCTGCCTAAAGACAACGCACCATGACTTGCACAGTTCTCTCCTGGAGTTACGAGTTTGCAACACAGTTTTATTTGCATAAACTTCTTAGTGAAAAGGACAGAGCTATTGGCTCAGACAATCAATGCAAAAAGAACCACATGTGGCACAAGCTACCCTCACCAAGAGGTAAATAAAGCCTGCCTGCCTGTCACCTATTGATAACACAAGACCAGCTGAAAATGGGTATAAACATGCGTATAGCAGTATTTTGCATTGTTTAAACAATGCAAATTACAGCTCATTTGCAATGTTGAAATGCATTATTTAAATAACGCATAGTACAATTGTGCAGCAAATGTATTGCACCCTGCAGCCTCAATAAATTTACAGGAGGACTTTGAAGACTGAATTTAAGAGACACTCATCATCATCATTCATTCATCATTCATTGTTCATCGTTTGTTGAAGTGAGGACCTGTTAGATGAACAAAAAATGTGGAATAAGCATGCCATTTGATGAAGAGTTAGGTCACATGGTTCTCATTGCTAATGGATTATGTGCTTATTCCAGGTTTTTTGTCAATTGAGTCTAAACGTCCTCACTTACACCAACACTGTTCTTTAACCTCCAGAATGTACCAGCTTCCCAAGAAACCCCCCCTCTGTTCTCTCCTATTATCTAGTTCTGCTCTTCCTCACAAAGAAACATTGAGGTTAATTAAGTTAACCTAAAGAAGAAAATCTTATCGTTAAGTGATTATCAACTTTTTTCGCTTTTCATGTCTGATGACATGTCTGAAATTTCTCTGGCTTTTATCAGCCAGAGAAATATTTTTCCTGAACGTCCTGAGAACCCAGAGTGAGTTGTGCCACAGGTCATTTCACTTCAGCTCAGGGAGTCTCAACCAGAGAACAGATGAGAAATTGGGTTCAGTGGCCTGACCTGAGGCCACGGCTGGTAAAATATTACCACTGGACAGTTTTTATTGACATTTACACAGTACAGTATATCACTCGTGCTTATTGACAAATATTCTGGCTTTTAAGCACATCCTCTTATTCTCATCAAGACGCTTTTCAGTACACAACTTCATCTTCAAAAAGGGACTAAATTCTAAAATCAATCAAAGTCTATTTCAGGTAAAGAAACTGAAGTAAGCACAAACATTTAAATACTATGGTAAAACAAACCTTATTTTTCTTGCACGTTTGTCACCAGGAATACTGTATGTGTGATACTGTGTGTTTATAATGGCTGCAGGGATGGAATGACGTCATGCTGACATGCCTTATGACCTCGGACTATTTTGGGAATATAGCATATACTCTTTAAGGGAAATTTGGACTTTTTGAGAAACAAGGCGGCTGATGTTTAGGAGGCAGTGGAGAGTGAAACTATTTTGGGGTTTTGTTTTTACAGTGACTGCTTTGTGAATTCTATATTCTACCAAGAAACCAAGTTTTATATTTAGTGTTACATAACATGTACTGTATATACGATCATATATTGATTTAGTGTTACATAATGCAAGGCACATGGCATAGGCGTGAGCTATAAGGCCTCTATGATCTGAATGTGTATTCTGATAGAAAAGACATCCTTGTAGCAGTGGCTTTAAAATGTCACCCCAGTGACATTTTAAAGTGCTCATTGGTAGACAGTGCAGGCAAAAATGTCAACTCTTTTGCATATATGAATTTGCTCATGCATGTGTGTATGGGGGTTTATAGGTCCAGAGAGAGGCGGGACTCTTGTTTCAGGGATCTCTGAGTGAACATAAGAGCGCAGAGCCCTGTGACCCTCCCTCTGCTGCGGAGAGACCCTTTATTTTCCCCCACACCCGCTCACGCCCCTCAGTTCTCCCCGTCATGCCCACACTCCCTGAGGAAGAGGAGGATTCCCCTGAAGAGCTGGACAGTTCCTCTAGCTCCCCCAGTACAGTGAGTACCCTCTGCACTTTCTCTGGCACATAACCTGCAATACCTCACTGGTACACCCTGTGTGTCATTGCAAGGTTTTAACATTGATTTGTTCTGTTTTGTTTGGTAACACATCATTTTTGTGGGTGAATTTCATAGTAAGTGGATGATAATTAGTGAGTAATGCATTTGAAATTTATTTTAAATTACCCCCAATTTACATCAACATTTACCTCAAAATTGATTGAAAACTGAAACTGTTTCTTTTACTGATGCGCATTGTGAACACCTCAAATGATGCTGCAAGCTGAATTTGTGATTTCTGTTTGATGACTTTTCTGTAGAACTCCACTATAACTAAACTGCACAAAAGCTGCATTCAAGTTGCACATGTAAAAGCAGATTTAAAGGAATACTCTAACATTTTGGGCAAAATACCCAGACTGAGACAAGATATTCGATACCATTTTCACCTCTGATCTTAGAGTGGTTCAGTTCCAGTGGGTAGAGCTGTTGAGTTTTCCTTTACGATTTCACAATAATCAAGAAATTCCATGATCAGTAGCAACCCTGGTTTCATTTTTATGATCTGACAGATTTGAAATCTTCATCTAGAATGAGTCTGGTGACACAGTTAGTGTCACCATAAGAGTGTTTTGGTTTTCAATAAATTTTGAGGTAAATGTTGGCTGTAATTTTCACAGAAATTTCAAATACGTAACTTACTAAATATCACCTAGGTAACATGAAATTTGCAGCCCAGTAAATGAGGTGTTACCTTTTTTTTTTTGTTTTGTTTTGGCAAAAACATCCCAGCTGGTAAAAGCTGGCCATTGAAGAGTCCATTTGGCACAGATCAGGAAATTGTATCACCAAGTGTCTTTGATAAGTGCTATTTTTGCCCATTTTATTTAGCTGTGGAAATATTTAATTAGTCCCACTTAAGACAGAGCTCAATGTCCCCTTCTCTATTCCTATCACACACTCATTTTTACCCTCTGGTTGTTTCAAATGCTTTCCATGGTAACTGAAGGTGTAATGCTATTCAGGAGAACAGGGTCAGAAGTGTATTATAGTTAGCATTTTGCTTTTACAGGTGACCTCCTGTTCAATATCTACAAATCTATAAATCATTGGATTCCTGGGATATGTTTATGAGTCCTTTGGGTCTACTTTTCCTAGTCTCTTACAGTAAATCACCCAGAGACCAATGCAGTGAGCTACCATTTAAGTCTTTAAAACCAAAGACCTCTCAGTATAGCTCGCTGGATTTATTTTGGGGCTCGCCATGGTGCAAGATAGTAAATGTAATTCTGCTGAATTTGATTTACTATAGATGGAGGCAACAAAGTGTGAAGTGGAGGATTGCCTGATTTACTGTTCCTTAGAGAACACTGTCTTCCGCTGTGGTCTGTCATAAACACAGACCAGATAAGGCATCTCTGCAGAATGTAATGAAGTTCTGTAATCTAATCTTCAGGACATATGCCAGCAGTATAAAAAGCATCCACCTTCATAACAACACGGCCGTGGCCTCCCTGCGGCTTTACCATCAGAGGGATTCCTTTTATTAGGACTCTGGTCCAAAAGCAGCTCTTAGAGGAGCTCTCAGGGAATTAGTGTTTGATGTCTCTCTCGCTGTTTATTTGCATACTTACCTTTGATGGTTGGACAAGGGTTTTAGGAAGCAGATATTGCACGACGTTTCATTTCAAAAGACTCACAAACATCAGGGTCCACATTTGATGTAGAGGAGCTGTTCACAAGACATTGCAAAGCAACCGTGCTCCTTTGCTCATAGACTTTTAAAGATGCAGTGCATTAAACATGATTTTTTTGAGTTTTGATTTGTATTTGTTGTCTCCGTCTTTGGGACATGAATATAAACTCTTTTAGGTAATGTTACAGGTTACAAAGTCTGAATGCCTGCAATGTACAATTGCTTTAACTGTATCGATACCATATCTGTGAATTGTTATAGGGAAGGTGTACAGATTACACCAGAGCTAGCGTCACAGTCCTAATTCTTATAGCTTTGTCCTGTTCTTTCTGTTTTCTTTTGTTTTTTTGTTGTTGTTGTTTTTTTTTTCGATCCTATTTCCAGTCCACACCAGGCGAAAGCCGAGCCGTTGTCATGACCGCCCCCACTATCGTCTTCCCACAGCAGGCTACTATTGTGCAACATGATGGACGGCCTCTAGAGCAGGCCAGGTATTTGCCCTGTGTGTATAACTCAGAAGTACTTTATAAGCCATGTGCCATTCAGATATTTCTGGAAAAACATCTCCCACAGTATTAGACAGAGGTTTCCAAACACTGCATCTGTAACATGGATGTGTCTCTCCTAGACCACACAGTCCCCGAGCTCGCCTGGCCAGAAACTCCTCTGGAGCACCCATTACCACAGTTGGTGGGTAAACCCTATTACCTCCTCGCTGATTTTATCCACGCATTTATTCAAGGCAGAGAGAATCCATGTGGTACAAACAGTACTGTATCTTATTTTGACTCAACCACAACAATCCTAGGCTGTTTTGATTTTATCTTGAGCAGGGTTTCTTGAACGGTTTAGCCTATGACCAAGCTAGATCAACCAAATTAGACCCAAAGGACCTAGGACCAACCTTTTTTTTACCCAATAGAACTAAAGTGAAGTCACTGTCACCCCAATCTTGGCATGAGAGCTTACCCGCCCTATTAGCCAAAGCTCTTTGATGCTCCACTCAGATCATAGTGTGCAAAGGAACAAGCAGTCCTGCTCCTGTTTATCCTGTTTCTGCTGTATTCCCCTGTGTTTTCAGTCTGGGAAACAAGAGCTCCCTGAGAAAAACTCATATGGAGGTGACATTTTCAACAGTATTTACATTGCAAGATTCCTGTTTACTTAAATAAAAGGTCTTTTGAAGTCTTATTGAGTATTTTCATGGCCATCTTGCTTGCATACAGCATGTAAATGTCCCTGCTGAATTCCCACCAATTTTTCAAAGCACTGTCCTCTGCCAGCTGTCTGCCCTATCTGAAGAAGCACCACAGCCCATAGATTAAGAAAACTTCACTTTGAGAAATATCTAAGTTTGGTCATCAATGTCACATAGTCCTCAGAGAGAAAGAGAGAGTTGAAGCTGTTGGTGTGCCGTACTCTGTCAGCTTAACCACACACTCTTTTCCCTCATGCCTGAAATGCCTCTTCTGCTTTTATTACTTTTGACTTTTTGCCCTTAGTTGAGGAAGAGGTAAAATATATCCTTGGCTGGCCATCCCTGATCAGCTGAAGTGAAGTCCAGTGGCTCACACCCTTTTCTGAATTTAGCCTTAGAGAGAGCTGATAGTAATCCATCATACAGCTCTTCCTGTGCGTAGCAAAGGCAAACACAGTTTTCAAAGAAAGTTCCTCGTGCTTCTTAGTTATAGTAATGATGTTAAGACAATAGTAAAGCAAATCAAAAATAAACATCTTACCCATGAATGATCTAGTCCCACTCTTGGCCAGTCAGAGCAACATGCAAGAATGGAGCAAAGACACGCAGCATTCTCCAAAGTTTTGTCAAAATGTAATCAGAGGTATCCAAAATAACACATATACTGTACGGGTAATTAAATAAAGGCTGCAATGCCCCCTTAGGCTAATCACAGTAATGTTGAAATTCCTGAATGAACTGAGCAATGACACGCATCATTCCACAAAGTTAAGTCCTATCCTCAATTTCACGGTGGGAGACGATGAATTGTTTTCTAATCACAAACATTTTCCAATTTAAAATAAATCTGTTTTACTTCTAGTTTATGCGGCTGCCTGTCTATAGCTGTTGTTTGCATTGCTTTGCCTTTTATTGTTTGTCACACTTGCACCTCGACAGCTCCTGACTGCAGCTGACACATGCACACACACACTCGCCCATCCGAGTGTGTGTGTACATGTATGTGTCTCTTTTCTCAGACAGCACAGGTAATGTGATTGACCTGGTGAAGGACCCGCTGCCGGAGCTGCAGCTCTCCGAGGAGGACCGGCAGAAGAACCTGGAGCTGCTGGAGCAGGCAAAGAAGGTCAGCGACCGCTTCCTTACTCGCCGGGGCCGCAGGTCCACCAGCAGCCTCACTGACTCGCCGACAGGTAGTGCGTAAACACACACACACACACACCACCTACATAGCCTTACAGACGCATCTACACAGAAAAGCCTGTATACAGCACATACAACACTGTTTTCAAAGTGTTTTATGAATAAAAACAATGGCTGGCTTTCAGAGTGCATGTGAACCATTTCAGCATGTCTCTGTCTGAACACATAAATCTCATCTGATTTTATCAAGTGTGTTTCCTGTGATGTGAAGGCGGGCTGTTTGCTCTGCTTGTATAAATACAGCCATACAGCCAAGAAACTTTTTCACATAACCATGTGACACAAAGTGATAAATACACGTTAAGGGACCTTACCAGTGATTTTCCAAATACAAAATGTAAATACTCCATATATCTGCTAACGTTTTCCCAAAGCAAAAGTCGTATTTTAGAACTCCGATATAATTTTTCCTCCCTCTTACCCAGCCAGTTTCCCATTCATTCCACAATGAGATGAAAATGAACTTTCAGAGACTTCAGACTTTCTTCACATCAGTATTCCATCACCAAAGTCATCCACATTAGTTTTCCTAAAAGCAGCAGCACTATTGTGGTTTGATAACATGAAATTGGGCATACAGCGGTCTTTATGCCGCTCTTTATGCCACACAGCAATTACACCATTATCAGTTCAGTGGTTTATTATAAGGTGAGTGTTTCAACCCCACCTTTATAATTTCTTTAGTACACTGTATGATTTACAATATGGTTTGCTGCAATGTAAAATGTGGCTTAACTGCAGTAAATTGTCCTGTTATGGTCCTGTAAAAATGATAGAGAAGGATTAGTTGCCTCTTATATTACAATAGGGCACAGTGTCACAGTGAGCTAATTTACATAAAAGTGTTTTATCCACAGGTCTCAGTCCAACTCCAACTCCAACTCCATCTTCCTCACCATGTTCATCTAGAAGTCCCTCACTCACTGTGCCCCCTCAAATTAGTATGTACTTCATCTGTGCCTGTGTTTTTCTGCTCAATTAAACACAGCTGGTGTGCAATAGCTTGCAATATTTTCCTACTGCAGTTTGTCTGAACAAAATAAGCAGATGTCTTCTGCTCCTCCAGCAGTGGGACCCACAGAGGCGACCCATGCCGGCTCACCATCTGCTGGTCAGGTAAAGGGTTTATTGTTATCGACTCAGTTATGTGTGTCCTCTTTTGTGCACAGTAATATTGTCAGTGTTAAGGTGAAAGTGATAAAACTCAATTTCCTCATCGCTGAATCAACCAATCTACTCTTGTTAACTCCGTGTGGCCGTCTGTTGAAGCACCTGGAGGTTCCATCGGCGAGGGAGCAGCCCAGTGTCGCCACCCAGGAGCAGGAGGTCAGCCTCTCATTAGGGCTGTGAATCTTTGGTTTTCAAGAATTCTGACTGAATCGATTAAGGCATTTCATAGCAATTCAATCTATGATTTAGTTGAATCGGCAGAATTTCTAATTGATACTTTACATTTATGTTGTAATGCTAACATTGTGGCTTCATTCACACCAAAGAATCACAAAGAGTTGTAATAATACTTACCTTGTTATTCTTAGACCCCGAGACTTTTGGTGGATTGGAAGCCCACGGAGAAACGGAAAGTGTCCTCTGGCACCCTGACACCTCGTTTTGCAGTTCAGAAGGAGAACTGTGATCCTTGTGTGAAGAGTCCCGGTCCCTCAGCAGTCAATAAAGCAGATGAGGGAGCTGCTCCAGGCCGAGGCCCCTGTCAGGCCCCAGCCACAGGGGTGGCCAAGCCTGTCCCCCGGCCCCCCACTCAGCAGGCTCCTTGTACAGCTGAGATCAAGACGATTGGAGCCTTCCCTCCACTAATGAGAGCTGTCTCCTGGGACACAGTAGGAACCCTTAATACCAAAAATGGAGCCCCCAGTTTGCCCCCAATGGCAGAGGAGAACAGCTCTCCCGCGGACAAGCCTTGGGACGCTCTGTTCAAATCCTCAGGGTACAAGGACCTCCCAGCCCAGCCTGGAGGTGTACAGAAACTGTCTAAACTCCGAGAGGTACCGTGAAAGCCATGCAACAACTTGGTATCACAGCTTTCATTATGATTGTTATAACTCTCATAATAGTTAAATATTTCTTTAATGCCGAAAGAAAGTAAGACAATATTTTATACTTGTGTTCAGGCCACAACAGCTGCTCTACGTTGCTTGATGCTAATGTGGATCTTTTCTGTCTGCACTCAGGAGCATAAGCTGATGCGGAACCAAAGCATGATTGGATCTAAGTTGCCAGACTTGAGTGAAACTGCTGAACAGGAAAAAGGTTAGCAGACATTGTTTATTTTATTATATACCAAAGACTGGAAGTACTGAAAACAGCATGTCACCTGAGACGTGCCCCTTTCTGAACCACAGGAAAATTCTATTCCACAGAAAACATGAACTTTGGTCTTCCTCCTTCTTCTTCTTCTTGGACCTCTTCTTCTTCTTCTTCTTCTTCTTCTTCTTCTTGGACCTCTTCTTCTTCTTCTTCTTCTTCTTCTTCTTCTTCTTCTTCTTCTTCTTCTTCTTGTGTGACCTATTCAGTGCATTGACAACCTGATACCACACACAAGCCTGCTGTTTTAAACTGTCATCAGCAGATGGCATGATTGTGAAAGCATGTAATAGGCATTCAGCAGACCATCATGGATGTTAAGCCAACAAGTTCATTAAGTATGTGGTGGTGTGGAAAGAGGACTGGCCGTGTTGAGGTCTGACATGTCGTTTTATATGCCCACAGGCACTCCAACCTCTCCAGTCTCCCCCGGTGCTGAGGAGACTAAGGAGAAATCTGATGCCATGCCAAACATCTCAGATATCATGCTAAGAAAACTCAAGCTTCATCGGGGTCTCCCAGGCTGGTGTGTAGCAAGCCAACTACCTACCTCGGCAAACTTTAACTTTTTAGCTTAATCTAATAACTCAACAGTAACCCCTTCATTTACACTGTCTAAAAAAATCATCAAGTACTTACTTTACTAACAATTAATCTTTGATTTTATTCCAGTGCACCTCCACTCACTGAAAAAGAAGTTGAGGTTGGTATCTGATCTGTAAAGGTGGTTAACCGATTCTTACAAATTCATCATTTCCACTCTCTATAGTGACAATACAAGCCACAAGAATTCAAATTATTTCCAGCCATGATAAATTATCAGTGTCTTTTACATTATCCATGCATACTGTCAGTTTTGTGTGAAAAGCTCAGTGCATCTCTTTTGTTTGCCCTGATAAACACATACACCATTTAACTGGGTAGTCATATGAAAATATAATTAATATTTTTTAAATTTTGTATAGTCTTTCTTTATTGTTACCAAAAGCATAAAACTGCAGTCTCATTTTCTAGGATGATAAAACACGACTTTTTGTATTTGTTGTTGTTGTTGTCCCTCACTGCCGTTGTCAGTCAAGAAACTTCCTCTCTCTGAATGTCCTGGGGTAATTAATTGTCTTCATGCGTCATCTTAGAAAAGGTCAGACGGTTTACTGGTAGCCTGTTGACTTTGAACAGCAAAATTGGACCATAAACTGTTTTGAACATTGCAGCCAGAAAATATTATTGCACCCTATGCTGACCATTTTCCAAGTGTAGGTCCAAGTGTATGATAATCGGCCTGTTTTCTTACGACAGCCGTTAATTACTCGGTAGTAAAAATTGGCTGTGTGTGTTTGGCGGCATTCTGTCCACAGGAAAGTGGTTCTCTGTTCAGGCCTGATGAGACCCTGTGTGATTTCCTGTCCCTGTGGAGAGAATGCAAACATAAGTGAGTTTGTCAGTCCCGGGCTGCAGCCCCTCCTGCTGCTCCCAGGAGGATGTGTCTGGCTCAGGACAGTCAGAGGTCATATCTTTCCTCTCTGTCGCGGCCCATGTTCGCGCGGACAGCATTCAGAGTGCGCCGCGGGCTGGCTTTGATCCTCGCAGAAAAACACTGGGAGGTCAAATGGCAGAATAGTGGCTTTAATACCCAAGCTCATCTCAGGGCCGCTGAGTTTATTTCTCTCAAGACATTGACCAGTTAAGTGATGGAAACATGCATATTGGCTGGCTAGGGCACTGAGTGTTGCACAGTGGCACGGAAACAGTCCCGTTCAGTATGTGTGAGCAGTGTGAATGTTTTCTTTGGGCAGACTGTTGTTTAACCTCATCTCTCTGATCCGCTCGGTGTGGACGTCCAGTGAGTTGGTGTGTGTCCATCATCAACAGCTGATCTTGATTCAAATTTTTCCCACGTGGCCGTTCATTTGAATGCTCTGATGCAGTCACGTCCTCCCAACAGAACGCATTCATTCAGCTGTCGCTGGCATTTCGTAACGACAACTACACTCTGGAGACCCGACTCAAGCAGGCAGAGAGGGAGCGCAACCTGACGGAGGAAAACACCGAGAAGGAGCTGGAAGAGTTCAAAGGTGCTTTAAAGGTTAGTTCCTCATGATTGCAGCTGATGAGGAGATTTGTTGATGCAAGATTGACTTGCTTTTTGACATTTCACAGAGGTGGGTGCAACAAGTTAAGGTCGGGTTTGGTAGTTTTTCTCTGCAGTATTTTTCATTGGTGCATTGCTTTTAGATGACATACAGTGTCCCCAGTTTTTTCCTCGGACATCTGTGATGAGTTTGTATTTTGTCTTCCAACACCCACTTTAAAGTTGAATGTTTACTGGAAGCACGCCACACAGTAAATATTTCTTCTGTCTCAGACCCAGAAACAAAAAGTGACATGATGTATGCTCCTTTTTATTTTGTTTTTGCAGATGACAGCACCGCAGTGGCAGAGCTTGGAGCAGCGCGAGGCCTACCAGCGTCTCATTGAGACGGTGGTAGTGCTGCACCGCCTGGCCACACGGCTCTCCAGCAGGGCCGAGATAGTTGGAGCGGTTCGACAGGTACAGCTAACACACACACAACAACAGCTGCAGTGAAAGAGGAAAATAATGCTTCAGTGTGAAAACATATCAAAGATGCTGTGTTCTCTGGGATGTCAAAGGAGACACTGGAATGTTTGTTTGGCAGGATATAAGATGTGCTTCTCATGTTGGCCAAAGAAAATATCAGTAAATGAGAAGAGGGATGCTGCACGCTATATTTATAGTACAGACATCTCCAGCTATTTGTAACCCGGATGGCTGCACGTCTATTCTAACCGGCAGGGTCTCCACTCATTTTCTGGCTACAATCCTAATTGCCATTCATACGTTCTTAAAACGTGAAGTTGTAGGTTCATGGAATCCACTGTTTCTCGCAGTTGGACATTTTTATTCATTACAAATAATAACTTGTGCAGTGATATTCCTTGACCTCACAGCAAGTAGCACAAGGTTAATGCAGGAAAGGCAATAATATGAAAGCTGTCTATCTGTTGGTCAATTCCAAAGTTGGAAGTAAAATCTGTTTTCATCTAAGAAATTCTGTTGAAAAATAAGACATTTACAGAGGAGTACTGTAAACTGTCACTGAGACAACCCCTTGGCTGAGCAGAATAGCGCAACCCCTTCAGCAAAAATGACTCTGTTTTGCAGGCTTGCATCATTTGCCCTCTCTTTGTGCGACAGGAGAAACGCATGAACAAGGCCACCGAAGTCATGATGCAATATGTGGAAAATCTGAAGAGGACCTATGAGAAGGACCACGCAGAACTGATGGAGTTTAAGAAATTGGCCAACCAGAACTCAAATCGCTGTTATGGAGGGTCTGTCGACACTGGAGGTAAAGCTACACCAGAGAGAGCAGTCAGATGAAGCAGTGAACAGAGAGGGAATGAGACGCAACCCACTTCATATTACATTCCTCCTGGGCAATGAGATTCATTCTTTCAGGCATTAAAGTCTGTTTTTAGCCTCGCATTTTTCTAGACAGTGGTTCTGGTGAGTTTGTGTGCACTTTTAGCTCTCTTTTGTTTTACATTAACCTCTTCGACTGCTGCTCCCGTTGGTGCGATTGTCATTGCTGCACAGCCGGGCTTTATTCAAAACACTGAACTTTACTTGAAATTTTGGTGGGAAGCCCAGTGTTTACAAATATCCAAATATGTCCTGCTGAATTACAGAGAAACATACATCAAATGATGCACGAGACCTCAGTGTATTTTCTAGTTGGTGTAATGCTGCAGCCATAAATAAGTGTCATCTTGGCTTTTAATATTTCACTCAGTGTAAGTATGATGTGGCTTCAATGAAGCTGCAACCAGCAGATGCAGAATATGTATGTGACATTGCCGTAAAATATGTGGAGAAATCTAACTTTGATGCTACTTGAGTAGAAAGTTGAGGGAAAATCAGAATTTAAGGGATTAAACTTGTTCTCTCTCAGGAGCTGGCCCAATTACCAAAGTCCGCTAATCACAAAAGTAATTGTTTGTTGATTCCACAGCATTTTGGTGTATGGCAAGCTTTTAATATTTGAAAGTATTTTAATGTTAGCAACTGAACAGCTTCACTGGAGCAATATGACGAGATTCTTACTGGGAATAACAGTTTAGATTCATCTGTAATCTGTGCTCTGTGTTTCTTTGCTGTGTATGAAGATGACGGAGTTCCACGGCCATCGAGATCCATGTCGCTCACACTTGGAAAGGTGAAACACCTCAGCTTTTTCTGGACAGTGTTTTTCTGCACATGTTCTGATGAAGTTTAATCCTTAAATTGTTGTTCATGAAATTGTTCCTTCAGTGACGTCACCATGCTGATTCAGGTGCAGAGCTGTAAAACTTTTAAATACAGAAAAAATATGTTTTTCCTCCATGCCCCCAGTGCAATCAATCCAGAGAGTTTCTGTGTGGTTTGGTTTAAAGTTGACAGTGATCTTGCCTGTCTGATGGGCACTGTTTTGTTGAGCTCAAACTGTTAAAAATTCATATGTGGAAAAACTCAACAGCAGCAGCATAATCCACAACCCTCTGGCAACAGATACAGTTTACCTTGCCAAGTCACACAGAAACTATCTGGATGGATAGGTTGCAATGGGGCTAAACAGGAAAATATCTCTCATTTTTGTGTTTTGAAAGAACTGTACCACAAACATCTCCAACATTCATCTTTTTCTCACTCCACTGCTCTGTCTTTCTCTCCACTGCCCCCCACCAGGCACTGCCTAGGCGTAGGGTGAGTGTGGCGGTGGTTCCTAAGTTCAACCTCCTGAACATCCCTGGTCAGACTCCAGCCACCGCAGGCCCGGGCCCCAACCCCACCCCAGCTGCCCCCGCTGGCCCTGCTGCTGCTGCTGCTGGCCTTCCTGTCCTGGTACGTCCTCTTGGCCCAACCCAGTCACCACAATAAAATCGTGCCATGTTAAGTTTCAAATATGTTGAAATGTTGACATGTCAGTGTTTATGAACATGAATCCTGTCTGTGACTTTCTCCTATTATTATAATTATAAATTGTTGTTGGCAGCCACAGTATTGTTTCTTATGTGTTCTTTTTAGTGTGAGGCCAATGATATGAAAGGTAATGCTTCCTCGGAGGCTGCACAACCGACAACAGAATGGTATGTTATGTGTACTGGTGAATTTTTGCTCACACACACACACACATACGATTGCCCTGTTCCCAAGGTCAGGCCACAGCTCCTTCAAAACAATGGACCGAGAAAAGACTAAACATCTAATCTCTTGTTATCAAAAGGCCATTTTCTGCTGCATCGAGGTCCTTGGCTTGTTTGTGTGACCTTCAGGATGTGTTCTTCCCAAGTCCCCGAGGAGCCACATTTTTCAGGGCCCGGCCTCCAACATGTAACTCATGCAATGCTTCCATTATCTGGCGAAAATAGCCCTGCAAGCATAAAAAAATAATAACGCCCAGCTGTGGTTGATTGATATGCTATCCTGGGATGTAATCTAAACATTTGTGCAAGAGTCTGACAAAGTCCAGGCACAAGGCTCCGATCATGTCTCTGTTATACAGTACGACTGGGTAGAGCTCGAAGACGTCCCCTTCCCGACAGCTGCTCTCTATGATCATAAGAATAGCAACAACTGCTAAGTGCCTGCCCCTGCAGATTTCAGAAACATTTTTAAACGTTCCTTTGTGCACGTTTTTGCTTTTGCACTCATCATCGCAGGCAAGCGGTGCCTGTGATGACGGCACTAATGCACGCTCTCATTTAGCCGTGCAGCAGGTTGTCCATTAAGGCAAGGCCGCAGTGTTGTGATGGAACGTTGAGTGCAAATGTGCCACTATCAAAATGTCTTTTGTAATGGTGGCAGCAGCCCAGGCTGATTTTTTTTTTCCTATCTGAAACAATACAGTGGAAAGAGTGCGTCAGAGCAGGAAGGTGAACCATCTGTACCAGCCAAGCCTTCCATCAACTTGGAGGAGATCAGAGCCGAGATCAGAGCAGAGATCAAGGCAAAGATCGAGGAGGAGGCTTATAGCAAAGGGTGAGGCCTCCTCTCTTTTTCTTCATTTATAACTCTGCATACACACTCTCTCTCTTTATGGGGATGCTGTAGTTACTCATCGTAGGTTAGTGGTCCATTTAGTGCTCATTAAGTTCATGTAACCAATCATTCATTTAGTTGTTGTGCTGATGAAGTCAGTCTCATCCATTAAACTAAGTATAATTTTGAGATATCTCCAGAAGACACAGAATAAATGTACACTGGCAATTAGCTGCTATACATTATTTGTCACTGTCACATTATAGAGCTTCTGTGTTGTCATACATTTTGTTATGTGCTCTGATTTTGCTGGATGGTAAAATGTGAATATCCCATTCCTTCCTACCAAGCTACCAAGAGGGACTAAAGCAAAGCAAAGAGCTCCAGGAAGTGAAGGCAGAAGAGGAGAAAGTTGAGGAGAAATTGCTGGAGACAGAAAGCAAGGATGAAGAGGGTGGAAAAAAGATTAAGACAAACAGGTAAATTACATTCATTTTGTTTTCCTGCCTGAACCCATCCTCATGGCGATTTAAGTCATTTCACAAGACATCAAGTGTTGTGAAATTAACTCATCCCTGCACTCACACACCTCCACCATCTATGACCTTAATGAACCATCCTAGTGATTCTGGATGTTTGGCCTGTTTACTACAATTGACCCATATTTTAAATTGCAACAAACCGTCTTGTAAATCGTTTCAAGGTACTAAAAGTTTCACAACATATTTTATGATAATGAATTTTTTGCTTGAAACAGCCACCTTATAATGTTCTGCCTGTGTGGCAAACAAAGTCACCAACATTCATAAACCACAAAACTGATAACTGACTGTGTAAATCAAATGTTTCCCTGAGGACTACTTTCTGGTGGAGGAACCGTGTCACTTCACCCAATTTCAAGTCATCAGAGCACAACAGTGCTGCTGCTTTTAGGCGACTTTATTACACTTCAGTTTCTTCTACACCTCAAAAGTAAAATCATTCTCAGCGATCCCTGCCTCATGTTGCACATTTTAGGAAGTTAAAAATGAAATAGTTAAATAGGTGAAGAGCCTCGTTTATCTGAAAAATAAAATTTGATCATTAAATGCAAGTGAAATCTACATCAGGACTGTTATGTATGAACCCTAAATTTGTGACGTACATGCTGCTATTGTAGATCTGCATGTGTTCCAAAGCCTTAGTAGGCTCTCTTATTATGAAAAAAAAAAATCCATTATTATTTGTTGTGCAACATAGTTCAGTTGTGCTGCGTTGCCAAATACAGTCAACCTGTTGATCACTAACAGTAAATATGAGGCCTTTGCCTTCAGGGCAGTGACAGCTTGAACAAAAGGCTCTTCAGCTGTGTCCCAGGCGCTCTGCTGACGTGCACTCTTATGTGTAACGGAAGATGAGAGCACGTGCATTTTGTACAAATGAGTGCTGCAAGCTTTTATATCTTCCTGTGTCATTTCCCACAAGTGTGGATTTGTAAAGATTGATTGATAATTATATCTGTGTTTCTTGTGTAGGCCTGGTGGTGAAAAATGGTTAATAATGATGACTGCACTTTTGTTCTGGATTGTTGTGGTTTTTTTTCCTTCTTTTTGCAGTTTATCACTTGTTTAATAATCATAATAATGAAAGACATAATCTTCTTTGAATGGAAATGGCTGTTACTCCAGGACAAAAGGAGGCAGCCAGTAATTCATGTGATTTGACACCAGTGTTCATTTTGTGGACTAAAACTATGATCAAAAGTATTTGTCACCTTTACCAGGAAAAAAAAAACGAGACAAATGAACCTGTGTTGACAAAGACTATGACAACATATAACAAGGGACAAACATCCTAGAAATAGACGGATGAAAACACAGCTCCTGACCTCAGCTTGGAAGAGAACAGACTTATGACCAGATACATACTTTATTTTTGATATTAAGCGCAAGGTAGATAACAAAATACAAGAAGCTATAATAAGGTCATGTATAAAGGGCACTAACAAATAATATTATGAAGAATTTACAAAGAAAAACTGTGAAAAATAATCATTTTCATTGACTAAAACCACTGTTTTAGTCAAATCTGTGTTGATAAAAGCTAAACTCAAACTAAAGTCAATGACTAAAATGTGACTAAAACTGAAATGAACTTTAGTCCAAAGACTAAGACTAAAACCAAATCAAAAAAATCAAAACTGGCTGATAAAATTAACAGTTTGACACATATAGATCTCATGCCAAAAACACTGGTTTCAACTGATTTAGATATTTTAGACTGTAAAAAAAAGAGCAGATCTGCATCACATGAGGTGAAAAAAACAAGACTGTGATTCATTGCTCTGTCCACTTTGTCCTCCCTTCAGGATGGAGGAGATCCTGCTCGTCCTTGACCGCTTTTGCCCCAAGATTTCTTGGAATAACCGAGTGCTCTGGGCTGTCCTAACGTTGTTCCTGGTGACATTTCTGATCGTCAACCTTTTTACCTACTTCAGCGACTACTCCAGCAGCTATGGGGACACGTCGGCAGAAAAAGACATTGTCCAAGGCCAGAAGACAATCTTTGGACTGAATGTAGCAGCACAACCAAAGAAGCCCACTACAGAATAACAGAGAGACCCCCAAGCCGTTTCTCCACGCCACGTCTGCAGGGTCTTACCATGTCACTACACGAGACCTGACTTGAATCCACGACTCTGACTTTCTACCGTCAAAGAATGTAGATTTGGGAGGCTTCTCTGGGTTTGGTAGTGAAGCCTTTTTCACGGTTAACATAATTAAGTTATAATTTTCTTTTGCTAGGAAAGTGTCCACGTTGTTCATAGCAACAAGAGGCAAAAATAATTTCTGTGTAGGGACCAATCATATAGTGTGATGAAATATACATACAGTATATATTTAAATTAGATGCATACTTTATTATTATACGTTTGGTTCAGGTACTCTTGATGGAGTCAATGTGGTACTGTGGATTTTCCTTAAATGCCACAACAGACAGAAGACAAAGTGTATATTTATCGACACTCTAATGTTTAATGTATAATCTGTCAGGTCCAGTGGATGAGAAAGCCCCTGAGAGATTTTTTTTAGTCATATTTAAAGATATAGAAATAAAAAGAATGTTTGTTTTTCTCTAGCAAAAATTTCTATATTGTGTATTTAAGCATTTGACATTTTGAAGACTGTTAAAATGTAAGCACATTCCAAAGTAGATCCTTAAGTGCAATATGTTGCAGCTGATGGTTTCATGTGTGTTATTTTGGTTTGTGTCTTCAGAGCACTGAGAGATTTTCTTTGTATGAGAGCACTCTATAGACAGCATGAGACTTTTTGATCTTTGCACATGTGTGCCTACCTGATGTTTTTTTTTTTGTTTTTGTTTTTTTTTGTTTTGTTTTATGGTATGGTTTTATGCTCCACCACCTCACCTTTTAATAAAGGTGCCTGAAACTATTCTGCAGTTTTTGTAATGAGAACTAGAAAGTGTTGTTACGTAGATCTGTGTTTTAGTAATAACATGCAGGAAAGGGCAGGACTTTTGTAATGAATGTGGGTCAAATTTTCGTGTTATCTTACTGCCCAGAACATGCAAACTCAATCAAATTTTTATTGCGGTAGTTTATTTATCTGAAGGAGCCACTTAAGGAAATCTAATTGGATCTGTAGGCACCAACCCTTTGAAGTCTTAAGCAATCCTATCATTCATAAAACAAGGAAATCATATCTCCCTTTTTGTAGCCCTGAACACATCACTGACATTTCATATCTGACAAAAGCACCACTGCCTGTTCATCGTCCCCTTTTTGCGTCATTTCCTATTGGCAGGGCTTGTAATGAGCTGTTTTTGTGGAAGTGGGGTGTCACTGTGTGTCACAGGCTCATCAGAGGATGCCAAGGATCATAAGCGTGTGCATGATTGAGCAATGCCCAGAGGGAGGAAATCATCTGGACAAGGTGCCCAGTGTCAGATGTCAGTAACAGTGCAAATCCCTCCATCCCAGTAGAGAGCAGTGCAGATCAGGCTTAAAACAGTATAGATTTTATAAAAAATGTATATCATTATGTATCCCACTATATCCTTCTACTCGTAGTTTCACCTAGATCCAAAAATCCATTTTTTAAGTACGTCTCTGAATTTTTTTTCTAAAACATTTCATCTGGGTTTGGAATTTGCACTGCTAGATTTTGTGCTCCATTTCCGTGTCACCATAGCTGTGGTTCCTGTTGACATGTTTTCTTTTCCTCTTGTTCTTGGATCTGGTTCCGAAAGCGTAATGATGACTCCTGATTTGACCCATGAGCAGTACTTCCCTCTTCCTTTTCCCTTACTCTCTGGCAATCCCAGAGTGCACACACCCCAGTGACGAGAGTCACCTCTATGTAAACCTGCCTTTTGGCTCACAGGCACACAAACTGTGCAACACTTGTCATCCCAGCACTCATCCACCAGCACTCTCAGCAGCCATGACTTCAATCCAACTTTGCATCATGTCCTTGATTTTGACAACTCAGCTCTTTCTCATCTCATTCGTCATTTCTGACCAAAAGATTGACTCCAGGCAATTAAGAGGTAAGGAATCCAAACTTTTTTGATATTTGTATACAAAGCATATTTATATTCATGGATTTTCTCTTGAACATTTCTACAATCTGTACATAGAAAATGTTGCAACACTTCTACCAAGCTTGGAAACTTGCTGTTGCATTTCCACAGATTTGAATATTACATCTAAATAACAGGTTTAAAGGAATGTTTGAAATGTCTACTGCTTCAACAAATCTGACAACTATTTTCATATGCTATTCGTAGCTTTCCCAGCAGCCAAACATAGCATTGCTGGAGTATCCCAGGTTACCTACATAAATCACCTCAAGGGGCCTGAATATGCCTTCAATGCTTCTGAGGCGAGGGAGCTTTGCTCGTCCCTGGGAGTGCACATGGCCTCCAAAGCACAAGTACAGAAAGCAATGAGACTGGGCTTGGAAACATGCAGGTAAGGTGCACCATAATGCCTCAGCCATCACAGTGTATGCTGTTGGAGGGAGTAAACAGTTTGGGTAAACATGCCAACTGTTGAGTTAAATCATGTCATATCATGTCAACTTAGTATGTTAGGTTATTTTACAATAGGTAATGTCATGTTATGTCATGTTATGTTGTGCTATGTTACATTATGTTACATTACCTTATGTCATGTTATGTTATGTCATTGTCATGCCACTTTATGTTATGTTACATATCTTACATTATGTCATGTCATGTTATGTTATGTTATGTCATATCATGTTAGGTTACATTATGTTAGGCCATGTTGTGTCATTGTCATGTCATTTTATGTCATTGTCATGTCATTTTATGTTATGTCATGTTATATTATCTTATGTTATGTCATGTTATTACATGTTATGTCATTATCATGTCATGTTATGTCATTATCATGTCATGTTATGTCATGTCATGTCATATCATGTTTTGTCATATCATGTCATGTCATGTTATGTCATGTCATATCATGTTATGCCATGCCATGTCATGTCATGTCATGTCATGTTATGTAATATCATGTCATGTTATGTCATGTCATGTCATGTTATGTCATATCTTTTCATGTCATGTCATGTCATGTCATGTCATGTTATGTTATGTCATGTCATATCATGTTATGCCATGCCATGTCATGTCATGTCATGTTATGTAATATCATGCCATGTCATGTCATGTCATGTTATGTAATATCATGTCATGTTATGTCATGTCATGTTATGTCATATCTTTTCATGTCATGTCATGTCATGTCATGTCATGTCATGTCATGTTATTTCATGTCATGTCATGTCATGTCAAGTCATGTCATGTCATGTTATGTCATGTTATGTCATGTCATGTCATGTCATGTTATGTCATATCTTTTCATGTCATGTCATGTCATATCATGTCATGTCATGTCATGTCATGTTATTTCATGTCATGTCATGTCATGTCATGTCATGTTATTTCATGTCATGTCATGTCATGTTATTTCATGTCATGTCATATCATGTTAAGTCATGTCATGTCATGTCATGCCATGTCATGTCATGTCATCTCATGTCATTTCACGTCATGTTATGTTATGTTATGTCATGTTCAGGTTTGGATGGACTGATGAACATGTTGCAGTCATTCCCCGCATCAAAGCAAGTGCAGCATGTGGTCAAAACAAGACTGGTCTGTTGGAGTGGCGAACATCGGTCACAAAAAAATTTGACGTGTTCTGCTATAATGAATCAGGTATGCTTTTTTATAAGTACAGTGGTCCCTCATTAATCGCAGGAGTGCTCTGAGACAGGCATTAACATTTTCTTACTTTTCTCTCGTGTTTAAACACTCTCAAAGTTTAAACCTTCGCAGAAAAATAAGTCCAGTAAAAAAAAAAAAAAAAAAAAGCATGCAAAATTGCACTAAAAAAATCCGCGAAACTGCGAGGCCGCGAAAGGTGAACCGCGTTATCGCAAGGGACAACTGTACATTCCTCCTAATGACACACTTTTTACAGTCATTACAAGGGAAGGCCTCTAAATTTAGCAAATAAAACAAAGCACAAGCCTGCAATAAACAAGACAGAGACTGTCTTGACTTTCTTTTCTTTAATCATATGAAGTAAAATAAATAGTAAAGATATAATAAGTTTCAAAATGACTTGATTTCTAAATTATGCAAATTTATGTTTTTTGTTTTTTTTTTAATTTGCTCCAAAAACATAAGGGAAAATGTTGAATTAAAGATGTCTACAGCCAACTGACATTTACAGTGTTGCTAACAATGCATAGAACGTATACCATCACTATCAGAAAACTATTCCGCACAATATCAACAGCACCTTTTCATGTTTTTCAGCGCTGTTCACAATACAGCTATGCATCCATTGACTCAGAGTGGTCAACCTCTGTTGTCTCAAATCTAGTGATTATGTACCTAAAGACATGAGAATAATCCGTTTAAATGGTTCAATTCAGAGATGGTGTCCTTGAGCTTTTTGTGCCAATACCAACTGTGCATTTAATTTATGAAATTTAACTTGACCTTCAGATTTTACTTCACCTCTTCACCTAAAGTCACTGGTTGTTTTTCACACATTTTCCTAAGAGGATATTGTTTGTTCATGTTATATTGTATGAGTTGAAGAACCTCTTGTGCAGTCTGTCTGTTTATGTAAAATTTGACCCCCTGTCACAGTGACATTCAAAATGATATGTTAGCACACAAAAGTATCATTGTTAAATGTATTTTTGAGAAATACACTTGACATACTGTACAATGTATATATACTGTAACTCTAGTACAATCTCACATAACCTTCATTTATATACATGAATCACAGATGCGGTAACACAATTGAAGGATACCATGGCTGATAGCCCTCTGACCGGCAGGGATGACCTGGAGCATGCCCTTTTTCTTCCTAAGGCAACAACTGCCACCTCTGACCTCCAGTCCACCACTCATTCCACATCCTTCCCTCTCAGTATGTCCTCCTCTACCTTTCTCCACTCACACCCAGACAGCATAGAGGCAGCGCCACCCCAGATGAGGAGCAGTGCACATGGATCGATTCCAGGTATGGGATATTTGTATGCAGCGTATAAGTCTAGTCTTTGGGACATCATGATGTGATTTGTTTTGTACGACTAATGTTCTTTCCTGCTCGTGTTTGTTTCAGTGCTGGCAAAGACTTTGCTTATCGCCTCAGCCTGTGCCCTTCTGCTGATTGCAGTGGCCATCGTTGTTTATGTGAAATTGTGAGTGATATGTCCACATGAACATACATTATACTGAGCTCTAAAAAAAAAGTGAGGTGACTTTAGAGATTCTTAGTCGGTGTTTTTTATAGAGCCAGCATGGATCCAGTTGCACTTCATATAGTATCTCATTGTATTTCCTGTAGAACCTGAACAATTTTTCAGGTTTGATATTTCACAAATGCTTAATTGCTGTAACAGTTCAAAGCTGGTTGTGTATATCTATGCCATAATTCATGTGCTTTGATAACAAAATGCTGCATTAAAAATTAAGAATACCAGTGGTGAAAAGTAGGCTGATGAATTGGCCACCTGCTATTGGCTAATCTTTGATGCCAGGCTAATTGAGCACATTGCTTTTTCATCAGTATATTTTAGGTTTTATACAGATTTGGCTTTGGGGTTTTGTTGCTTCTTAAAGTAATGCAGTCTATGAGTCTGCCATTGGAATTAAATTACTGATAACTGGTTATTGATTGCCAAGGTATAGGCCTTGAATTCAAGGTTTAAGCTTGAATTCATACTGTTTAGTGATACTAATTATTTGAATGATTTCAATAAAAAGGAATCAAAAGTCATTTAGTTATAAGTGGGTACTACACAGCCCCATTCAAAGTTGTATTATATATTGCTTTTAAAGAAGCTATAGATAGATAGATAGATAGATAGATAGATAGATAGATAGATAGATAGACAGACAGATAGATAGATAGATTCAGATATGTCTGTTTTGTTTAATATTTATTAGTTTACATTATAATGTTGTTTTTTCTCCTATAAAAAGGAGTAGGAGCTGGGATGTGAAGCAGCAGGAGGAGCACATTGAGACAGAGGAGTGGACGATATGTGTGAAGGGCTCCAAGAAAGAGGCTCAGGAAGAGGACAAGACAGACGAGGACAACAACAATGCAAGATAAATGATATATTTTGAGGAGACACCAAACTGACAAAAATGGACAATGAAGTGTAATGAGAAAATGAAGTGTCCTTTGATGTGTGTTATTGTGATGTAAAAAAAAAAAAAAAAAAAAAAAAAAAAAAAGGACAACAAAAAATTTATTTTTGTATATATACCTTGCTGAAATTAGTCTCAGTTATTTGATATTGTGAAATACTGAGCTTAAAGGGCATGTAGTTTCAAAGGGGAGGGTGCACCACTTTGTTATGATATGGTAAAAGATTATGAGTGCCACTTAATTCTCAAAGAATTGAACTAATACATGCTACATGAGTTTAGCACAGCTTTTTTACCCCATTACAACCCAAATTCTACACATTTTTTATGGTCATGTGAAATCAAAACATTGGGATTCAAGACACATTTAAAAGTTTCTGCATCAATGGCATCAATTATCAGATCGAGTTCAGATTATGAACCTGAGGGGTTTTATCTTTCCTCAGATGCAGCCTTTACATCTGTAAGCAAAGTGATGTGCCTCCCTATGCCTCCCTCCTATGAAACTGCATGGTCTGTCTTTAACTGTCAAATGCCAGCAGTTTCGCCACTAGATGGCACTGTTTGCATTACAATAACACTGTACAATAACAAGGCTGTTTTTAGATCCCCTTATGCTGCTTTATATGATAAATATAATTGATTGTGAATGGCACTTTGTAAGATCAAACAATAAAGTTCTATCAACAAGTAATTTCCATAACTTTATAAAGCACATCATATCATTACAAAGGTAAGCATTTTCCAAATGTTATATATCATATGGTACTTCCCTGAACACTCAGTGAAACCTTCAAAACAAGTCCATGTAGGGGAGAGACAGAAGAAATGTTCAAGACATTATTCACCTATGCTAAAGTATCTGCCTCTCCCTGCAGTAAACACTGTGGCAATCTCCACTCAGCAGCTCTGACCACCCATTAGTGCACATGTTTGGTATATACAGTAAATGAAAAACCTCAAGCCATAAGCCCTCTAACAGAATTGAGTGTAAGGTATGATTGTTTATAAAGAGTAAACATGCTGTGGCAAGTATATGCACATATTTTGCACACATTCATATTTACCTCCAGCTAGCACAGACCAAGTTGTAGGTGTTTACACAGCCATGGCTGTTTATCTGTTCAAACTCATTTGGTACTCATACAACATTAGATGTTATCTCTTTAATTGTAGCCACTGAGATTTTTTATACATTAATGTATACGTAACCTACTGAGAGGTCGGCATGCTTGGATTCTGTCTGATGTGTGGTCCATTTTGCTCATGCTGGCAGTTTACTGCTTCAGACTTCACTGCATCCACTAAGAAGCTAAGTTCATTGCACAGTGTCTCATGTCTGTAGGCCATGCGGATCTGGGCTACGTTGGTCCGCCTGATATCATTCCCCTCAGGTCCATCTTTCAGGTAGTTCACTCCTAAGAAGTGCTTCTTATCCTGTAATTCAACAGAAAAATAAATCACCCTGAGTTTGCACATTCTGATTTTTTACAGACAGGGGACACCGCTTCAGTGCTGATGAAATGCGACAGATTTATAGATTTGCCAGAGGCTGATGGAATGGCGGAGAAAAAGGAAAAAAGTTGGGAAGGAATATATCACTCTACCTGGTGAGACAGGCCACTTTGCAGAACACTGTTCCTGGCTATTTCGCAGACATCGCAGGTGCTGAGCTTCCACAGCTGAGCTGCAATGGCATACTCCTCCATTAATGCTTCCTAGAGTCATGACACACAACCCATGGATCAGAATCATTCACACTGCAGAACCAAACCAAAGCAAACCACAGCGCAGCAGTATTTTCAGTATAGACAGAGATTCTAATAGTGTACAATGCATCCTTCAAACACTTGTTTTCCTGTATTTCACTGATTCTTGGGAATTTGGATAAAACAGGTTTTAATTTTGAAAAAAAAAAAAGTGTGTTAAATTTCAAAATCTGAAGGTATATCATTATAGGCCAAGGGCTTGGCTTTTCAGCAATGTACCGGTGCAACCTCCTCATTTTGTATTTTTTTCATAAAATAGGTTTTTCCAGGTATTAGGCTACTTTGTTTTTGTCCACACCGTCACCGTAATGTTTTTTTTTTTTTTTTTTAATTTGAAAAACATATTTTTGTATTAAAGAGACTATTACTTTAATAACTCAACAGCACCAAAGAAACATATTGTAAGCATATTCATTTAAAACCAATATAACTGCCTCTGACGGTGGTGACACTAATCTGACGGTGGTGACAGTCGCCTCATTAAAACATACATTTCCAAAATTTATAGCAACTCAAGTCAATGGCTTCTTGCTTAACAACTTTATTTAACTATTTGGTACAAAAAATAACAATCCTGAGCACTGTTATAAGCATTTTTCAGACTTCAGTCATCACCGTCAGACAGAAAACCTGACAGTGGTGACGTCTGGCGGTGGTGACAAAAACCTACTCTTTCACATGATAAGCATGAGTTGTTCACATTAGCCAGCTTGTTTTCGCCCTGTTGCTACCTGCATCAGACCTCTTCTTAAAAAGTATACATTTATTCCATAATCTAATTTAATATTTTTTTTACAGAAGTGACGGTGTTGACAATTTATGGTTGTGACAGTAGCAGTGTCCAAAAATATGAAGAGATTTAAGAGAAAATAGAAAACTTCCAGGAGCCTGAGCGGTCTTGAAGCATGCAGTAGAGCTGAAGGTTTGAAAAGGGATCCTCAGGAATGTAATTGACCTTGTAGTTTTTTTATTATTATTTTTTAAATAAATATCTGACGGTGGTGACGAATATCTGGGACACATTTTGAGCAACCACAAAATAATAGTAAATATTGTTCAAAACCCATCGTTTGTAGTTTTTAATACATATTATGATGTACTCTTTCATGTGGTAAAGATATTATTCAGTGAAATTATTACTTTTTGTTGTTTTAATCAAGTTGAAATGATTATCTCCTTTCCGAGGACAACTGGTTTTGTAGGGCATGGGCCAACATATAATCATTAAATTAATACAAATTAAAAATAAACCTATAAAAGAACCTTACAAATGTGCAAAGGACCCCCTAGTTATACCCTTGATTCTTTTTATTGATTAAAATGTTGTAAATTTCCAGCAGAAATAGCATTTTTCTTAGTGGGACATGATTTATCCAAATTCTCAAGAATCAGTGATTTATGTTAGTTTACCTTGGTGTAGTGGAACTGCATGGGGTCATCTGTCGACAGGGAGACACGCAGGCCCTTGTGCAGGAATTCTCGGAGAGGGTTTTTGGAGTATTCTAGGAACAGGCTATTGTTGCTGAGTGGAGACATCGCAATTGGCACTTGGGCCAGGTAGTAGAGGTACTGCAGCACAGGGCTCTGAAGCACAAAGGGTACAAATATACAGCAATGGTATACAGAAAAAACACTCACACAAGCAAATATACACACCCATATTCTCACAGACACTACACACACATACAGCACACACACCTGGACAGGACCTCTGCTACTGTTTGATTTTTTAGCTTTGTCCTCCTCTCAGAATCATGACCCTGTCTCCTTACATAACCCCCTTTTTGGCTGTTTATCTTCTCAGTCTATTTATATTTTAGGACTGTTGTGGTGAGATGTGCTTACCCTGCAGCTCCCACTGGCTGCAGTACAATTTAAAAGTATCATAAAGGGGCATCTAAAACTCCACCGGGATAACATTAGGCTGTTGGCTCCCATTTGATGAGAATTTGTCCTAGGATGACCCTTTTGGGAAGTTTTTGATGTTGTTAATTAAGCATGGAATCGTAAAACTTGCGAAACTATACATTGAAGGATAATAAGCATGAGAGTGCTTGGCCTATTAATAAAATAACCATTCACATACCCTCTGTGAGTGAGATATTTTCTAGTCAGTGTTCCTCACTTTATGGGTGCAAACCAATAAAACCAATAGAAGTCTTGGCTTGTGTCCACTCTGGTATTCCAAACTTAAATGTCCAGCATGGTTGCTCACTGTACAGAGGCAGATCATTATAGGAAGGGATGGGATTACCAGCAGCGGTTAAGGTTTATTTGAGGTCAGCTTCTCCTGGCGATCACCCGTGTGGAAGAAGAAAAGTGGCCTGACATTCAATAAAATTGATATGGTTGTTAATCAATACCACTGACTCTGATGACTTTGTCAGGTGCTGAGATTTCTGGATTTCAACGCTCACTGGCCCAGACTCTGTTTTGGAACAAAAACCCCCTACTGATCGGAAATTTAAGGCACTCCCGATGTCCTCCTTCCCACCTACTCACATTCTAAACTGCTGGGGTGATGGAGCACAGTGCCATGAGCAAACAACCGGCAAAGCATTTGAGCTGTAAGGGCTAAACAACCCCAGACCATATAAGCAAAAGACAAAGCAGTAGGATCATTAGGGTGTTTTATAATGTGATCTATTCCCAGGTCTGAAATCTGTAGACATTTATGTTTCATCTACTCTCTATTTAGCTAGCTTACTCATCTCTATTTTGGTAATGTGACCATTGTTTGAATTACTGCGCATGCTATCATAATTCAAGGGCCAGGAGGGGTGCCAGAGACTTTTGCAGGGAGAGGTCAGTGGTGATTATCAAATCCAAAACTGCTAAGTCGATACTTTTGTCCTTGTGGAGAACGTTGCTCCCAAATTTTCTCGGAAAGAACAGATGGCCATAAAGAGCACAAGAACAGAACACAACCTTAAAATTTGAGACAGGCGGTGTGCTCGACGTTACATGATCAGTTAAGACACACAACTGCCCATTCCCTCATCTGTTTCCACCAGCCCTATCCTGTAGACTACTAAATAATACTCGGACTGTTCTATAGACTATGGTGCTTTTTGAACATGATGTGTCTTCAGACTTCCCATTCATGCTCTTTGGTCAACATCTGATGTATCGTAGGTCAGAGAGGAACCTTCAGGGATTTTTATCCACCCTCTGCTCCTGGAGTTCTTTTGTTACGGACGACAATTCATCAGACAGATTATAGAGGGCACAAAAACACCCAAGAATGTATGCTGACCCCTGCCTATGTTGTAATTTCTACCGATTGCTGATGGAGGTTGAAAAAGTCTGAGATGGTTTAATACCTCCTGAACTTACACAGGAAAGCTTGATGAAAAATTTAGTCAAGAGAAGTGTTTTTCACATTTGTGGCATCCAGTTTCAGTCAATTACATCATTACCTCATCATTCTGATTTCGGTAGAGGCAGGGAAATACAGAGACGATGGAGAGAACACCGTGATATAAGTAGATCTTGAGCATGTTTTAGATGCATTCACAGACTTTGGCTCCAATGAGTCTTTTCAAAGTTCTTCAATTGTTTGGTGGCCATTTCAACCTACAGTAACAGATGATTCCACCCTGATATGCTGATTTCATATTGTGCAGTAGTGGTATTTGTGATCATGAAATCTGGAGACAGCATCAGAATTCCAAACTTTTCAAATCTATTCAAAATTATTGTGATAGTAAGTTGGAGGTCTCTCTCAGTGAAGACATGCAGATTGGGATCTAGTACCTTCTTTAAATTGAGTCCATGTGAGATGTTGTCAGCTGTGAGGAAGGCAGAGACCAGGTGGGTGATGGATCCTGCTTCTCCGCAGTGGGGACGGAACTGGAAGGTGCTCAGGCCATGTTCTCTAGAGGACACAAAGACATTTTGGCACTTTAGAGTTAGAAAACACTGTGTTTTCCATACTGCACGCCAATGTCCTAAACAGTACATATTCTGCATCCACTCGTTCCAGTGCTTCATTAAAACTATATTACACTTACACACATACAAATCTAGATGCCTTGTGTATCATTTTATGCCCATTTCCATGTAATTCAGCATGAGGTATTTGTTATATATGCTATTATAACTATATATTAATATCTTTAGAAAGCTTTGGATCGTGGAATTTAAAAGAATTTCTGTGGCTTTCGGCAAAAACTGGCAATAAAACACATAGAAATGATGGACTTGCTGTTGGGAGTGGCAGAGTTGAGCAGTTTGATGAAGTGAACAGTTTACAGTGGATGGCATATTAGCACTTACTTCCTGAGATTGTTGAGGACCATGATGTTTGCATACATATGGAAGAGGTAGTAGCTGTAAGGAGGGTTGTCATCTGTGGTCCACTGCTCTGGCTTTGGGCTCTTGTAGGAGAACATGTGATGGCTATGTTTGGACTCATCATCCACGCTGTCGAAGCCAGTCACCTGCAGAAGAAAATAACTGCATTAATACAATTAAGATGTTGGTGTTAATGTCACTCATTCAAAAAATTATATTACTTACATATTTGAGGAACACGTGGAGTTCTTTGTGCTTCTGTGGATTAACCGTGGCCTCGAACAGAGGCAGGAATATGTTCTCCAGCATCTTGGCAAAATTCGGTACCAACTTCTTAGACTTGAAAATATCACTGAAACATGAAAAAACATCTGTTCTTAATGCCCAAGAAATCTCAGAACTTTCAATTTCAACAAAGTGACACCTTTAGCTGTTCTTTAGACCAGTGGTTTTCCAAGTTTACTTTCACTGTAATTTAATTCACTAGAAATTGTTCCAATTCAGAAAATGTATGAGGAACATTCATTGTGAACACAAACATAAATGTCCCTTGGTATAAGGGTCCTTATATCAAGTTTGAACACCCCTGCTTTAGACTGTAGCACTTACTATATTCTTGGTACTTGAATGATCCACCTCATGTTTGGCGAGTGGACTTTGTGCTGGATAAACCACTTGGCTAGGCTGTCCCATTCATCTGGGGAGCGTCCGTAGATGGACAGGCGTGGCTCTGCATGCTGGTACTTACTCTCCTCCAGATCATGTGCCACTTCCTGTTAAAAGTAAGATAGAGAGGGAGCTTAAGATAACCCATCTCTCACTCTACCTTGACACTGCAATTTCCACTATTTAGATGGCAGGTACTATTTTTCTTGCTTCAGCTTCAAGTTAAGATGTAATGAATGTGATGACAAACAATGCTCTCATACCTTAATAATACGAGCAAAATACTCTCCATTGATGAGGTTATCTGTTTTCAGGTAGATTTCTCTGAGTTCACTGGCTCCCACTGGATTGTACTTTGAATTGAACTTGTCAAAGCGGTGGAAGGTTTGTCTCCCCTGTGAAGTTCACACAGAGACAGTGCACCGTAATGAAACTAGTTCAGTGAGACATGAATTATGGATTGGATGCTCCTCAAAACATGACAGCTTTCACAGTTTGTCATTTCTTTCATTGCACTTCTATTTTATGTTACAGAATGTTTGTATTTCTCTATGGTATATTGTGTGCAACTGAAAACTGTGCACAATTTTTTGACACATCTGCTTTGCTCGACCACTGAGAAATGTTCTAAGTATCCGCAGTGTGTCAGAAGAAAATTAGCACTTCATTAGCACTTGCTCTGTGAACAGCATTATGGGAAATTAAACTGATTGGCCCAAAGGGTTTGCTGGCTGCTGTATGTTAAATGGGGGATATTTTTGAACTCACTGTAAGCTTGATCTGGCTCAGGATTTCAGGGGCTGCTTTTTGGAAACCAAATCATTAATATAAACATTTAATCAATCCAGATATCAGGTTCAGCCATAAACTACACTGGCTTTCCTTTGTACTTTGAATTAAAATGCTCCTCATCTAAGAACCTGCTGCTAATTATTCTAGTTATTATATGAGCAAGGAAGTATATTCTTTTTTTTATTGAATAACTATGTAAATGCAATAAGCAGGCAAACAACATTGTAGATTATGACACAATGACAATTAACAGATAGGAGGTGAACAGGATTTTAACATAATGAGCAGAACATTAAATGAAATATCCTCACTTAGTTAGGGAGATTATGTATTAGTAATGGCAACAATTAAAGGGGATAATGAAATAAAAGGGAGGATAAATAGAATAAGGGTAATAAAAATAAAAAGTTATAATATACATTGATGTTAATAGCAAGGGGAAGAGAGAAGTAACAGGGGTAGGAGAGACAAAAAGAGAAAATGAATAAGTTATGAGGGTGATGGTGTGTGGATGGGAATGGAGTATCTATAGATAGCTGAATGGTTTGTATTGCTATTTCAGCATATGACGCTTTTGATTATCTACCTGTGCATTAGCTTTATATCCACACAAATGCCTCACCTCAAAACACCTCAGACAATGCAGTCATGTATTTTGGCTTCAAACTGTTGAATGTTTGCCAGTGGGACAAATCCTGGAGTGTTAATGGACTTTGTTCTTTTGGGGAGGCTCAGGTCAGAGGTGTCATTTTCAGTTCACAGTCAGTGATTAATGCCTATAAATACACTTGTACTTGAACTTTCAGACTGAATGATGTCAAATGAGCTGCACAGTGTAATTCAACACGGCATTATACTGTATCGTCCAAGACACACTTTATCCCCTGTGGCCTATCACCTCTTTAAAAAAACAAGGAAATAGAACAGATTTTTTTTTTTTTTTAATAGATTGTATTTCTGGTATTATCATGTAATGGAAGTAAAATGAGAGAGTGGCAGAGTGCTTCACAGAGACACCGTGAACAAGCACATACATCAGAGGAGTGTACTTTTCTCTTACAGCGTGTACATCCAGAGAGTCCACGGTAAGGTCATAGGGATCCATATTAAGGCTGTCGAACACCTGCTTGAGAGTCATCCTTTGCCCAGCCTTTTCCAGCACCACACAGTCTGCCTCAGTCTTGTAGGTCTCCTGGATGAAGGTCAGCAGATGCTTCTGAGACATGCAGGCAGCAGCATGGATATGCGTGTCCACCTGCAAGAAGGAAAAGAGGTTCATTGTGCCAGTCAAATCAACAGTGTGTCCAGGCTGTTCACCTGATAGAGAGCATAGCACGTGTACTGTATAAAGGCTAAGTTCTTAAAAAATTCAACAGTTCAAAGTACACCTTTTCCCTTTTTAAATTGTAATTTATCTTGAGGAAGAAGCAACATCACATCGTTGAATTCTAGTTTTTTCAAAGGACTGGGTTTGACTGAACACCTGTTCAATGAGGTTACTATCATAATGGTGTGTCCATTAAAACACATGAGCAATGAATGCTTGAATGAAGTGCTTCTGTGATTAAAAAACAAACATCCACATCACAGATAATCCTCCAGATCCTCAACCTACAGGAATATATGAGGCCACCTCCAGGGGGCAACATAGAGCCTAAAACTAGACTAAACAGTGAAAAATGAACACCAGTCAATAATACCAATGGGTCAATGAGATTTTTTTTTCCTGTGCATTGATGAAAATTCCCAGATGCTGGTTAAGACATTATACATTGTAATTATGTATTCATTATAAATATTGAGCCATGTACCAATGACAGATTCCAAATTGGAATCAAATGTAGTTATCATTTTATGACATTTAGATTCATTGTTCTCCATATATTCTACTCTCTTTGGCAAGTGCACAGCCAAAAAACTGTACTGCACTCTTTTGTTTCTGTCTCACAGCAGTCAATGGCTGTGGTTTGGCTTTCTCTCTCTCTATAGACTTCGAGCCACATCGTCACTGGCTGTTCTATTAATGGATAGAAAATATATGATAAAAGGATAATAAGTTGGGCATTGCTCTTAACTTACCACAGCACAAAAATATATATTCAGATGCTCTACAGGCAACACTTTCACATTCATGAAATAAATCATCAATGCAAATTATATTATCAATACGAATCAGCAACAGTCTATAACTCTGGACATTAAATGCACAAACTGGACCCATAATGTAGTATTTGTATTTTTGTGCCAACTGTGTTTAGAGATCATATGTAGAGATACTTGCCTTTCTAACATTGTAAAAATCTCTGTGAGGCACACTTTTCAGTTCCTTCAGCTCAGCCATCTCATTGAGCATCTCATGGAGGTAGAACTTTGAACCCAAAAAGTTTAGTCGTCTGTGACAATAGGTCTTCCTACAAAAAAAAGTGCAAAATAAAGCTTCCAAATGTAACTGGCATCAACTAGTTTTAAAGGGTATATTAGAGACGTGCGTATGCTGAGGCGACTTACGTGGGTCCATCTGCAATCATGGCCAACACATGGCTGAGGTCTATGGCAAAGGTCTCCAAGTCCGGGTAGGGAAGGTTGTGCGGTCGGTTTTCTCTTAGAGCCTCTGCATTGTCATATACATAGATGATTCCATCCTTCATCCTCAGTTCATAGTTTAGGTTCAATGGGATGTCCTCCATGCTGTAGGGATCCTCTCCCTCCCTTGGGCATGGACATATCTCTGAGGGTCAGAGCAGATTGTAAAATAAACCAGATCTGAGAAACACCACAGTGATAGTGTCGGCGTCACAGAATGTACATTAAATACCTGGTAGAATCTCATCTTCCTCCTTCCATCTGACGGTCTCAGCACTGCGGAGGAACTGTGCTGTGGTTCTGCAGAATCTGTGGTAAGCTAATTTTGAATATTTCTCGCGAATAAAGAGAGCCTTAAGAAGACTTTTAGCAGCCTGCTCATAGTCTTCCACTGTGATCTGAGTGGGGAATGACACAGAACAAACAGTAAGTATATGTCAATATGTTGTACATGTACGGACATGGAGTATGGACAATTATAGAAGTAACAATTTGTAAATGAACATACAGCTGTGAAAGCATTATTGTCTCTGTTGTATTTGAAAATGTGCAGTCCACACATATGGCCCTGAAACCATTGTAGTCCTCTGGGCAGCTCTGACTGTGGCCCACATCCATTAATCCTCCTCTTACTAGTACTTACTCCAGCACAGTAATCTCCACTGATAGTGACCCTCTGATACTCAGGGCAGATCTCTGGCACAGAAGAGCAGGTCGAGCTGGGGGACAGGAACGGGGTTGCCGCCACTGGCCGCGTCCAATCTGCATTCACTGGAATCTGCAGGGACATTGACTGGGACCGGATCATCTTTAAACTCTTCTTTCTGGAAAAGCGGCAGCACCATAGTTGGTATTTGATATAACATGCTTTCTATTATCAACATTACAAAACCCATCATAAGGATGAGTTTTCTATTTGTCTTATGATCATTTGTAGACATTTATTTAACTTGACAGTTAATGCTGTGGGGGTCTACCTCTTGGCACTCTCTTCTGACTGTTCCTCTGCCAGCTCCTTGAGTAGCTCGTGCTCCTTGGCTTGCTGGAGGCCGATTGGACAGTCCTCAGGCACCGTGAACATCGATAGAGCATCTTTGTTGTCCTCTTCCTTCAGCGCCGACGCAAATACCTTCTCTGCCAGCAGTCGCATCTCCTCATCCGCCTCACTTAGGGTGACCTTCGGGAACTGACGAGGCATGTCTGCAAAAAAAAGTAAAAAAGAAAATTGTTGTCTTGACTTTAACAAGTAATCTGCTTTATTTTTGATCACATGAAGAGTTTTCCTGCTATGACCACTTTGTGCTGTTTTTTAACACTGTCACCTGGAGTTTGTCATATTGTGGGTATTGGGGGTGTTGTCCTGTTTGTTGTGAGCTTATGGGCATGTAAAGCCCTTTGAGACTGTAAACAGTGATACTGGGCTTTAAATAAACTTGAACTTCAGCTTCAACATAGGTGCTTTAGATTTTTTCACATTAAATTGCTGCAGTCAGGTCTTCCAGACAGACTTCAAATTATCATTGCAAAGCACACAATGTAAATTGTAACTCTGTTTTGAAAGGCACTACATTATTTTTATTATTATTATTATTATTATTATTATTATTAATATTATCAACAAATTATTATAATCTGTAGTGTTCAGATTTCCATCACACTTCAGTGGGCAGCACTTTGTTTTAATCTTGTACCAAAAGCATCTGTAAATCACTTGTGTCAGATCATTAAATTGCATTTTCCTGATTCGTGACAAAACGGTAGATTCGCAATTGCAACTGCTATTTTTATATGCCTCCAGGCATATCCCTGTCATGGTACTTGAAGTTACTTACTCCCATGATGGAAGTAGCTGTACTTTTGTTTTTTTCATTCTTATCAGCTGAAAGTAACACTTACTGGGGCCATGTATATCCTGTCACCCTAACCCTGATTCCCAGCAGAAGCACTGTGATGGACTCACCAAACAGGATGGTTAAGTTTATGCATAATGTTAGAGATGGTTAAGTTTGGGTAAGGGTTTAGTGTAGTAAAGGTTAGGGCTAGAATCTAGGAGAGACTTTCAGGTCTTGCCACGAACCATAACAGGAAAACTGATATCAATGCTGATGGAAAAAATTGGTTGAATCCTGATATTTTAAAATTGGTTGTATCCTGATATTTTAATATTTATTTAAAACTGAAAAGGACCTTTATTTTGAAACTCTTATCAGCCTGAAGAACAAAAACGCTCTTTGAATTTGACTTTGAAAATCCACAGTGCCTTGAACTAAATCCTTTGGGCTTTCTTTATTTTCCCCCTTAGTCATTTTTATTTCTCTCCTTGACGTAAAATCACTGTACATCCCGCTGTTTGTATGTTTATAGCTTCATTTTTAACAAATAAACAAATAAATACATAAATAAATAAATGAATGAATAAATAAATATTGTTTCTCTCTCTCTCTCTCTCTCTCTCTCTCTCTCTCTCTCTCTCTCTCTCTCTCTCTCTCTCTCTCTCTGTGTGTGTGTGTGTGTGTGTGTGTGTTAAAAGGTACTCCAGTTCATGTGTATGACAGTAGCTCACCAGGCCCCCAGACACACTCTACTGTAGCTATGCTAAATAGGGAGCACACTGTAGGAAGTGCCTCTATCTCTGCAAGTGGATAACATGAGTGAACTACTTCGACATCCTATATGATATGGAACACAATTGTCTCTATAGCAACAACAGAGAGACCCTGGGGCATGGTGTCAAGTGGATGTGATAGAGTGATGCCAACTTTCCATTCGGCCAAGGTCCTTCACGGAAGCCTATCATTCCGGCCACACAACACCGCCGTAACAACTGCTGTGTGCATCAAACTCCACCCAACCCCACTGCTGGAGAGCATTAAAGCAGCACAGGAGCACTATGAAAAGTGATATAGCCTCTCCATAAAACTGTATGGATCTAGGAAGGGTGCACAGTATGAATTATTAACAATCACCCCTGTAACCAGAAATAAATTCTCTGAAATAAATACTCTTTTGTTTCACTTTCTCACAAAAACTGATGGGCACACACACATTCATGCAGCAATTTATCACCAAAGAGCTGATCCTAGTCGTCGATCAGTTCAGGACGATTAATTACTGAGTAATTTGTTTTCATTATTATTACATCGGGAGCGAGGCATGATTATCTCATGCATTGTTGGAAAAAGTAAGTTTTCACTGATGCTTTTCACTACAGGTGTGCCTCTGCTTGGATAACCTTTTCACTGTCAACTCCACATGTTTTTTTGTCTTACTAAGACTGGACCTGACACCCACTGCTACCCAGTCCTTTGCTATGTATATCTGTATCCATGGCTGTATGCTGTACAAGCTGTCCATTGGTGATGTGATATTTCTGTGCCCATTTCATGTGCCCTACTGCACTTACTGTATCTTTGTTGTTGTAAATGTGTTTGTAAATCAGGCTGGGAACTGATGTGTAGGCAAAACTCCGCCAGCTAGAGTATAATCAGAGGTAATGTTACAAAGACTGACTACACTGCAGTTATAATAATAAGGGACCAAGACTGGCATGCTGGTTCGGAGTTAAGGTTTGGTTCCAGAGATCCTACTAATATAACAGGAAGCAGTTTTTATTGTTTCATGAATGAAGAAAAGTCTAAATTTCATTCAGGAATCACTTTGTGTTTTAATGTCCGAATGATTTAAATGATCATTTTAATTTAAGATAATAGTTTACCATCTTAGAATTAATGTTAGGAAGTTAAAATGGCAATAAACATCATAATTCACTCTCTAATAGGCTATCTATTTTATATTGCTGTGAAAACATCAATCAATGTCTCCTTCAAATAAGTTATGATTTTTTATGAATTCAAATTTTACAAGATTACATTTGAACATCATGATAGCGTAAGGTCACAATACTTCACCCAATACTCATTTTTAATAAGCAGAACTTGAACGCATCATAACTCATGACTCTTAACTCAATGCAGCCTAACAATAACGAGGAGCGTTATCACCTTCAGTGTGGATAAAGTCGTGACTTGGTGTGACACCCGTCTCTGTTCCAGCTCGGAGCCCATTATGGATCCTCGTGTGAGGAGTTGATGCCACATAAAGACTTGATTGATAGACTCTGTGTTTGCCAACAACACATTGAACTCAGAAGACATATTTAAGCCTGACAACAAGATTAATGGCAAGTTCACACGCTGTTTTACAATCAGGGCACCACCAGGGATTTTGGACCCCATGAAAAGATGGATCATCAGGCCCCACCGCCCCAGGCGACGCCAAGAACCCAATCAAATCATTCAAAGCCTTAAATAACACTACCTTTGCGGGCTTGCAACTCTCTAGTAGTGCAATACTTGCATGTGGAAATTAAGTTGTGGAAATCAACCAGTTATTTTAGGCTACTTTTGCTTCCCTAACATTAGTTACATAATATCCTTTAATAGCTTTAATCAGTGCAGGGAAACTTTTAGCAAGTTATTCATACTGAATCAGTTGTCCCTGCCCCTGCCTGGGTCCAGGTCCAACAGATACAGCTTCAGGCTCAGCAGCCCTGTCTCCCCTTCCTCATAGCCCTATTAATGAACCAGCCCTCCTCCCAGCTGAAGAAGGAGGTGAGCAGCACTATGCTGAATGAAATGTCAGTCAGCATAACTGCACAGGGTCCACAGGAATTAATAGCTGGATTGCCATGAAATTTGTTGCACAATCAAGACCCCAAGTGGAAGAAACCTATTTATTTGGTGACCACTTGACCTTTCCTCTGCTGCCACCATCAAGGCCTTCTCATTTACGTTTCAATTTTCTTTTCCATTTTCCATTTCCACTTTTACAGCTGCTTATGTTCCAGTTGGTATATATACCTCTATCTACAGATGATAATTTTAATTTATTTTAACTGACAAGGTTAATGTATATTTAACCCTCCTATTATGTTTGGGGTCAATTTGACCCCAGCCAATGTTTAACGTCTCTAAATAAATGATTAACATCATTTTTTTTGCTTCATATTTAATGAATGTTCCTAATGTAATGGGCACTACTGGGTAAAGATGAAATTCACATGATGATATGTTTTCAATGTCCTGTACACACTTTAGGGAGTTATGTTTTATTTAAAGGGCTATTTAGGTCGTCAACAAAGAAACATAAAGTACTTGACACATAAACTTTGGTAACAATTTTGGTTATAATAATTTTGTGGAAGTTTAAACTGCAGGGGTCAAATTGACCACAAACATAAAAGATGTTCAAAAATGTGAACATAACAGGAGGGTTAAGTTATAGTTACTTCAAGTTATTGATTAATGTTAAAGAGAATTTTCCATTTGCCATTAAAATTATGTTTACACTGTAAAAGATTACTTTTAGCACATTTCTCATAGAGGGTCTCACATTAAATGGTGAACTTCACTCCATACAGAATATGGCGTGCATTTGCACAGTGTTACATTTGCACAGGTATTTACTGTCAGTAAATATCATATAAGTACTGGACTACAAGAAAGTTGCCTGCAAGCCTGCAAAGACAGAGTTATTTGTTATGTGACAAAACTGGCCATTTCAAAAAGTGGTGCGAACACGTCCCCGGCCTTACCAGTGTAAATGACACTAAGACCATACAGATGTGAGCCTCAGAAGACAGCAGATGACTGTATGAAAGGCTGTGAGCGTGTTATGGATGCTTAGCATGATTGTATTTAACTGAATTTGCGCAAATATTCTATGTCCAGATTATCTAATGTGCTGGAAGATGTAAAGCAGGCGGCGGGACATTTTAGTTTAACTCTGAATGTGGTATGAAGTGAGGCAATGGAAACAAACAGCTACATTCCAAAGGCCTGTTCCTCTCTGAACACACAATAATCACTCCCATATACAGTAAACACACTAAAAACGTCCTCTAAAATTGCTCCTTTTCCCCTTAATAGTGCTTTCTCATGGAGTACTATGACAGGAAGATTACTATGTAGCAAAACCCATCTTATCTCATAGATGGGGAGCTGCTCAGTTTTGGGGTATGTTCTCAATCTTCTCACAACACACTGAGGCCGAATGCCGTCTGATAGTGTTTTTCCATACACATGTCCTGGACTGGCTCTACTTAGTTTGACGCATCAGCCCGTTTCCATTACAACAGAGCTACCCACGTGAAGATGTGCCTTTAACTAAGGTTGAAGCTCCACTGGACGCTTGTGAGCATCTTGTCTCGTTTTTACTCCCTTCTCTACCAGCGCCCCACACAAGTATTTGATTTTAAAAAACAATCAATGGCACCAACTCAGAAAGGCTGCTTCACATGAACAATATTATAGTAACTAAGAGATTCACTATTTTTTTTTTTTTTTTTTAACATGGATAGACTACCGTATCAACTACATTACATAGTTTCACAAGGGGCGAGACTAAATTGACATTCTGGGCCTGCATACTTGACCTATTCTGCCCCTGATCGGCTAGGAATTGTTGCTGTCTTTGTTGGTTAGGTTGGGGTTGGGGTTGGGTTAAGGTTAGGGTTAGCCAATCACAGAGGCAGAGTACGGGCGTGTCTTCCCAGTTAGCGTATTGGGCATTCAGGCCCAATATGTCAATTTAGTCTCCCTTTCACGAGTATCATTGTGGAATTTCCTGGTTGTAAGCAGCGTGCCTTGGCATAAGTCGCCGCACTTAAACTGGAAATGGAAATGCAAAACAGCACAGCACTGTGTTTTCCATTAAATGGTATCAGCGAGTTACTTTTCTGGATTTCATTTCCCATTGCAGATAGTATTCCCTCACGGCAAAGCCCTGCCGGTTGCTTGTGGACATGTTGAGTAGTTTTTCCTCCTTTCTCTACCAGTTCCCAACACTATATTTTCAAGAAAAAAACTGAAATGGTGCTTCACACGAATAATTAAAGTATAACTAAGAGACTTGCTGAAAAATAGATTTTCGACATGGATGGATTATTAACTATGATACAACTTTCACAAGTTTCACTTGTATTTCCTGGTTGTAGTTCAGAGCTGCTCAGTTCCTCTGTGACCAATCAGTGGCCTGCAGTGTTTTCACATCACCTTTTCGTATCTTCTTAGCTCGTTTTGAACGTCAACAGAGGTCATTCCAACAGTAGTAACCTGCACTAGATACTATTCCTAACTTTTGCCCAATGGAAAATTAAAAAGAACAGGTAGCATCCAACACAAACATATACAAGATGCAAAATGATGGTATGAATCAGGTAATCGAATATTTCTTCACTGATAGCTGTAGTACATATTTATCAAGTGATTTCTGGGTTTACAAATATTGAAATTGCCTTACAGAATGAGAAAATGTAAGTGAAGCATATCCTGCTTCATACACTTCTCAAACCTCATCACCTCAAGTTTAGCCAAGCTTAAATGGGTTTCATGTCTCTTTTCCTTGAATTTGTTGATTGGCATCAAACTGACCTGTCGGTGAGCCCATGAAACATTTTGGAGAAATGTGTAAAAAATGTTCTAGGTTGTATCACCTTTCGCAAACTTATCCAACTTTCACACCATTATGTTATAAAATTATTGTGTTACAGAAATAGCTAACACTTCAGCTTGATTATATGAATTCCAAGTTAATATGGCATCTTTTTACTTTTTGTTCAATGCCATATTCAACATGCCTGTCATTGCATTATTTTAAAAATGAGTCAGTGAATTTGAATCATTTTTCTCATAACTGGTCAGACAAACAGCTGAAATTTTCAGTCATGAATGAGGTTCTTAGTCACAACAACCCAGTCCCTATCATACTGTCCCCTTACCTGTCCCTACACAGGGGCCTCTGTTTATCATGTCCATGACACATGCTGTCTCATCTTGCTGCCTAGTGTAACTCACACACACTGGACTCCTTTCTGCTAACCATGTCAACTACAACTGATGGGCTGTGACCCCAGGATTTTAGCTACATTGATTGAATTGATTTAACCAGGCTACCCCCACAGCCACTGTGGACACATTGTCCTGTTACATTTTTCTGCCCTTCTCATCACCTGTCCTCTTACCTTCCGCGGCGCTCACAGCCATGTCTGTGGGTGTTGCACGTCTTCTCAAGCAATCTCAGGGGGAGTCTCTTCCGCTGGGATCAGTGAGGCACAGTACAGGTTTGCTGGCTAGAGACTCTCTCTCTCTCTCTCTCTCTCTCTCTCTCTGCATGGATCTGGGTCAGACTCAGTGAATCTTTGAGCCTATAGTGGTGCACAGCCACCGTTTTGTTTTCCTGACTGTCCGTCTATCTCTATTTTAAGGAGCCAGTGGCATCATGTTGACAGAGCCACTAATCCTGGGAATATGTCAAAACTGGCTGTCAACAAAGAGAGGGCCCTGAGGGTAACTACAACCTGCTGCCTGCTCTTCTCACTGGTCAGCTGGAGAGAGAGAGAGGGAGAGGGAGAGAGAGAGAGAGGGAGAGAGAGAGAGAGAGAGAGAGAGAGAGAGAGAGAGAGAGAGAGACTCCTCACCTCTGGAGCAGAGAGGAATCACAAGCTGGTAGTCAATGCAGATGTCTCTCATAAACTATGCAGCTGTGATAGTCTATAAATCATTATAGATTCCCTGCTACTTCCCCGACTGCCACTACAGTATTCAAACAGATAATCCGGGCTCTGACCTTGGTTTGCTGTGCATAGCATTACTGTACATATGCATAATCCCATTGTTGTGCCCTGCAGCATGTCACTCTACACACAGATAATTATCCTAAGAAGGTATCAGGCTAACTTACACTCTCATATTGCCTCCCAGATTCAGTAGTGATACAAGCCATCCATTACCTCCAAATCAGATGCATATCCACACACTCTATTTATTATGCATGGATAACTTTGTCGCAGCTCCTTGTTCCTAACTAACCAGATTAATCCTCTGTTTCATTGGTGGGAATCTCTTTGCTGCATTTGCTGTAAATGTAGAGTAAATACAAGGTGAAATATTCCATTCCTCTCATGCTATTGTTGAACCTCCCAAGTGCCAATCTGGAGACTGACACAGCTGCTGCAGCCTTGGTTGCCTCACACCTCTAAACAAATGTGCTCACGCCTACTTTCTCACAGTACAGGCTACCTGTCCTACAGCCCCGACGCCCACATATATGCATAGACAGCTTTGTATTTGCCCCATGTCTGAGGCTGTCTGCAGTTCAGGGTGATCAATCAAACACTAAAGGACTGAAATGGTCTTTCAGTCTACATTGACGGCTGTCCTCTTTGTGCACCCGGCTAAAGTGGATGCTGAAATGTTGCTGCTGAAATGTCATTTTGCAAAGTTGGTGTCTTTCTCTTATTGATCAAAGGCATCTGGTTGAGGAAATACCAGATCAAATGGTCGAGAAATATCCGCAGTAGCAGTGCAGAAAGCATTATGAGAGACTAATGTGGGCAATATCTTAATGGCGCTCACTCTGCTCTGTGCTAATGCGAGTAGGGAATACTGCCTGTGCGTGTGTGTGCATGTGTGTGTGTGTGTGTGTGTGTGTGTGTGTGTGTGTGTGTGCATGTGTGTGTGTGAACTTGTTGAATCTGAGTTGACCGAATTTATCTCCATGGTTTCTATGAAAAATAAGAGTCATCCTTCATTACTTTCCCATGGAATCCCATAGGAAGCTCCTGCAGCCCTTCCTGGGCCAGAGAGGGAGTCACACCAATCACAGTCCTGTCTCACAGCCAGCTGTCCCCTGCTGTTTTTACCATGTCCTCTCTGGCTTTATGCCTAAGATAGCTCTTTGTCAAAGACATATCTGAGAGAGAGGTCAGCAGCACTTCTGCCAGTCTGGAGGGGAGAAAGCCACTTACAACATTACAGAGAGAGGGAGACAGAGAGAGAGAGAGGGGGGAAAGGAAAGGAGCTCACTCTTTCCCAAGCAGGGACTTGACTGCTGCTTTAAAAAAAAGGGGCGTCTCCTCTTCTCATCTTTCCCAGCAGCCAGGCTCTTGGGAACAATAAAGATTTTTAAATCAAAAGTGCACTCATCCAAGAATGCAAAGCAGCTATGCTCACAGAAATATTCTTTGATTTTATATTTGACTCTTCTCTGACCGTATGTAGACTAGATGTCTTCATTATTATTATTATTATTATTATTGTTGTTGTTGTTGTTGTTGTTGTTGTTGTTGTTGTTGTTGTTGTTATCATCATCAGCATTATTGTCAAATATTATTATTATTATTGTTGTTATTATTGTTATTATCATTATTACTATTATTATTTATGCATCCATTGATGGCTGGTCAATGATCATCAGTGGCCTAAGACAAATATGCCAAATTAGTTCACTCACCTCTTTGGGTCTGTTTCCTCTGATGCGTCTGTCAAGTGTGTATGAACTGTGAAGAAGTTCCCCCAGAGAAGAATCTAAGTCATGCCCTGCTGTTGTGGCCAGAGAATATAATATCTCACTCACCACCCTGCAGTGCACACTACTCCATCCTTAACTCTCTCACTGCCATGGCATGGTGCAACGGCACCAGCTGAATGGATGCTGAAGCCAGTTCTCATCATTTTTTTTTACTCGCCATGGTACAGTCAGTGTTTTTTTTGGATGGAGCTTGCATCATATGTTCACATAGATGTCAAGATGTCAAATGTCAGAGTCAAACTCGTGTTGTGTGTGATGTCTCATCTTCCCTGTTGCCTCCTCTGTTCATTTTCAGGAATTATTAATAATGTCCCCTTGTGGAGGCTTTGTTCAGTTACAGGATGTTTTGATGAGACACGACACAATGAGACTAGTTGCTAATTTTAAAGTCTCCCTCCATTCAAAAATGTGTTTTTGTTATGTTTATGTCCCCACAATGTCCAACCTTCACTATACAGACTTTATCTGTGCATCGTAGTGTTTTCACAATCCTCTACTGAAGGCGGAGGTGTCTGTGCATGCCCCTAAAATCTGCGATTCAGACATATCCCAGGCCAGATAGATTTGGTACATCACAAATCCAACACATTGCTGCTTCACATGAACAATGCTGACAAGATTTTGCTGAATTTTTTTCCATGTTAGTTTATAAAAATAGCACAATATTCAGGACTGTAGCGGGATGTCTTTGTTCTGTGAACAGAGTAGGATGACCACCTGTCATGCTTAAAAAAAAAAATACTATTGACTAAAACTAAACTAAAATACTTTGTAATTTAGTCAACTAAAACTAGACTAAAATGCCAAGACTTTTCATCAACTAAAATGTGACTAAACAAAAAAGAATTCAAGTTGACTAAATATGACTAAAACTAATAAGGGCATTTGACACAAGACTAAGACTAAAATTAAATTGAAAAATAGCCGACGAAATTAACACTGTTATAAGCTATTTAATTTTATTTATATTTTCCATTGCAATTCATTCACTTTAAATAAAAAGTAAATCTTATGTGGAAGTTCATCTGTCAGTTATTTGAAATGTTTAAAATATTATGAATATCTTTTATTTAGAAAGAAAAAAAAAACACATTGAAAGCTAAGGGCTCATTAACAAGGGTGGCCTATTCATGAGCATACAGCAGCAATTACATATGTTAGGGGAACAGGGCAACATTAATATACCATGTAAAGTGGTATCTGCTAGAAATCGGTAAACCGGTATCGGTGAGTCACATTGTCCCTCAGAATCATACCCCTTGTCCCCCATTGGGCTTATTAGCAGGTGGTCACCCAAGAACAGAGCTCTGGTTGCTGGTGTGCCAGCAGTCAGGGAGGTGGTCACGGACAATTTGCATATTCATAGATGAGAGTATTCTTAATGAGGCCAATATCAGAGAAATGATTTTGGGTGGAAAAATCTTTTAAATATATAATATCAATGAACAGAGATTATTTTAAGGAGCTTTTTAGGACCTTAAGAAATGTCTGAGTTGCACAGTCCACATCTCACTTGTTTCAAAGCTGAACTAATCTGCTTATCTACTTCTCCTCATGAAAAGAGTAAGTGCCCCGAATATTTTTTTAATCCAGTTTGCAGACAATGCAATACCATGCAATTTTTGGGACACTTGCACATTATCTAATATCTTGTGAAGCTTTTTTGTGAACACTGAATGAAAACAGCTGAATCATACCCTGTTTGATAAGGTCATGCCTATAACCTGACCGGCATGCCTAATCTGCTGACAATGTTTTTTACACTTCAAATAAAATACTACTATTACTACTAGTAAAACAACAACAACAACAACAACAACAGCAACAACAACAACAACAACAATAATAATAATAATAAACTTCATTTGTGCTTCACATGTAAGTAGACATAGAATGAACATAAAAACAGGGATAGAGTCTCATTAGTAATGTAACATAAAATGGAAAAATCAGCGCTCTTTTCTTCAGTGCCGTATGCTCAGTGAACTAAAAGGAACAAAACAAATCTCTTATGACAGTCTTGTCACACTTTAAAAATGAAGTTAAAGGTTAAAATGAACATTTGAGTTAAAATAGCAATCCAGGATCAGGCACTGCATGATAAAAATTGCCTCACAAAGAAATCCATGTGCAACACATAAAACCATCAAGCACTCTTCCTGATACCTTTTGCAGAGCAGACTGTATTCATGCAGTACAGCATAGCTGAACTCTTCACACAGCCACAGCCTATGGCCATAAGCAGGAGCGGCCGCACAGTGCCTGATTTAGCCTGACAGTGTTTGAGATTACAAGACTAATCCTCCCAGCTCAGTTTATCAGGGTACTTTTAGAGCTGGCTTTAGAGGAATGATTCTTACCCATGGGCCTATATCATTTTGATTGACACCAGTGTTGTAGGAGAAAGCCAGGACTGTGACCGATGCATCTGGCCTCTCACCTCCTCTCCATCTACTTCATCCATCTGAAGCAGAGGGTGCCACGTATAATTTCACCACTGACTTTAATTCTTAGCCCAGCAGGCACAAACATCACATCGTCCCACTGCCTGGACAGTCAGCAATGTACAAAAAGTGCAAATCTGAGATCGACTTGTGTCTTTGTTCCAGATGTTCAGTTTTCTAGCAGCCTCAGAACGTCTTTGCATTCATTTATGTGATTCAGTTACATTTTGGCCTCTCTAATGAAGTTGAATGGTGTGTAGGCATCTTGGCTGCTGGAGAGAATGAGCCCTAAATAATTGTAATGCAACAGGAACTGGAGCTTAGTATAAAGCAGGGAAAGAAGGTATTATTTTTTGCCAGTTGACCTACACAGATCAGATTGTTGATGCTATCACGTCACCAGCTGATTGGCTTACTGGCAGAGTGACAGCTTCACATCGTGTCTTTTGACAGGGCAGAGCTTTATCCATACGCTCTATTCATAGAAGGCCTTGACTGTGATAAGAGGCACTGCAAGGATTCTTCCACTGTTAGGTTTCCTATGTAAGATAAGTTATGATTTCAAATGTATACAGGTATTGTCATTTAATCGGCCACTAGATGGCACATTTACACTGGTTTTTAGATCTTTCACAACATCAGTACCAGCATTTTTCAGGCTGACTGTTCAACAGCTCTGTTGGTTAATAAGTATATGTACTGGCATGCCTTAACATGCCATGGCATGCCAGTACAGTTACAGAGCAGACTTCATGTCTGGTTATGACAATATCCTGCACGACTTTTTGGTGTCACTTTTTCTGAGAATTTGTCCCATTGTGCAATACAATAAATTTGAGCAACAGCTTCCCTTTCTTCAGTTTCTCAGTTCTGAGGGAAAGTGACAGTGTAGACTCACATGTGTTACTATCTGCCCTATCTGTGTATTTTAAGGGTGTTCAACATGTTAATAGCATATCAACACTGAAGCTTGTGGTAGTTAAAATCTGATTTGCTACCACTGTTCAGCAAACAATAGTGCATGGAGACTTTCTATACCAACCCAATGCACTCCAGGTAATAATAAAATGATGTAATTCTTCTGCATTTTTTTTTTTTTTTTCAATCTTTGCAGAGCCCATTTCAGGTGCTCAGTTCTGTAATCTCAGTGCCATCCATCACCTCTCCTTATTGTCATCAATGAACCTTCATTCAAATTTCTGAAAATTCTGAAAAAGCCATGTTCATCCATCCAGCCTCAATAGATGGTAACAGAGTATAGATAATGTAATTTAAATTAAAGTTTGGCGAATACAGTTTTGGGCCATATTTTCTGTGCATATAATCTGCTGATAACCATCTGTGCTGCATAGTCTTTGGCATCTATAAGTGGGCTCTACAATGATGCACAAAAAACCAAGAGCCCCTGTCACTTCATTGTCACATATGTCAATACACAGAATCTATAGCCGTTACTAAATACCATTCTATGAATAGGAAGGAAGTGCAACGACTTTTACTTGAAAATATGCTCACCCTAATCTTACTCAGTCAATTCCCCATAAGAGAGCAGTGATTGTGGGTTACAACAGTGAGGGAAGTATGTACTGACTCACTGCCACCAAGCTATTTTTGTGGTTCTCCATTCTAATGAACACATATATGAAGGTGCGAAATTGTGTCAGTGCTCATGCACGGAAAGTTGAAAAAAGTTGAAATAACCTCTTGACAAGTGCTCTGTCATTCAGTGAATGAGATCTTTTGCTGTAATTCTGAGATTGAAGTGTGATTTTTCAACAGCAAGGGATGAATCAGCACAAAGGAGCAGATACATAAAGATGTCCACCACCTGGACGATCCTCAGCCGGTCCTCACAGCCCATCCCTCTGTGCAACGTCCACCCCACATTCTCCCTACTTCTGTCTAAACTGGCAAGCACAATATGTTGACAGCCTTTTGCACACTGTGCAGTGAGGAATTGGTATGAAAAAACAAAATGCTGCCAAGCTGGAGAACGACCATCTTTATGTTCTTTGGTCCATTTTTAGGTGGTGTAGTCTAGACTCCTCCAATAATGTGACAGAGAGGGTGATAATGTGTCAAAGAAAGAAGGTCGGCAGCCTCTCTCCACTGTTTAGTCTCCAGGGTCTCCCTCATTTCAGAGGTCAGACTCAGCTCTTTATTGGGGCACTTTTTGGGACGTTCTCTGTCTGCCACACAGGAATGTTAGACCGGAACCCCCCGCATAGTCCCCCCCATGTCCTAACCATCTACCATTGAATACAGATGGAGCTAAAGCCTCAGCCTCCTCCAATGGCTTTAAGGCTGCTCTGCGGTGTGGGGTGAGCCAAAAAAATATGCAATGAACCAAGCAGGAATGCGCCTGGCACCCTGTCTGCCCTTTAGGGGTGGGGGTGGTGGGGGATGGAGGTGGAGGGGGGTCACAAGAGGAGGAATGAAGTGAGAGGAGGGGAGGCTCTAATGAGACCCTGTAATCACTTAACAGAGACCAGGTGCTCTGTGTCTTGCTGTAGCCGTGTGCTGCAGACAATAGAATTTGCAAAGAGCTAGGGAACAAAGGAGGTCTGGAGAGCAGAAGGTCTTTTTTTGTATGCAAAATGTTTATTGTATGGCAAAGTTTATTGCTTTGACACAAATAAAATAGAACACATTTACAAATATATTATATAACATACCTATAAAACAGATATCCTATTACCACAGTTTGCAAGGAATAATGACAAATAGCTACAATGCCCATATATATTTCTTGCTGTACAAAAATAGTTCTATCTGCTTAAGTATTTTAATGTAACCTCTATATAACATTTAAATAATGGAATTCAACAGATTTGGACATATATACACATACCTGCAATAAAAACATACAAATATAGATTGCACATGTGTTTATACAAACAATATCATTTTCAAGTATAGTTCAATCCATTGTGGACTGGCACATATCTCACATAATCTAAGGCATTTTTCCCTTATACAGTGTCCAAAAACTTGATATAGACTGAAAGCTTCAAAGCTCTGCAGTATGAGTCTATCTCCCTGTTTGGTGTTGTGATTAAGATGTCTTTTCCTGATGATTTATTAGACTTTAAGTCCAAATGGAAAAGTGCAGACAAGTACTGTCAGTTTGATGGAAAGGGGTAGTATAATCCTTAGAGGATAGAACTTATCAAAGTCTTGGCCTTGAGGAAGAAGTGTGTAAAGTCCCGGTATGTTAGAAGAGACTTCCCCTCTTTGAACCGTAGGTGTCTCCACTTGGCCAGGTATTAACACTCTTCCTTTCCCTCTGCCAAGCAGAGAGCAGCACCTGTAGCTGCTCCACACTGTGCCATCCAGTGCCTGTAGGCCAGCTGTTTGCACTCTTTACATCACTGAGCCGCTCAGCTCAGCTCCCAGCGAAACTCAGTGCAGCTAGTCTTGCTCTGACTCAGTCCTCATGCCTGGAAAATGTGCTGGAGAATACTTGGCAGGAGTCTGAGGCATTTGGAGAATTTTTTGAACAGAGCAGAGAGTCTGAGCTGCTCCCTCCCTTTTGTTCAAATCCCCTCTCGCACAGTCCCGCTCATGTCCGTCTGAGGAGAGCCTCCAGCTTGTGGACTTGCGAGTCGGTTTTGCTCCACACGGGCCTCAGCTTGCCCTGCTCTAGCCTCAGTGTGACTCTGCGCGCTGGGAGAGAGCGACGCCTCCGGCCGTATCCCTGCGGGCTGATCTTGTCAATCGGGGCACTTCCAATCCTGAGCTTGTTATTGAGCTGGTGGAGGCGGTGAGCCAGGTCGTGCACCGTGCAGGTTCCCAGGGAGCAGCCTGTCCTTTTTGACTGGGTGACTGAAGCTTTAGACCTTTTGGTTCGGACATTGATGCTGGTGCTGGAGGACAGAGGGGAAGAGAGAAAGACAAGGGACATGAGTCTTGAGTAGGTCATGGCTGTGCAGTCCTTGCTTAACTTTTATTTGTCCTTTCTTTAACAAGCATGCAACATTTTGATGACAAAAATGAAAGCAGTTTGAAGATTTCTGTTATATGAAGAACTGTATGGTATGTGCTCTTACCTGGAATGTGGAATCAGGGTATCCCTGACATCTTCTGGTCTGACAATCTGCTCAGACTCTGCTATCCTCTCTGCAGATACGCTGTTAAGATCCCGTCTCAATCTGCTCTCTATCCACACACTCAGCCTGGGAGAGAGAGAGAGGGAGAGAGAGAAATGTCATTAATCTCAGGCAGACAGCTTAGTAGACAGGTATCATCCACTACCAGATGAGGACAATTTGATTCGTTTTTGAGAGAATTCAGATGAATGAAGACATCAGTGTACTCACCTTTTTTTCAACTCCGGGTTCATTTCAAGTTCCACACAGTGTGCTACTGTGGCCAGCAGACAGCAATAGAGGACGGACTGCAGGATCAATTTCATCTTGACTCGGACCTCTGGATAGAGCAGAGAAGACATTTGTCAGTGATTTACTTATGATAATAAATTAATAGATAACTCGCTAAATCCCCTCGTGTCCCTCGGTGCATGTAAACCATCCACAGATGCCATTAATAACTACACCGGCTTTTGCTTACACAAGAGTCCAAAAGCCAAGCTATTTGCACTTATCATTCATTTATTTAAAAAGTCAAGCTGAGGTCAGATTTTGCTCGGTTAAGTAAACTAACAACCATGCTTTGGGCCCCTGGCCAGTGAAGCAAAGCACACTGTACCAATGAGGGGTCCAAACTAGAGCTCAATAAAAGGAAAATAAAGCACTTTACAATTCATTCAAAACCCATGCAACTAATAAACAGTAAGATTTATTTGAGAAAGCAGTCCTGCCTGATGTGTTTTACACACCTAGAGGACAACTCCCCCACAGACACACACATTAAGCACTCAGGTCCTTATATAACCAGACAGATAACCTGTCCTTGTCCATACACTTGAGCCCTGACCTCAAAAAGGAAGGATAAAGCCATCAGCAGGGAGCACAGAAAATCACAATTCCCTCTTCAAAAGAGTGTGCACATACCTGTAATTTTCTGATGATTCAACGGGATGAGAGAGTTCTTCTTGTGGAGTCAGCTACAAAAGAGTAGTCCACAGGTTTCTTGAAATTGCTACTAGTTCTGTAAGGCAGCTGTGACACTCTGCTAATAGCTCCTACACACCAGACGGCCGCCTTTATACAGGAGGTGGGAGGGGCTCATCCACTGACACACACACAGTTTCTCATCCGTTCCCTCCACCCCATCCAGCACATTACTGCTGTTAGGACACGAGCCACAATAGAGCATACAACAACACAAAAGAAAATCAAAAGTCAAAGACAAACAAACAAACAAAAAAAAAAAAACACCTTAAAATGATAAAGGGAGCCATAATTTGAGCATGTGGGGTGAATGGAATTCAGCATTTACATCTTGTTTTTCATTAAGTCACATCACATTATTGTACTTTTTCACATTATAGTATAGGGGATGGATCATCTAATTAATTAAAATCTGATTTCTAACATTTCATCAGATCCACAGCCATCAAAAGCAGCTCTGTGAGTCAAATACTTCAGCTATTCCAGTGAGTGTTACTGTTTCATGTTGACTGCTTCATTCTACAGGCATACAAGGGGGTAATTTTCTAAGCAAATTAGCATCTAATTATGATTGATTGTTATTTTTTATGTCCAATTCCTTTCTCTCTCTTCTTCTTTTTTCTTTTCTTTTCTTTTTTTTTTTTTTTTTTGGTATAAATTATAATTTAAGGAACACTTCCACAGTGTACTTGCCAGGCACACCCTGACAGCCTGAAATTCAATGTCAGCTTGAAAAGACATTCTATGATGAATCAGACATAGAGTTGGAGACAAACAGTGAGTTACTGATTGAACAAAATAAGTATGCCCGACACAATGTACTCCATGTATTTGCTTATTCACGTCAAATATGGGACTTGAGACTAAACTGTTTGATTTATTTTGATATTTGGATTAAAGCAAAGTGGAATTTTCCAATTATCTAAAAATAAATCACGAGTCTGAATGTCGACTTGAGCAACAATCAGTGAAGCATGAACAATATTAGCTGAAACATTTTTAGAATAATTGCTCTGGTTTGTAGCTTTAAAAAAAAAAAAAGATAACTAATATGCCTTCAGGAATGCACGGACAGGAATCTGTTAGGTGATAATGGGAGAGCCATCAAGTCTGCCCCCCGCGTCTCAGAGGAAAGCTTCCCCTCGCATTATTTGACTTCATCTGACGCCTGGTACAGTGAGTCAGTCTAAGCCTGTATACAGCTTTGGAGTTTTACAAGAAAGCTGCACTTCACATCCATGCGTGTTTACATGAAAGCTAAGTAACTGGAACCAGCACAGACTGGAAGATGTTTCAACATTCAGCAGTGAAAAAAAAAATGAAATGTGTGCATGGCTCAAAACAACACGCGTGTCAGAGGGGGTCATGAGGCAGATGTTAATTACAAGCCCCCAGGGGCAAATAGGCACAGAAGATGCCATCAGGAATAGCATGTTTTTGGGGGGAAACAGCTTTGTGTTTATAATAGCCTTCATTCAAGCAGCTGACCCACAGCCAGTGAGGGTGTATGTCTATGTTTGGTGCTGGGAATGCTGTAAGATGTGCATACTGTCATTAAGAGATCCTCAAAACCTCAAAAACACCCAACATTTGGAGGCCACGGTACTTTCGCAAAGATGGGATTGAGCATAAGATTGCCTCATGTTCACTCTGCTAAATTCTGTGATTACCAAAGAAAAAAAACTTTAGGGGCTTCGGTAAAAGCACCTCCACATTTCTGTACACTATCATTTCAATTTAAAAAAAACCCAAAAAAACCAAAAACGAATTCCTCTTTTCAGTTTTAAATCCTGTTTCAGTTTTGAATGAGAGGAAACTGTGCATTAGTGACTTTCAACATGATTTCTGCACTCCAGCCTGTCATCATTCTTTAATTTTTTTTCTCATTTCTGATATAATATAGCAACTTCCTGAGTTTATTTATATCTCATGCAACTTCATTCCACACATGGTGTCACATTCTAACACAATAAATACATAAATGTTAAACACATGTGCCGTAAACCAGAAGAAATTTTGTAAGCCTTTTGTAATGGTAATTGCCTCTGGCAGACAAGTAATCCCCACACTCAGAGTTTAGAACAAGAGATTGTGCAATAATGACAACAAAATACTGCCGGTGCTTCCCAGCTCCTTATATAGCAATAATTTGCTTTCCCTGCACGCGGTGGCCGTCACATGATGACATTGACAAAGTCACTGAGAGTGCCACCTTTACTTGTACCTGTGTGTTTGGGGAAATGTGGCAGGAAAGGTGAGCAATCCAGTTCATGTCCTGGAAGGTTCACAGGAAAAATGATTCCAACCCCAAATCCCAAAGGTGAAATGTGATTCAGATGCAGTGATTAACCTGGAATCTGTGTGGTGCTTCTACCTGTGCTTAAAAAAAAAAAAAAAATTAATTAATACAATAATGAGGCTGCGATCTATGTTGGCTCTATTCTTTGGCCAGGATACTGACTTTACCTGTCCAGCTGCCAAATCATTCTTGCATACTGACAAACAGTGCATGCAAACACCCAACACTTTCAGTCTGCGTTTCTTCATGTTTTGGCTCGGCTTCAAGTATTTGACAACTTCTGTCGTCAAGCCCCTCTTATCAGTGAGCACAAAGAAAAAGAAAGTGAGAGGTACAGAAAAGAGAGAGACTAAGAGTGAACCTTTACTCACTTCCAGCTTATGGCAAAGGCTGTGCCTATCACAGTTAGTCCTGTGTTTGTAAATATACAATCGATACTAGAGTAGTCTGCAATAACCAGAGTCACAAGATATTATGAAGTATTTCTTGTCACAACAATGTGCACTTAATAGAGTGACTTGGAAGGAACAAACTGACTGTGACAATGCGGAAAAACTATTTTCCATTCTCTTGTGTGCAACTAACTGGAAAACTGAAGTATTAAACTGAAATGGGTAAAAAAAAAAAAAAAAAAGGTCAACCAAATACTTGAATGTCTATTATTTTTTCCAGTTGGACAGCTATGCCACTATTAAGATTCGAACAAAACCTTTGCTCTCTTGGATTAAGTATTAGTAATATCTTTTTATTCTGTTGCTATTCTCTTCTAAAGACACTGAGTCACTGTAGTTCATGTGTTGACATGTACCAGATTTGAGGGGGCAGATGACAAAATCTGATGATTCATGTAACAGCAAAGCAAATATTACACATTTTATTACCAATGTTACTCTCCCAAGATGTATATTTTTTAATTTACCATGGCTATGAATGATTTCAGTGATCTTTGGCCCCCAAAGTGGGTCCATGGACTTTGCAGGGGGGCTTGAGAGGCTCCAGCAAAGAGGCAACTTGTTTAAAACCAGTGTTATTATTCATTCATTATTATTCATTATGAATAAAAATAGAAAAAAAATATGCAAAGATCGCTATGTTGTGTTGATCACAGGGTTCTTCCTCCCCACAGTGACAATCAATCCTCCCACCACCACCCACCCACACACCCACACACCCACAATCAGCGCTGACAGTTAGGCAACTCAATAATAAATCAAAACTAACCACAAAAATCTTTTCCCTGATCGGCTCCCTAGGAATAAAATCTTATTCTAATGAGATCAGCTTGTTTTCTTTCCGGCTGATGACATGAGCAAAAAAAAAATTTAGGAGGGCCACGCTTTGGAGCCAGAAAGTGGCCCTGTCAGAAGGGCCTACAGTCGTGTATTTGTAAACTGGAGGGGCCCACGCCCATGGATGTCTCCCTGCTCCTGCACGCAAGCGCACTGACACTCCTGTCAAACATGGCTGTGCTCTGGAAGAGGGAAAAATGCTGAATTGTGTTGGTAAACCTCGGCAAAACAGCAGACATGGCTAGATTGGCTGATTATTTTATAGTCGTGGGATATGATCAGGAAAAAGCCGGTAAGTTTGACGAGACAGCGGGGGTGGCGGATCGAGCCCCAGCGCTGAGCTTTATACTCAGGCCGTCAGTCAGGGTGATGGTGTTGATGCTACATAGCTTTGCGCTTAGCCTAGCCGCACAGCTACGACACTGGAAACACTCTCTTTTCCTCATTAACCGGCTACGTGATGAATATAATCCGGTGAGCACGCATTTACAGATCGAGCAGGCGCCTCGTCGCGGGTCGGCGGTGGTTATTTACACACAATGCGTTTTGCTATCGGATGGGATCAGTGGAAACTTTTCATGGATTGAGTCAAAATCTGTCACATCCTGTCCCTGTTGATTGTGCCCCTTCTCAGGTCCTTCCTCGGCGCTCCGGATGGTTTCACAGCCAGCGAGCTGCTCAAGGGCTTTCTAGGGGAGCAGAACCTGCACTGTGGCTCTTGGAAGAAAACAAAACAAAACAAACAAAAAAGATATTTCTTGCAGCTCTTGCGTTCATCTAAATTGTTTTACCGAAGTCGGCGCTGGCAGCTGGTATTTCTGTTTTGTATTTCAGCTGCGTACTGTTGGAAGCCATGCCCTTGCGTTTTGCCACGGCTCTATTTTTACCCACCGTAAGCGTACGTGTCATTGATGATCTGTTGTGTTATATTTGTTTTAGCCCGGAAGAGAGCTGAACTTTAAGATGATGGGCGTATACAGCTGCAAGAAAAGGCAGTCCTTGATGATAGTCAGATCCTCTGCCCTCTTCATCTCTCTCCAGTGTGCCCCCCCCCCCCCCCCCCCCCCCCCCCCCCCCCCCCCCCCCCCCCCATGCAGTGCATGAGCGCAGGGCTGTGAAGCTCCTCATGCTTGAAATTTACATGCTATGCTATGCCTCACATGGAGTTGGAGTCATTTTCTGCACCCAGAAGTGGAGACCTTGCAGAAAATTCAAATTGTAAAACGAAAATTGTCACATCTCTCCTGAGCTTTTTGCATTGAATTGATGTTACAGGCTTGCTTTATTACCAAGTGGCACTTTGTAGTAAGCTCAAGCTATTTTACCCTCTTGTTACTGTTGTCTGCTGGTGAGTGTCATGCATGAATGGCCTGGAGAATAGCAGCAATATCCACAAAGGAACAAAATAATTCCCCCTAGCCCTTGTGGAATGGCTTCCATCCAAAGCCATGTGTGTCAGACAGAGGCCAGAGCAGCTGAATCCTCTTAGTCGCCATAGCCTTGCTATGCACAATAGGTAAACAGTGTCTTTCATCAGCTCTGCGCATCCCAGCGCCAACTGACAAATGAATTTTTTGTGCTCCAGGGACAAAATGTTCCTGGCATCACCAGAGAAGCTTGAATGAATTCACAGTCATGCACTCTGACCACAAGAAGACATAGGCACCATGAGTTTAGTTTTCTCTCTGCCGGCTACTATGATGAGAAGTTGATGGATGGAGAGAGCAAGCGCGATATCTGCCATCTCGGATTGAGGTGTGTTAGAGTTCTGTGGCAGGCCTATGTCTCCTCCACTAGTGAGGATCTCCACAGAAATATTAGTGAAGTGTGTTTGGCTGGGTGAAGTGATGTATATCTGCTGGCCTGAGCTCTGCAGAGTTGTCATTGTTAGCAGGTGCTGTTGGCAATGGGAGTGATTTCCTCACATCTGAAAAATGCAACTGATATTTAAAAAAAGAAAAGAAACGAATAGAAAAAGGATGCTGATATTGATTTCAGCATATTTACGTCATCTGTAGCGCTTCCTTTGCAGAGTCAGTGCAGGGTTGGCTGTGTGGCAGCCCACCTGCTGGAGCAGTGTGCACAGGGATGTCTAGACAGCAGATGTTTTCTATTCCACCTTGCTCACTGAGTCAAACCAGGGATCCTTGGAAAGGTCATCACCCAGCCTCCTGCTTCACTGTGGCTTTTGCTCCACTGGCCTGACCCAGTTGTTACTAGAATACCGAGGATGGACCACTGGCTAAGCATGCAGTCTGTTGAGGAAAAGGCTCAACTCCCAATTCATGATGAACCATGTTGATTTCCTTCAAAATAGCTGCAGAGTGCAGGAGATGTAGTTGTATTGCATAACAGAGTTGCAAAGAAACAACCCCATCAGTGAAAAATGTGCAAGTTTAGTGGGGGTACTTCTTTTGTCTGAGAGAACCTGTGTCTGTCTTTATTTGATGTAGTGTGCTCTAAGTGCCAACAAACACAGTGCAGGAGCCTCACCAGAATCTGTTTGGCTCACTGCCTTATAGTAGTGAGATTTAAGTGACTTCTGCATTTTTAAAAGTGTCCAGAAGAACAAGAGGGAGAAGAAGAAGACTTTTTCCTCCTTGCCAGTCAATATAAATACAGCGTCATTGCCCCTACAATATAATTTTATCCCTTTTGGCAGCGAAGAGCACTGTCATCTCTTTAACTGCAAGGCAGGTGACCTATGTAGAATATTTATTGAAAGGCGCATGATTTGATGCTCAACTTGTTATGCGTGGTAATACCAGACAGAAACTTTATGTGGGTCAACCACTTCCTAGCTTATTGCACTGCCTAAGAGAGACCACCTGACACATCACAGGTAGCCTGCTTGTCATGTGAATGCCATCGGGTCAGTGAAGAGTAATGTAATATGCATTGCGGTGATGATGACGATGATAAAAGGGGGGTTGCTCTTCCACAAGAAACCCATCATTAGTTTGTCTCCCTCCTGGGGGCTAATGTCATCCAACCAACACTATAATTATTTTCATGCTTAATGCTGAATGTGAACACCCAGGTGCAGTTGGGTGAAGCCTGTATTGAACAGGAAGTGTCTATTTTCTTTTTGCAGCAAGATGCTGCCTCTCATTATTTGCAAGGGGTTATATGTGCTCTGGCTTGCTGCACACCATAAATTGTAATTTGCAAAGTGAAACAAAGGAATTTGCTCAGCTGCCTTTCTCAGACAATTCATTGGCTGGCTATCATCACTGATATCAAAGCACACTTGGAATAGCCTAGGTCTCAGGGATGCGATGTCCAATCTTGACTTTGTATGATTTTATGTGGATTTCCTGAGCTGGAATCTGGAACTAGCTTATGTAACCTCGCACATGCCCACAAGCAAAAAAAAAAAAAAAAAAAAAAAGCAGCATTCCAAGTGACCAAAAGAAAAATGTTTCCATATGCAGATATCTGATGATTATCTAATGTCTGTATGTCACATTAGGTGAACATTTCTAGAGATACATAACTGCAAGCGTTCAATCTAGGGTGATTTTGCAATCAGCGTCTATTATAAAGTTGCATGACCAAAATGACTGTCAGATACAAAGTACTGAATTAGCGTGATTGTTACTGATCCAGAAATGCCTCTTAAGCTTTACTTGAGTTGTTACTTTAATAGAATAGTTTCTGTATCAAGTTTTGTATCCCATAGCTTTGATGAATTGGCTTTCTGTTGTGACTTCTCAAAGAGTATTTGTGTTTTGTGCGCCGGCTTGCCTGGCACACCCACAAGGAAAGTGCTTTTGTGAATAACAACCGTCTCTAAAAAGACAGAACAAAACCAGCATTTCAGCCTCGGAGAGGTTCATGTTTTTGTCCGCTATTTTCGCTTAGTTGTTTCATCCGGATATAAATACTATGGAAATAGCCTGTGTTGGTGTTTCTGTGGTTTATCTTGATTGTCTTCTGCTTTTGCTTGCCCTCTCCACTCCCTCATTGGGTTATTTCTTGGCTATCATGCTACGGTTTCGTGAAGTGGTTGCAAAGCATGTGTTGGTCTGCACTGGTTGGGGTCATAATTTTCCTTTCCTGGATCCTTTTCATTAGCTTTTAGTTGTGTAGGTGTGATTAGCTGTTTGACTTGCAGCACACATGCCTGCTGCTGTCTCTGTGCTGGGCTTTGAGCTAAACTTGTCTCCTCTCTGCAGTGAATGCCTCTACAGTTGGGCTGTATGTTTCTGAAAACATATAATATTGTGCTTTCTCTCGATGTATTTTGTAATTGAAGTGCGAATTGCATAACATGCAGGCACGGCTTTTACTATAATTTCCTCTAAAGGGCCTAAACATTGACAGGGAGATCAGAAAATGACAAGCAGATGCTTTTGGACTTGCTCAGTCTGAATAAAATGATTAGATTTTATCTCAACTAAAACTTTATTTCTAGCCCAGAATTTTGGGGGAAGGAAATAGCCTGCAACCCTAAAATGCAGCATCTTTTGGTTTAGAAATTTCAACATCCACTGCTGTAGCTGAGAGATTTTTTAAATTAATGGTGCCGCCCTGCAGAACAATATATGTCAGGGTGTTGGAATGAACCATTATGTCAAACTCAGCTGTAGAACATGGAAATTTCCCTGATTAATCATGGGAAAATAGTGTCAGATAGGTGGCGATTATCCCTCCTCTACAGGCTATAGACTTGATAAAGAGTTCATTATTCTCTTTTCCTTAACCTGCATTATCTCATTTTACCCCCAATGTGTCCGTAGTGAGCAAAATGGATTAAAAGGTTTAACAAAATATTCCTCTTAAGCTCCTCTTAATCAGAACAAAATTCTACCTTGTAATCTTCCATTTATTGTAAAGTGAAAGTGTTTGTTTTCCCCTTAGAAAGCTGAAAGACATCTGCTAACTTAATAACTACAGTAAATACTATATTTGGCTAAATCTGATGCCGTAAAGTAAATATTATTTTGATGCATTGACTTGAGAAGCTGGCTTTCCCCTTTTTGCTGGAACTGTTGATTTCATTTGGTGGATGCCAGATCTTGAAGTGCTGCCATGTGTTGTTGTTGGCTTTCTAAATCATTAACCATTGAGCTGTGCAGCCTGTTTTGTTTTCACCAACAGTGCCTTAAACACACTCTGTGTTCTTCACAAAATCTAAGGCAAGGGCAGGAATAACTGAACCTCGTGAGAAAATGAACAGTTTGCATTGATTTTCCCCACTGTGCTCATGGTTTGGTGTGGCACTGCTCAATTCCACAAAGTTGTTTCACTTTTTATTTTATATATATATATATATATTTTTTTTTTTAACCTCAGTGATTTGCTGCCCCCATTGATTGTTTGTTCCAGGTTTGGCAGCTTCCCGTTTGGATTCAGATTTTGTGGTGAGGGCAATCCTGACCACAATGGAGGAGTTCCTTCCTTTCTGTTGCAGAGTGCAGGAGTGTGATAGCTAAGACTGACCGGGCAGGGAAACTCCACTGGCTGTTACCCTGCCCCACCAGATCTGCTGATAAGGCCTTATGTTGAAGACACAATCGCAGCTTTGTGATTCACATGCATGCAAGTTTTTAGGTTGATGATGATGATGATGAGAAAAACAAAAAACAACAACAAAACAAAACCAGAAAAATGTAAGATAGATCGGTGGTATTAAGTTGTTGAGAGTCCATAACAACTAGATGTAATAACTGTAACTGTGGTCCTGATACAAGGGGATTAATTCTCCTGTTTGCATTTGATGATTCACCACACAGACATTGTTCTAAACTCTACAGATCAGAAAAAGTGTCAATAACTGTCAGCAGATCGATAGATATTACCAAGAGCTGCACAGTGAATTGTGTCTTATCCAGTGTTGTAATGTAACGAAGTACAAATACTTCGTTACTGTACTTAAGTAGAATTTTCACATATCTGTACTTTACTTCGTTATTTATATTTCTGACAACTTTTACTTTTACTCCACTACATTTCCGAAATAAAATGTGTACTTTTACTCCGATAGATTTCTCTTAACCACCTTCGTTACTCGTTACTTCAAAATAAAAGTTGAGTTGGTGACGTAATTCCTGTTTGTTATCGTTTCAACCACGGCCGCCAAGTGCGAAGAAGCTCCGCCACCGGACACAGTGGGTAACCGGCTGCCCATATATGAATCGCCGCAGGCTTTCTATGTTTTTTCGGCAGCATCTTTGTGATTTTTTGTGCATTCGTTCGTGAGTACTGAAGGAGTCGGTCTTTAATTTGCGGTTGCCCTCGTTCGCCCTGCGTCCCATGAAGCTGCACGTCAAACCAGACTTTACAGACAAGCCCCCAAGGTGTGTTTGAACTTGGTGCCTGAAAGTGCTTCATCTTCTGGCAGTCTGCCTCGGTTATGGCTTGGTGGTAGGAAGATTTGTCACGTCCTTCTCGGCGGAGTTTCTTTACCACACCGGCGAAAACACTGTTGCTGGTGGTGAATTCAGCGTCTTTTAACAGACACCAAGCAGCTCCTCCAACCACTCATCCAGGCTCAGGCCACCCAGCAAATCAAAATTCACTACAAAGTCTGACATTTTGTTCACAAAAGTCTTGAAACAAATGTGACCTAACGAGTAAGTGGAGTGCAGAGTAGTTGGTTGCTAGGCAACGCTCTGTCCGTTTACACTGGCGCAGGGATATTTTGTGCTGCGGTCTGCCAGTGGGTTACACTGATTTTACAACGGCATGGAACGCGGCTCAGCCAATCACATTTAAGGATAGGAAGCACCCGTTTATAATTTCAAATAATAACTCGCGCTCGTGACAGCTGTTGCCAGTTGCCAAGTTCAGTTTGTCCAAACAGGGAGGCTGAGAGACAGAGAGCTGCTGATGGTGACAGAAGTTTAACGGTAATGTTAAAAAGTTGAAGCTTTTTTCTCCTGTACCCAGGTTGCTTTTACTGTAAGGAAGCCACAATAAATTCATTAACAAAATCTAACCGCTCACTTTGTTTAAATACTTTTACTTTTACTTTCATTCATTCATTCATCTTCTAAACCGCTTATCCTCACTAGGGTCGCGGGGGGGGTGCTGGAGCCTATCCCAGCGCACATAGGGCGAAGGCAGCGAAACACCCTGGACAGGTCGCCAGTCCATCGCAGGGCAGACAGACAAACACTGACATTCACACACACAGTCACACCTAGGGGCAATTTAGCTTCTCCAATTCACCTAACCTGCATGTCTTTGGACGGTGGGAGGAAACCGGAGTGCCCGGAGGAAACCCACGCAGACACGGGGAGAACATGCAAACTCCACACAGAAAGGACCTTGGGTGGGAATCGAACCCAGGACCTTCTCACTGTGAGGCGACAGTGCTAACCACTGCGCCACCGTGCCGCCCTTTACTTTTACTTCTAATACTTAAGTACAGAAAATATCAGAAAATTACTTTTGATACTTAAGTACAATAAATGTCAGGTACTTTAAGACTTTTACTCAAGTAATACTCTAAAAGGTGACTTTAACTTCTACCAAAGTCATTTTCTGGTGAGATACTTGTACTTTTACTCAAGTATCGCTTTCAAATACTTTATACAAGACTGGTCTTATCCCATCCTGCAGTTTTAGTCAAGAAAAAGAGAAGCTCCTTGTCCTCATTCTGTATTTCAGAAGACTCAGTCAATATGATAAGACAACAGTAGGTTGTCCAGCCACATCAGTGTAGATAAATTGTTTCCGTTGTAATTTCCTGTATTCATCTTGGGTAGCCACGGCTCTGGCACATGCCAAAAGGGCTGGAGAAAGCCATGTTAGTGACGTGGAATAACAGGACCTTGCATAGTGGAAGCTGGCAAATTGAGTCAAAGAATGCCATCATAGGGAGCCTTGGGAGAGACATTTTTTGACATTCAAGCCAACATGGATAAAAACTGGCCACAACTTTAAACAACAAGTAGCTAGTCCAAATGTACATGCATTGTTTCATCCATACCAGTTTTGGGCACCAAATATTACCAACCATTTATTAAGCCCCTAAAAAATATCTTTGTTCTTCAATATTACATATTCAAAGTTGTTTTTGGTTAAAAACATTCCCTAGTGCCTTAACATGGCTCAGATGTAACTCTAAACCTTGCCCTCATTAAAAATGCGTGGATCTATGAATATTATACCTTTCTAGTGACAAACTTTGCACAGACATAAGTCAGTATAGTGAAGGCCATTTTAGGGGACATAAACATAAAAAAAACACATTTTAATGTAGAAGTGGATCTTTAATTTTCCCTCAGTCTGTGAAAGTCGCTTGTTGAAAGACCTTGCCATTGCATCGCTCTGCTGAAGCAAAGTTTGATTTGGTTGAATGTTGTCAGTAACCCGCAGTGTTACAATTTTTTGTGTTTGCTCAACACCGAAATGTCAAACCAGCTAGTGAATAGCTTTGCATAATTTTTTTCCATAGTTGCATCTTAATATTTCTTTTGTTGGGTTTTGGCAATAGTGCAGGGCACAATCTAGTGCTGACGTATTCTGTTTGTGGTTCTGGATATGAGATTTAACAGGAACAGAGCCTGTCCACACCCCCAGTGCTCCCAGAACTTAGTACAGTACATACGGTACACAATAATCCTTTTGTGTTTTTTTAGATGTAAGCATTTGGTGCCATTTTGGTACACAACAGCAAGAAAGGATTTTTGATGGAGATGAGTGAAGCACTGAATTATGCATGTTTAAGTTAGCTATAAATAACAATGGATGCTCTAAAAGTATATATAATTTAACTCTGGATATCCATAATAGCCGACACCCAAGACCAAATGATTTGTTTGGCCATTTGGAGGTTTGTTGGATTGAGAGAGCCAGCTACACGGGTAAGCTTTATATATTCCTCAGCTGTAATCACAAAATAGATTTAAAATATACAAGCCGCACTGATAAGTTTCCCTCGGCCTGTACACACAGCTGGGCCAGTGGAAGACAAGGTAACACTGGACTGACGTGACGTTAACCTTTTGTATCAGATTGTATATCAATCTAGTTTTCTCAAGCTTTCTCTGCAATGTTGAAACTACTGTGAACTAGTTCAATAGTTTACTTTTCACAACTTTTGGGACATAATTACAGTTTATAGTTCACCATATTTTTATTTATTATGGAGATGTTTAAATGGATTGTTTTAAACAGTTTGATAGTATTTAATTTTCCAGTCCTAGCTGTTGTGTAGGACAGTGATGCTAACGTCCTCTCATTGTTACTAGATGCTCCAAATGATAACTGTTAGCCTCCTTCCCTCCTACTAGCATTCTTAAAATAACCACCGTAATTCACTCAAACAAGGTTTAACATCATTTTACATTTTATGCACTTATGATTACAGAGTGTGCGCAGACAATAGTTTTGCTCAAATCACTGTTTGAAACTGTATTTTTTTTCAGTTATGAACAGCCAAAAGATCCGGTAACTTCCTGGACTTTCTGTATCACTCCGCCAGGGCAGCAGCAGCCACCACAGAAGCAGAAACAGATTGTTTTCTAGTGTTAGTTTTCACATTGAACACATGCACGCATGTTGGAGGACTAAAATAACAGCTTTCTCTGGAGTACTAAAAGATAGCTGGCAAGTCATGTTGTTAGCTTCTTCTTCATTTCCTGTCCTTTTCCAGCCACTGGCGTACCTGAGGACCAACAGAGAGTGCTTGGACCGCACAACAAAATAGTCCTACCGTTGATAATTGTTTGATTATCATGTACCATGGATTATTTGAAAACAGTCAAGATTTTTTACGCCATTTCGGTAGGTTAAAAAGTCTGCTATATATTATCACTACTTAACCATTTGAGTGGATTAAGGCAGTTATTTTCCAGAATGTTAGCTGGGGGGAAGTTCATCTCAATAGCAGGCTAACAGTTAGCATTTGGAGCATCCAGCCAGTATCCAGCTCTCAGTAACAATGAGAGGAAGGTAGCACCACTACTGTCCTACAGAACAGCTATGAGGGAGAAATGAAATAATGTATATATTTTTCAAAATGGGGAGGGGGGGGGGGGACTAGCTCTTTAATATTAAAGTTGATCATGGGTTAACAACCTTATCGTTAAAGTCAAATTTGGGTCTTGATACAAACCCGGTTTACAAGCACAGGTCCAGGTTAAATGCTGTGAACTTCCAATCCCAAGCAAAGCAGCAGCTGAAGAAACTATAATAACCCCTCTATTCAGCTGCTTAATTTTTTGAAGCTCAAATGCTCCTTGCCTGCGTCTTGGTGATTGTTTTTCTTTTCCTCCAGCTTTTTAACTTGGGCATGACCCTTAAGCAATGTCTATCCTTCCAAATATTTTCCCTGTTCTGCAGCTGTCTTGGGAGGCCGGAATGCTTCCTGGAATCGGATCTTTATGACATCACCAATTTGCTAATCTCTGATACCCTTTTGCCATGCAAACAATGCCGTAGCCTATTCTTTTGCATATCATCCACACAGAACACACAGTCCACTCTGGCTGCAGGATGGAGGTTGTGGAAAAGGGTTTGACAGGTTTTTGGAACTCTGATCAGCTTACCTTCAATACAGCCCTGAGCTACAACTAGGTCTCCCTATTTTGAATGGGTTCAAGCATGCTGAAGCAGGGGCTCGATGGTGGAATGAGGGAGAAATCAGAGCAATTTCTTGAACCGGTTCACCTGTCTGGAGAACTGGGCCAGAAGCAGGGTAGGGGCTGACGTGGGTATGACGTAAGCTGGCGACAGAGTGTTCATTGGGGGCCTTCCCATACATGGTAAAATAAGCATTTGGCTGATTTATAGAACGAGGCTGCAATAAGATAAGTCAGGAAGATTGATGAAGCTTTTTTCCAAGAGGAGAAACATCTGCTCTAATCAAGAAAGACTAACAACATTTCTTTTGGTTGTTTTTCACTGGTTGTTGAGACTATGCTAAATCACGCAACAGAGTAATAAACTATTAGGCCTAGTCAATCTCCCTTTTTGTCTTTTGGGCTCAATTCTGGCTTTACTTTGTATGAGAGCAAATATTTGTTCATCACTCCCACAGCACACATTTGTCTTATGTCTTAAAATTGCTTAAGTCACTTGTGTGTGTGTGTGTCCTTTGCTGCAGACATAATGATGGTTCTATCTAGAGTTGCTAAAGAAGGGAACGTTGTTACTGATATTTAATTAAAACGTTTTCATTTTACAAAATTTCACAACCTTTATTATGTTACTAACTGATACAAAATGGAATTGTTCCAGTAGTTGCTATGGAGGCACCGAACTACTTTTTTCAGTTCTGATGTAATTCCAATACTTGGACTTTGGGCATCAGCCGATACACAGTATGGATCTGATACCAGTGCTTTTTTTCTTGATGATGACGATGATGATGATGATAATAATGAGAATAATTATATTATTATTATTATTATTATTTCTTTTTCACTTGGTATTATAGGCAAGGTTACATGAGGCTGTAGTAAACCACACAAAACTTCTTGTAAAAGACAGTAAAAATATACAAAAATGCATTAAGTTTAAATGTATTCCAAAGCAGTTTATTTGAACTGTAGGTTAAGGAGGCTTCAGATACAAGCAGCTGTAGGAGTGTAAATTGCAACATTCACCAGCTACAGCCATAATAAGTCTATTATGGAAGCAGTGGCAGTAGATTAAATACAGAAATATTCTGGAAATATTACAGGTAGCATTGTGTGTGTTCGTCTATCTCATAACAGTATGTGGATCAGTAACGTTGGTCCAACATGATCTATGAATAATGTCTCGATTGGCACCAATGCCGATACCAGTACTGCCACATCCCTAGTAATTGGTGAAGATGTTAGAATAAAATGAGAAAAGTTCTAATGAATATGTTTTTGACTTGTTTACTTACCTGAGCCGCAGGTACAATTTTGCAAAGGTAAACGAGGTACCCAATGTAAGCTCAAGAAAAATATCAAACAAACTAAAGAAATTACAGAAACATCAAACTGCACTGTAAAACCAAATGGGATGTATTAATGAGTATGTAAATAGTTTATCTGAAGGTAAATAATTTCTTCAAGAAATAGCCATCCGGTTCTTCTGAAAAGCTGCAAAGGAAGAGGTTACATAAGATCACTGTTACATGAGCAGTCTCTGCCTCTTAAAGCAGAAGAAAAGGTTTTGAATTGCATAAACCAAAACATTTGATGCGTATATTGTATGAATGTTGCCTTTTTGCTTGATCCAAAATGTGTCTGTGATGGGAAGCTTGAACTTGAAGAGGAGGCAGCCATAGCGTTTAACTCAATCACAGTCTTGGCAGAGCACATGATCCGAGTAGAGGAAAGAGATGACTAGTGTTTGGCAAAATATTTAGCAAGAGATGGAAAAGAGCGGAAGGGCCTTTTGCATGTATACACCCCAGCATCAGCCTGGTCACCGATCATCTTAGTTAGGATAGTCCCAGTAGAAGCTTAAGGGTTTTCTGCAGCTGTGGATTTGGCAGTCCAGGCTACATTTTAACAAAACAACCACTGAATTTCAAAACAATCTCTCACAGTCTCTTACAGGTGTGGTAGATGATGCCTTCACAAACTACAGCATTAGCTACAGCATTAGCTAGCTATGTAGAAAAGGAATGGGCCACCAGGGGGTGCTAATGGCTTAAACTGATGGTAACTGTATATGCAATAGAACTGGCCAATATATTGATATTATATAGATATGACGATATGAGACTTGATATCGCCTTGGATTTTGGACATCACCATATGGTGATGCGGCATTTGTGTTCACAGCAGTTAAGGGATGCAATTTTCTTTTCTTATTATCGTCTGTTTAGTCTTCTTAGTTTGTCCAAGTTACTCTGTTATTTACTGCATCATATTCACATCACTAATGATTGTTTATCAAAAATCTGTTATGTAAACATTTTTTGGAAAGGACCAACAGTCACCCCCACAATATCATCACAATATCAACATCAAAGTATTTGATTTTGTCCGTATCGCCCAGCCCTGAATTCAGCTTTACATTTCATTTTAGGTGCGGGCATTATTTGTTTCTGTAGTTAGTCAAAGTTAAATTGTTCCTATCAGTTTGGCTATGCGTGAACACAATGGACTTAACTCATGACTTAGGATAAATTTTATTAAAAGGATACACAACCTACAGTGTTGATAAAATACAATATAGGGCATATTTTTTGTGCTTGATTGTGCTTTTCTACAGCTTCCAGCAGTGGACAGCAAAAAATATAGACTCCAGATGCTTATTGCGGGCTATCTGAACAAGCTCGCAAATTAAAATGGCACCTGAAACAAAACTCCTCGTCATCTCCGCCTGCTGGCTGCTACGGCCTTAAGTTTCTGTGGCTTTCTTAGTAGCTCTTGAAGACCTGGATTCCATTTGAACATAGTTCTGATGCCCCATGTGTAGACAGAGTTGATGTTTTAGCTTGCCGAGGGGCACGGCCCAAGCCAGGTACTTCTGGTTCTTTGGAGGAGATTCGGCCTACATTCGCTACTCATCACAATTCCCATTTTTTTCATTTTCTCGTAGCACTTTGAAGAGAATCAATTTCCTTGACACTTGATGTAACTTGATCTAATCAGTGATATTGAGGTCCGTTTTCTGAAAATGCTTCAGTCCTTCAAGCAAACGCCGCAGTGGTTGGGTCACTGACAGCTGCCTCTGATACAGCGCTCACTGCTCCCCCATAAAGTTATTTGAAGTGTGTGTCAGAAGTGTGTTTCTGGTTAGGGTGGAGGGCAGAACATCAATGTTTGTTTTTTTACATCGGCCAAAGATAGCTTGAGGCTTTCAACGGACGCATTCAGCTCCTGAAATTGTAGATTGAAGGAGGTTGTCGGTGCGAAAGTTTTTATTTCTAAGGTAGTTTTTTTCTGATGTATCTGTCTTGTTGTTTATTAAACTGCATTCGTTTTTTGAGAAATACTTAAATGCCGTTGACCTGGTGAGCCTCTCATCACTTTGATGAAATTTTTCACTATACTGACAGTATCCCCGCACTGCTTTCCTGTCTCAAGAGCGTCCTGGAATCTAAGGCTGTGGTTACCCTTGTCTTTTCAATGTGACTTTTGTCATCACATATGCCAGATCAGAATTCAGCCGGTTCCGCATATGTGTGTCCAGGATTGACATTTCAGTGTGACCTGCCTGATTGGATATATTGCCATGCAGATATATTCCACTACATGCCTTGACAAATTGTCCGGATTGTGTCCACATGCTGTCCACATCTCACTGAGATCTGAATTCAACGTGAGCCAGACCAACTTTGCATGTGGTCTGGCTGATCGGATCCAAATGGCAGCAAAATCTGCTCTCTGAGCTTGCAGTCTTGACAGTTCATGCGCCCTGGCAGGATCGGATGACAGACGTTGCAATGAAAAGACAAGTGCAGGACACCCTGGTTAGCTCACCGGTAAGAGCATGTACCACTAGTGAAGGCTGAGTCCTGATCGCGGCGTCCCAGGTTTGAATCTGACCTCAGGCTATTTGCTGCATGTCACCCCCTCTCTTTCTCCCCACCTTTCCTTTCTCTCTCTGCTGTGGCTCTCAAAATGTCAAAAAATAATCATAATAAAAAAAGAAAAGACAAGTGCAACCATGGCCTGAGTTTACAGGCATTGCAACACCATCAATTTCTTTGACATCGTCTTTCAAATAAGATGTACTACCTTTAATTTGGTGCCTCATTGTGGCATTTGGCTTTAGAAGTGGACTTGGAAACCTTAATGCATCAGTGAGTGTGAAAACTGAACCTCAGAAGAGCCGAGAAAGTCTTTAACACCTTCCAAGTCTTTATCCAAATACCTGGGACAGATGCTCATTTGCTTGTGTTGAGATGTGTCAGCTGTCCTGTTAATTTGTTTTGGAGTATCAAAGGCAGATATTTTTACCACATCATTTTGCATGTTATGTGATAGAATCCTCGGTTTATCTTTTCTTTTGAGCCACCCTACAAGTGAGTCATCCCCCATCCCTCTAAGCCAGAGCCATGTTGTAAAAATTTGGGTCAAAATCTTTGTCCTTGAAAAATCTGCTTTGTCAGGCTAGTAACTGCAGGTGGCAATAGCTGAAGTATCTCAAGCCAAGTAAAAGTCTTTGACTTTCTTATCTGGCCATGTCACAGACACGCTCACCTAACATATGAAAGAGACATGTTTTACCCTGGCCTTTCAATGACAAAGAGCTTCCTCATGAGTACAATTTTTTGGGGCGCTTTTTCCAATTAACAAATCTATTGTAAGTACAGTAAAGGCTTTCCTTTTCTTTATGGAAAATGTGAGCATCTTTTTCTCATGGCATGTTATTCATAACACATAACACTGTCCCTGTGAAATGACAGGTTATTGTATTTGTTTACTTAATCCATTTTGATTTTTCTATCATTTGTCATTTGATTTGCTGATGATAATGAGGGCACAGTTACCGCAGCCTTAGCAGTACAAGCCCTTGTGCTTTAAAAACTTTCATAAAATAACCACACAATATTTGTATATATTTACAAATGAAAGAGGTGCATGGAAAGCAGTTATTTTAATCTGTCTATTATTAACCTTGGTTTCATAAATTAAAAAACTGAATAAATAAAAAGCAGCACTGGCACCACAGGTTGGCAGTAACCCTAAATAGTAAACACGTTGCATCCACTGTTGTACAGTAATTTAAAATAGAGGAGATCTGCTCTAAATTCAAGGTAAAATGTCGGCCAAACTCTATTGCTTAATGGTTTTGTTTATGGTTTGGTTTTGTAGGATGGACATCTGTTTTGTGCTTGTAAGTTTTATAACTTCTTCTTCTTCTTCTTCTTTTTTTTTTTACTGATAAATTGTAAGCCCTTCTAATCTACCTAACACATGGTGTTGATAAACTAGATCCCCTGCTTTTGGCTTTTAGGAAGTTCGCCTGTTTACTTTTGTTCATGAAATTTAGTTTAGTTAGTTAAGTTCTGTTTGTGGTCTGGTGTGTTCGCACCCCACCTCATTGAAATTCTCTGATTATTTGACCTATTTTATTTCCATGTGTTTGCTCAACGTGGAAAAAAGGGTGGAATACAGTGTTTTTGGTATTTTGGATTTTTGCCGGCGGATGTTCAAATTAGCATGCTCCCTTTCAGGCCTGGGTTCTATTATCCTGGCCGATGGGGCTCTTTATTATTATCAGGGGGATAGTATTTGAAAGTGTGGCTTGTTTTAATACACAGTGTAGCCCAATGGAATGTGAGGAATCCTGTCATTTATTTTCATCCTTGGGTGAAAATTAGAACTTGGGAATACTCAGCGCATGTGATTTCAATTAGAGGAGCTATAAAGAACTGAAGATATGCAAGAGTGAGACAGACTGGTGGTCACCTAGTGCTGTCCCCAGACACTGTTCCTCCACTACTGCTGCAGGTGAACATTTGCACCACGTAACCAGCAGCTGGCTCACCTCTGTATAAACTAAAACACACATAGGTCCTATCCAATAAACACACACAAGCCACAGGCCCACGAGCCTCATCAAGACTGATTTTGCTCTTTGTCTGACAGAGGTCTCGGTTTCAAGGAGTTGCTGACAGCAAGCTTGAGCTACTCAAGGCCGGAGGGCTGCAGCTCTCCACAGAGAGTTGCTTCATGATGATAAGGTGTAGGAGTTATTTCTGCTGATTGTCAAAAGTAATTCTGTCTCCCTTGTGCTTGGTTCCTGACCTCCTGGCCAAACTGACATTTTTGCTTCACAGGCCATTAGTCCGTGACGTGATAGCTTACATCCACGTTGTCACTGAATGTTTTACCCATCTTTGTAGACTCAACTTGCTATTAAAAGCAGACAGAACCAGAGCCCTTCTATACAAAAACATATATATCCAAAATGGTTTCAAATAGTGCCTGACCAATATATCGGTCAGGCAATATAATTGGCTGATATTGGCCTATCATAGATATATCATATTGGCATTGGCGTATGTTGACAGAGATAGACTTAATAATAAATGATGCATCAGATAATGAACCCCTAAATCATACCTTTTTTCTGTGTTGATTAGAAACTGAATCTCTCAGCAGCCTGGTAGCCTGGTTTGTGTCCTGCATATTAGGCATCAAGCCAACAGCTTTCAGTTAGATAGCATTTCCTCATTTTTTATAACTTCTGAGATAAGGTGACAGCATAACAAGAGAATTTGTTGCAAATTGTTGACAGTGTATATATAATGGCTATATACTGTTAAGTGTAGACATGTGTCAAAAGAATTGACCCAAAAAAGTGGATACCATTGTTATTTTCCTCTGAGGCTTAGCGGATAAGACTTGAGTGGCCAAGTTTTCAAATCCCTGACCAGCACAGCAATTTGACATGCTCTAGTACAAGCCAGTGGTTTCCCAAAAACTTTTGTCGTTCCAGGTTTTCAAGTTGAGCACAAACAAGTTGGCCTCTACTGTATGTTTGCAGGTAATAGAAGCCGTCAGAGTGAGGAAAGGTGACTGTGCCTTTAGTATATCAGCAGTAAAATCGTGTGTATGCGTGTGTGTGTGTGTGTGTGTGTGTGTGTGTGTGTGTGTGTGTGTGTCACTCTTGTTCAAAGGTGTAGGCCAGCATGTTCAGAGTCAAGGAATTTAGGCCTTGGTTCATTGTATAAACAAAATCAACAATGACACATCTGTCTATTTAAGCATATTAGTCAAATGGGCCCCATATAATGGGCCACGTGTGTTCAATTTCTGTCTCTGATTCTTGATATGCAACCATATTCCCCCTTGGCTGGTGAACAGAATCTTTTCTCAACTGTCATAAGAGTGACTAAGAGTTTAAAATAGCATTTAGGTGAAGTCATGAGGTTAGACAATACATTGTGACAAACTGCATATTTAGAAACAGTCCTCAAAATGCTGTTTTTGGCATGCTGAATAAAGGAATTTTTGTGTCTTAATTAGATTTAATTTCTATTTATTAGCTCTCCAGATTGTTGTGTAAAATGCTCTGGCCATATATCAACCCTGAAATATGTTGTTTTTTATGTTATTACTAATTGCATGATGTTGACATGAATTATTACATGCAATTTAATTTTCAAAGTTTTGCAAGAGCCGATTGCATGTGGCCTCGCGGGAAGTCTCAGAGGGAGTTATTTCACTGTTGAGGCTTGCAGTGGTCAGCCTCACAAATCTGTGTGGCTGAAGGTGAGGCTTGTAACACCTGCTATCGATCAGCGTCCAGCTGCCTCTCTCAGCGCTGACTGTGTTGTATAACTTTGGCTCAGCAGGGCCACATTTGTATTGAGATACTGATGATCAGATGCTGCTTTTTTTTGGAATTTACCTTAACACTGGTGCTTCTAGTGCTAAAATTCAAGGAGATCCATTACCCAATGAAAAAAGGCTGTAAATGATTACCCCATGCAGTTTTTTCCCCGTACAAGAACATTGAGTACCCACGCAAATTGAAAACAAATGAATAAATCGATAGATAAATAGAAAGGTTTGATGCAAGGCTATTGTTTTAAATGACCGAGCTTATGCATTCTGACAGCTTGACTCCATTGTAAATAAACAACAGTACTTTAGTTGTGTTTACCTCAAAAGCACTCGGGCTTACTTTCCAGTTTAATATTGACTTGCGATGTTGAGCATTGGTACATAGTGTCCAAGCAGAATACATGTGCTAATAGGCCTACATGTACCACAAAAAGGATAAATGCATATGCTTTGAATGCTTTGAAATTATTGCATCACATCAGGACTACCTTCTAAAAAATGTTAAACAATTAATAGATAAATTGCAACCACCGTGTTATTATAGTGCATTATAATGTTACTGTGTACGTGGGTGTGTATTCTGACAACAAACTGGAGCAGTTCTCCCTTTTGCATCTGCACAGTGCTAATGCTGCATTCATGGGAAGTGGGAATTTGGAAATTTCTGACATCTGAGGAGGAAACATCCACAAATTCACAACTGCCCCCCAACTCATAATTCCTGGTCGACTTGGGGTTTCCTCAGTGCTCCGATGAATGCTGCAGTCATGTCCTCATCACTCACATGCTTCGGACAACAAGGCTTGCTTTAGCCAACAAGTGTGGGTTTTTCACCGTTTTAAAAAAGCAACCACAGCAGAAAGCAAAGCATTCAGGGCGATATATATCAAACATCGTTTTATGGTTTTAATTTTCAGTTGTGGCTTCCTGAGGTATTATCATGTCAAATTTCTTATTGTTCACAGAAAATTTAGTACTGTGGTCAGCCATTTAGAAATATGTGTTACATCCACAATCCTGACTTTCCCAACTTGATCATTTTTAGGATATTCATTTGCACTTCCAGCTGGGAAACTGGAATATACAATAACCCCAACACCACATGAATGGGATATATGGGCACATTTCCATTACACAGTATCTGCTCTAGTTGCTTTGGTACCAGTTACTTCTCAGGATTTCATTTTTCATTGCTCACATCACCTCCTCATGGTGATATGAGCAATAGTGTTGACCTGTTCCCCCCCCCCCCCCTCCTTTATCAAAGCCCCACACAATTGTTTTATTTTGAAAAAAGTTGACAAGACCAGCTCAACGTGGCTGCTTCAAATGGACAGCATTACTGTAACTAACATATCCGCTAACTTTTTTTTTTGTTTGTTTGTTTGTTTTTTTTTTTACAAGGATAGATTATCAACTATAACACAAGTTTCGCAAGTCTCGCTTTGATATTTCCTGGTTGTAAGCAGCGACTAGCAGGGCTTCGCTGTTCACTTTCTCTCTGACTAATTGTTGGTCTGTAGTGATTCACATCACTCGCTTGGAACCTCAGCACAGAGGTGGTTCCAAAAATAGTATCCAGTGATAGATACTATCCCAAACCTTTGTCCAATGGAACAGCAAAATAAGCAAGTAGAGCTGAGGTGAGTGGAATAGATACCATGTAATGGAAAAGGGCCCAAATAAATATAACCTTTCTCCTCCTTAACACAGACTCACAGATGTACCCGAAGTCAGTGTGTCCTGAATAATGTCCCCTATCTAGCCTAACATTATAATATGATGCACTTATTTGCAGTCATTAATTTTTTAAAATGTTTTTTAAGGTCACTTCCAGGGCAGATATCAGTAGTGTGTCCGTTTTGCTCTGAGCTCAATCTCTTGAACACTCTGAAGTGGGAAGAAGGAAATTTAAAGTCTTCCCAATTCACATTTCTCATGAGCACTGCATAAAGCCAGTTGTTAATGTAGGCCTGTCTGAAGCATGACTACGAGGCTCCTACCATCATTACGGTCATCCAATCCTTAGATTTCTCCACATTACAAATGAAAATTTCAACATCAAAGTAGCTTGATCTAAACAAGTCAGTAGTCGACTACCTGTCTGACAGCCAGAACTTATGAAACGCATTACGTCATAAGAAGCCTCAGGAAGGGGAATTTGTTTTCATTTGATCACTTACACAATTTGTAGCCATACTTTTGTATCCGAATTGCACAATTTCAGTTGGAGTTGCAGTGTGTGATGGGTCTGTGCTGTCTGTCATGGCTCTCAGTTTGAATTGAGCTGACTAACTTTTTCCTCTTAATGCTTATCGGACCGTGATGATGACCTCCTCACTTCTGGAATCTGCTTTGTGTTAGCGGCTTGGGTTTCATATCTCACACTTAATCTTTGCCCACATTCCTCGTGAAACATATTGCATTAATCCAGCCCTCTAACCTCTTGGTTGGCCGTGACTAATTCCTGATTTGGAGATCCATTTTTGCTTCATCTTTGCAAGCCTCTCTGGATGTTTACATCTCATGTCAGTGTGTGTTTGTGTGTGTGCTACCTTTTTATCTGTCAGGTACATTGCCATGAAATTTGGTGGCAACTTTCGTGTTACCCACAGGATGAAACCTGGCAATTTTGGTGACCCCATGACCTTCCCTCTAGTGCCACCAGCAGGCCCACAATAGAAATAACTCGTTGTTTACCATTTGACCTGCAAGCTGTTCATCCATGCTCCATGTGGTTGCGACAAACCCCAGAATAAAGGGTTGAAAAAATACCGACAGTCTTATAAATCAAAAACAAGATATTTGGATCTGCACTCAGAATGGATAAACTTTTTTTTTTTTATTTGGCGCCCAGCCTTCTTGGTGTTTAAAAAACAAAAAGTCTCTAGCTGAGCAGGGCTCCAGCACCAGATTGAAAGTGTGAAGAGTTTTGTAACTGTGGGGTGAGCACAGTGACCTTTCTATTAGTCTTAATTAATTGCCTACATGAATGCATGGAATTCCTCTTAGAGTTTGTGATGTACTTTTTCCATTTCATTTTTATTAATCTTTATTGTATTATCGCCTGTTTGGATCTGTTTGTCTTCCGTCTTGCATATTCTGTGATGCACTTTGGTGATAGAGCTGTTTGTTAAACATGCCTAATAGATTTGACTTGACATGGAATGAAATGAACTCTGCCAATTGGAAAGTCTGGAGATCTGATCAGACCTAAGATTCGTATTCCCCACTGTGTCCCCATCCATTATCTGTGTCAGGAGAAGTCTGGAAGACAAATGATTAGTGCTGAACAGCAATCAGGAACGCTGAATCTGAGTTGTAACTTAAGCCCTTGTGAATACAGTGCAACTTGACCATTGCTTTACTCAAGACACAGGACATCTGTTTGGTGCAGAGACCTTGTGGAAGCATGTCTTTTGATTGTTAGTGGCTATTATGGTCACATCTCTGAACAGAGGTGTTTCTTTAACATTATTTATCGGGCATTTCGGCTTTAGTAGAAGGGACAGTGGACAAAGACGATTTGATTTAGGTTAGTACATGGCCTAAGTTTAGATTGATGATATTTGCACCCAATGTATCAACCCTGTACTTGTGTCCTGGTCATGATGCTGTTCATGTGAAGCCTCTGCACTTACTGACAGGTGGTCGTCTCTTTTCACTCCCAGCTTCAGGAGAGGGATGTGGCAAGATCATTCAGCGTTTCCCCAAGAAGGACTGGGAGGGGACGGCCTTTCCTCAGGGGGTGGAGATGGTGAGTACAAGCTTAATGCCTCCTATAACAACTTCCTTAGTCATGTGAAACATTTTATTTATTTATTTATTTATTTTACTGAATTCACTCGTTAGCTCGGTTAAAGTTTAGCCTACCAAAGAAATAAAGGTTATGGTGCAAGAAAATGGGTTACAATTCCCTCACATGAACGGTTAGATAAGTAACTGTCTGCTTGTTTATGTTTAATGTGTTTTTTTATTGTAAGAAATGTCCTGGAGTTTATTTTTTTCCTGAGGAAGCTTTTTCCTGTTAGGAGACACTGAGCTTGTTGAGAGGCGAAGCCAAATTGTGTGGTTAAACATGCTAGCTAGTTAGCTAGCTGCCTCTAGCTAGTGCCAGCCAGGGAAACCGGTCTGCCCGCTTATTTGCTGTCCTCCATTATCGTCGTTGTTAGCTTAACACGGTGCTTGAAGTTAGGCTTAGCCTTTAGTACTGAGCCAGTGTCAGGGAACCTGCATACACGAGCCTGTCAGTCACGTGCATTTGACAACATGTCTACATTAGCAAAGTCTTGTCTAAGTAGTGTCTATTAAAACACACTCACACACACCCAAACAGTCAAATTAAGATTCCACCTACATTTAATTAAAATAATACGCATGTCTGTTGAAGTTTCAGATTTTTAATTAGCAGTGTGTAAGAGCCACGTTGCTGTAGAAACGCCCAGGTGAGGCATAATTCATGGTGAACTGTGTATCTTCAAACGGCCGTGTTAAATTCACAAAGCTTGTGAGGAGCCCTCGTCGTGCTCTGAACCCGTACTGAGGGAATGTGCAGTGAGGGAAACAAATGAACTGAAATGCAATAAAACTGCGCCTGTGGAAATGTCGTGGTTCTGCTATAATTTGTCAGTGGGATTGTTGGCTAAAGTTGAACAACTAACATTTTTGTCCACGCTAAACTGCTGCCAAATTGAGTTACTTTCATAGGCCTGCGTGCGTCTTACATAAAGCTCTGGAATGAGAATATAAACCTCCTCAGGTAGTGTTTCATTTAGTAGAGATGCATACAGTATGCAGTAATATAGTATACTACTATACTGTAATATAGTCAAGTCAGAAGTGGCAGAAGGGTTTATAATACAAATGTACAAGATTAAAAAAAGATTAATAGAAAAAAATAAAGAGAAAAAAGTAAAATATAATATGCTGTCAGCAGTATTTTACTGTATAAGCAAAAAATAGTAAGGTGAAGGTAAGGTAATAATTTGTTTTATGAAGATGTATGTTTACTGTTTTTTTTTTTCACATTTTTAGATTTCATTTTTGCTTTAGTGTTCTTAGTATGTAAGACTAACACCAGTAATAAGTAGTGTACTATAATTAATTATCATTATATTGCAAGTTTTTATTGAAAAACAAAATGTGTCAATACTTATTTTTTTATTGATTAAAAAAAAAAATTGCCCCCCATCAGCCAACAGAAATGGCTTGATTGTGAAACCGGATGTACAAATGCCTGCCGTGTCTAAAAGGCCAGATCATCCGCAGTTCCTCTGAAGTCCGTCTCGGTCTAGCGGTCCTGTTGTCTGCAGCGGAAAATGGGCCGTTCAAGCAGCATTCTCTCCAATCATCACAAGTTAATAGTTCATAACAAGAGGTCTGACAACACCTCTGGAGCATGTAGAAGTTAATGTGTTGTACACGCAGGTTGTACAGTGCTTTTCTGGTTAGCGAGTGGCCTTGTCCCTCTGCCCCGACTCATTCCCAACTTCCTGACCTCAACTGTTGTTGATAGTTGAGAATTCTGCCTTCTGCGTAGAATACTGTAATGCAAGAAAAAAAAATGTTTTGGCTATTAAAAGCAGTCTGGCATTTTCTTTGTCACAAAATGACGGATTGGACCCTTAGAGAGTTCTCATGTTTTCAAGACACATGTTTGTCCTTTGGAGCATGCGGAGCAGATATCGGCATTTCCTGTCTCAACTCAATTCATAATGATTGTTTACTCAAAAGTTTGTTTCAACCCCTCCCGCTCTCGCTAATTGGTAAACCTCCATCCTCTGATTCCTTTCTACAGCTCTGTTTCTCGCTGTTGGTTGTCTTCATTTTCCTCTGGAGGAATGTTAGAAAAGAGTTGCCTCTCCTAGTTTGGGGTGCGTGACAGGGGGTCTGTTACCAGTCCAGAGCAACGGACGGGCAAATATTTGCTTATCAGGATTTAGAGAAAACTGTTTATAAATCTCCAGAGCAACAGAATCGCTAAACAGCACCATACTGCTGATATCTGACCAGCATCAGCTAATAGCATCTGCGCAACTTCTCTTTTATTTGTTCACTCATATGCCACAGATATAGTTTTAATGATTTGAAGAGGAAGCTATTGGCCTGCAGGCAAGGAGTGTTCAGAGTGTGGTGCCTCTAGAGCAGCACACACTGCTGTAGAGGACGTGAATGTTTTAACTGATTCCACTCAGTACTTGAGGCATTAAAGTGGTAGTCAGCACATAATGCTTTTAATCAAGCTACTTTCAGTGCAACATTAAAGCTGTTGCTTACATTCACTCCATTCAGTGTTTTCACATATGACATTACTTTCCTTGCTACTCACGTGTCCCACTTTTGTAGTATTCCTTTTATTTTTCTCTTCAGCACTGCACTTTGGATTACATGTAAAAAATATATTTATTGCTAGTATTGGAATGTATTTTGTCTGGAGTGAAGACAATGCAGTATATAGAGGTTTAGCTCAGGGCAGTCATGAGTTACGTTTATGCTTCACTAATAAGCTGTGCTTTAACTGGCTGTTGTAACTTAGCTGCCATGAGTGTAGGATAAGTATTGCCAGTTTATAAATCAAATAACAGGAAGTTCTGGCAGAGAACCTGCCTCACAGGGCCAAAGACCTTGATTTTGATGTCATTGTCTGTAAGTCAAGCAGCATAATTTAACATTTAGCTGCTCCAGACAAACCTACTCCACTAGGCTTGGGCGGTATCTATTTTTTCATACCTTCATACCTTCCTGACATTTCACTGGGGTATAATGGTATATGACATATTTACCTAAAAAAAAAAAAAAAAAAGGTAAAAACGAAGCTGCTGGTGCTAAAAGTCATTGCAACATGTATGACACTGTCTGACAGTGCTGTGTGTGTAATATGCAATTTGTCTAGTCGGACAAGTCCTGTTGGATTTCAATTCTTATGGCCCATAGAATAATGGATCGATAGGAAATAAGCGCCCGTCTTCCATAGATTCAGCATACAGCTGGAGGACCTGATGACGCTTTTTGCCGCAGCAGATACTGACACATTAGTGGGCTGCATGGAGACAGTGTGCGGGTTGTGGTGGCAGACTAGCCGTTGAATAAAATCCTGTGGCTAATAAACCACTTGTGGAAGAAATCATGTCAACACAAAGTTATATGTGGCAAACACTGGCACTAAACCCAGAAAACCCCCAAACAGAGGCAGAGGCATTTTTCTTTTTTGCTTGTCCTGTAACGTTATCACTACCACTCGCAGTCTCCATCTTTCTCAGCTCAATCAAGCATCTGTATTTTGACGGTATTGAAAATCTTGGGATTTCTAAACACTCTGGTATACTGTAATACCTTGATACCACCCAAGCCTATACTCAACGTGTCAAAAGCCTCATTGGTGCTGTGGGTTCAGCAAAAGTGCACTGGTAAATTTGGCAGACAGCTGAGGCGCTCTGGTCCATCAGTTTCTCCTGCTCTGTTTAGTGGAAGACCTTTAGGGTCAGAGATGTCATCCATTGAACTGTAACTAGAGGTATTTCATAGCATAGTCTTTCATCCAGGAGCCAAATGTTCTCAATCAGAGCAGAACACCAGGTGAAGGGGCCAGCAGACGGCTAATAGACAGTCAACATGTTGCATAATCTGGGTCAGATATGTGTAAACCAAGATGGATGAAGACAGCAGAATTGCAACTTCAGAATTCCTCATGATGTTTGATGTTTTTTCGTTATGGCAGATGTTTAGTTGACAAGGTTAAATAATTTAGGCTACATAGTTACGTCTGCAGATTTGTAGGTTCACCATTAATCCTTTAGTTTATCTTGTCCTAGCTAGGCATTTTACCAAACTTTGCACTTGCAGATACAGAATGCATTAATTTTGTAAGAGTTTCAGCTGGAGCTTAAGTCTTAGGGTCTCTGGACATTATCAAGGGGATAATATTGAACCATAGTTTTTGTTTATGCAGTCGTATTTGTAAGGCAATTAGGGACATGACACAGGCTATTATTTCAGCGCCAAACAGGCGTATCTTGAGCGGGGTGGTTTGAAGGACATTCAGGGCTCTTGTGTAATGCACTGAGTCTGTTGGTGGCCATCATGGCTGCCTTGCTGCAAGTTATTACACAGAGACAAGCAGTCATGTGTCATATTGCAGAGCATAGTCCACTACAAAGCCAAACGGTGTTAGATGTCCTTTCCCCACAGTTATTTAGGTACAAAATTGGATAGGATGCATTATTGTTTAGTAGCATTTTGGGGTAAAAATTTTCTTGATATTAAATCTAACTCTCGTAATAGCCTTTGACCTTTCTCTGGTGCTGAGGGATAAGGCAGGAGAGCATTCTCTCAGCATGATTTTTCAAACATCCTGTCATGGTTTCAAGAGTGTTTCAAATATAGAAACAGTGCCATAAGTTTAGCTAAATTTATTAGCTTAGTGTTTCCAGATGTCATTGAGGGCCTTCATGCCTTTTTGTGTTTGCGTGGGTGTGTGTGTGTGAGTTTATTGTATTCCACCCTGCTGAGAAGGTCCTCTGCAAAGCTTCTTCACAGTGTGTCAGCTTAGACTGAAACCGAAAGATACTGCATTCCCCAGTGTGCATACAGTCGAAGGCATGTTATTTTCCATTGCAATAAGCAAACCTTCATTGAAAGAGCGTGATGAATTGAGAACTGTCAGGTCAGTTTTGTGCAAGTATCCCTCATGTTTACTAGAACTTATGCAAATTGCGTGCCTTCTAAAATGAAACAGTATGAACAAGGGGTATGGAATAATGGATGGCATGTTGAATAGAATTCATATGTTGACGTCTTTCCTCTTGCTTGTGGAAAAGCAAACCGGGAAGTAAAGCGGGGGGTACGATAAAGGGGGGTTGTTCTAGAAATTTGCTTGCATACTATGTGGTGTGTGACAAACTCTGGTTGGGGGCCAAATGACTGGGATTCCAGCTTTGAAGCTTTAATGAAGATACACCATAGTATTTAACAGACCCCACTAAGCAATTTGCATTTTGGCTCTGTTTGGGGCTGGTATGTAAACCATTATTATTTGCAGATTTTCTCTACTCCATGAAAAAGAAAATGACTCATTTACAAACACTAAGGAACACATCTGTAGATAAAAGGGGATGAAGCTGAGCACGAAAAGCATTTTGCGGTTACAACAGGCCCCCAGCAAACTAAATAACCACAGATGAAGAATGCACCAAGAAAAAAGCATTTACAACTCGTGCTAGGAAAAATGTGTTTCTAATCTGTTCAGCCGAGTGATGATGATATGAACCAGTTCGAACCCTCATCTGCCATGGAAAGGCCAGGTCTGCAGAGGGAGGTCAGTACATTGTGGCGCAAGTGCATTTGCAGTGCCCCGCCCTCCAGCGGGTCAAGGCACATTCCTCATGGTACTGTAAATGAACAGAGGTTCTCCAGGTGGGAGTGCGGACACACAGGAAGTGTTAAACCAAAAAACCTCAGGGGGTAGACATGACACAGAGAACGTGAAATTCCTTTCTTCATGTACAGTATGTTATCAGTCAGTGCCCTCGGACAAATTCTTGAGTCATGTTCTCAGCAAGACATTTCAAAGACGAGGGTCAAAGAGGTCATCTATGGGTGACGTGGGCCCATGGAATACCGTGAATTTGTGAGGCAAAGTTCATTTTTTCTCTGAGGAATTATGTTGTCCACTTTCTCAGCAACCTTCACACTCAAAACTTGAAATCCAACTTGCCTTGTGAGTAGAGAGAGGACTTGACAGTATTTCGATTTATATATTTTATTGAGACAGTATTGGTCGTATCATTCATTAACCATTACATTCAAGTCCTAATGACTTTTTAGCCAAATATTAGCAATATAATGTTATTGCATAGGCCAAACACATACACCATCCACAAATGAATTTTACATTTTGAGTTTATGAAGTATTATGGTTTTGCATTAGCTCACGCCCATATTCTAGTGCATTGATTGTTGTTGGCCATATTGTTCATGCAGTTTTTCAAAAAAAAAAATCATAGAAGTGGAAATTCCTTGAATGATCCAGCAGAATAATTTGTAGATTAAGGATAGTTTGGACTTAATCAGACTTACTTTGTTAAAGATACAACCACAAGGGTTCAGATAAGCTAACCATGCATCTGTGAATCAGTAAGTGGGGGAGTGAGTTTCAGTACTTTCAAGGTCCATGAGTTGCTTTGTAACTAAGAACAGTTAGGTACTAATGCATGAAAGGCCTAGTCTTTGTTTTCAATAAGAGGGAAAACATTTGAAACTATTGAATCAAACCAACGCACCATTACAGCAGCCACTAAACCACCATTGCTATTATAAATAAATGCACTGTGCTAATAGGCTTGCCTGCCATACTTTTCCACCCGTGACTCTGAAAAGTCAGTCAGCTTCTACTTTGCGGTGGACCTGAAGATGCTGTCAATCTATAATGGGCCTGTATAACAGAAACAGCACTATCAAGTAGTCAGAAACAGATACTGTCACATTGTCATGGAATATGTCGATGATAATAATTTAGTCATTCATTTGGGCAAGAGAAAATAACTGTTATTTGTTACTGCAAAGTTAGTCGATGGAGACATATCGGATGTTTGGTACTATAATTACAGAATAGTATATGAATCCTTCCGAATTACAATGTATAATCTGGATGCAATCACTTTAATTTCTTACCAATTATGTATCTACAAAATAATACTACAGGTCTGCAAGCATTATATTTTAACTGTAGAACTAATTTCAAAATTGTCTGAAAAGGTGGGTGTTAAAGTTCATGTTTTTGTGTGATTTGTCATGGAATGACCAAATGGCTTTTCACAAATTGTGAAATACAAGTGCCTTTTTATTTCCTCAAGCTGTCTCTTGGTGTATCTTCATGAAGGAGAAAATGAAAGACACAACGCAAAATAAATCAACAGTGTTATGATCAATGAACAGTAACCGTGTTATTGTGAGTGTACATTGTATTTATATTGGAGTCAAACAATCAATCTTAAATTTTGTTGTTACTTAGGCTTGCGAGATTTACGTCTCGTAGAGTTTAGAGCAGGGAAATGAAACATGCCACACAAATGCCAAAGGAATGCCTGGAATGACTTTGTTGTCCATTACCAAATGCTGAGTGTGCTCATTTAATTACAATGCTTTGCGTATGTGAATGTTCATAACATCCGCAGCCTTTAGACAAAATATTGGTATCCAGTGGATGACTGTTGAGCTTTTACTCCTTTTCTTTGTTTCTCCCCTCATGCATTTGTTTCTTGCACACCCTGCTATTTGTGTTTTGAAACGGCACTGCTTTTGTTGTTTATTGTTAATATGGTGTATTAATTGTGGATATAAACTCTACATCAGTGAGACAACCAGATGGAAAATAGGCTTTTAGAACTTTTCTAATCTAATCCAAGTATTGGAGGCTTGTCTGGAGATCTGAACACCATACTTCTAATCTTGCCCAAGCTTGTTTTTGCGAGGTTGTGATACTTGCCAGCAAAAAGAGCTGTTAATTTTTACAGCTATCTTTGTTTGAATCAGACCTCCATGCTTTGTGTTTTAGCACTTGTGCATGGTAACAACAAAAATATGGTGGAAGCAGCATGACTCTGATGTATGACAAGAGGGAACTTCTTGCCACTGCATGTCGCTTTTATTTTAAAACAGATAGTCCTGGCCCTCAGTTCAGACTGGCTGAATCTCATTAAAAACTATGTTTAAGAATAAATAAATAAATAAAAAGCACACTTGCTACCACATATCTAGTAATGTAAATATTAATATGCTGGACTCAAAGTAATATGAATGCTATATTGCTTGGTGTAATAATATTGTTGCTATTATTATTATAATAATAATGAAGTGGTAATGAAGTGGTGTTTTAGATGTTTTATTCAAGGGTCTGTTTTTTTGTTTATGGCTTTGTGTGTGTGTGTGTGTGTGTGTGTGTGTGTGTGTGTGTGTGTGTGTGTGTGTGTGTGTGTGTGCTGGGCGAGGAGAGATGTCTTAACAACACTGACCAAAGGGTCAAACACATTCCAAAGCGCCAGAAAGTTCAATGTTGAACATCAGGGTCAGCCCATTACATGGAGCCCGCAGACAAAATTCTGTCAGCAGACTCATTCCCACTGTCTCCTCCATGATATGTATGCTAGCAGGAAAACAGAATGTCTCCACTGATTAGAGTTTCCAATTATTCATTACATTCAGGGTAATTTGGATTGGGTTGCTGTTGCAGTACAGGCCTTGAGCAGCTCTGCTGGTTTGTTCAAGGCCAAGCGACAATAAGAGGACCTCCATGCAGAGCCGTACAGGAAATGAAGCATGTAAAGCTCCACTGTGCAACAAAAAGATCCTTGAGCTAAGCAGAGGATTGTACATTTTATGCCGAAGGTCAGAGCAGCATTGTAAACAATTGTACAGTTGATTGTGCAGGTCAAACATTTGATCAAATATTGAATTCTGATAGGAGATATTTGACCCCAAAAAAAAAAAAAAAAATCTTACAGTCTGTTGTTTATGTTGTCCAGTTCAGCCTCAATGCAGTCTTAGAGGCTGGATGTCATTCAGTGATGGTCTTAGTGCTCATATAAATGCATTCATAGCAGTATGGCAGAATGTAGTCCTCTCAAAGCTTTTATTATTATACTCAGACAAATGTATTAAGATACTAACCAATCTGACAAACACCTCGCTGAATGATTGTGATATTAATGGTAATGATTTATGATATAAGTGGTTTTGAGACTAGTCACGGGGCTCCTTATCAGAAAGACAAATGGATCAGGTATTGATCCCCGCGCAACTCCACTTGGCACTAGAACACTTGTGGTTACAGTAGAGAGGTGAAACCCCTTTTAACAAGACTCTGCTTTATGTGTATTAACTGGCTCAACCTTGTGGATGATTCAGGGTCAGTGGTCAAGTTAGTCAAGTACATCAGTTAGATAAGGTAAAAACTTTCCAAAATAATGGCAACCTTTCTCAGCTGTATAAACGTAGTAGCCCATGTAGCATCAAAGGATCGAGAAATGTTTTGACACCTCATATTCGTCACTCCCTGCCGTTTCTTGACGCATTTCTTAGTTTGTTTTGAAAATTTGAAGGTGACCTGTCCTCACCTCTGGCTCCAGGGATGTGGGTGAAGGAGTCTGGCAGTGAAAACAGTGGAAATTTCAGCTTTGAATTTGGACAGCTCTGGCTCTTGCCCTGGCTAGTTGTGGCAGTGGGCGAGATGCTGCAGCACTGAACAATAGTAGTGCTGTACAAGCCCAGCACAGTAGATAGTGTGCCATGTGGGCTTTGTGCTTCACTCAGTTAGCTAGGCAAACAGAGTTGTTCTCTGACTCACATACCATGCCGGTCATTTGCATTTGCATTTTTTGTGAAATCCAATCAAATTTTACTTATATAGCATATTTCTTACATTAAAATGCAATGAATTTAACTTTACATGGAGGGGGAAGAAAAAGAAAATACAAACAAAATCAAAATACAGATTAAAAATGAAGTAAACAATAGACAAGGCTCAATAGAATAAAATATTTGGGAGAAATCGCTAAATATGTTGTTGTTTTTTTTTGTTTTTGTTTTTTTTTTTTTTTTTAGAAATGTGTACACATAAAATAAAAAAATCCTCCTTGGGGCCCAACTTCCTCTGCTGAAGGAATTTGACCTGACTTGACCAGACTGTAAACATTTGTGCCATTTCTCTTGTCTAGAACTTTGACTCCTTGAACTCCCCCCCTTTTGCCCAAATCCCTGCTGTAATGAGGAACGTGACATGTACTTCCGGGAAGGATGCTGGAGTTATTCGGAAAATTTGTAAACTGTTGGTGTCATGTGGGTAGTTGATTGGACTACTGGGCTCTTGTCTCAGGACAAAAGGACAGATTTCGATGGAAACTGGGATTGTTCTTTGTTATCTTGTGTAGTTTTTCAGTTCAGGTTCAGTTCAGTGGAAAAATGAATTACCTTATTGCTGCAAGGAATGTTTCTTCTGGCCTTGTTCTCTCAGCAGGTTGGATAAGCAATTTATGACAAAGCTTAAATGTGTTCATCATCAGCAGACTTGATTAGTCAGATATAGGGCTTGTTGCCAAGCCACAGGCTGATGAAAGAATGTAGCCTAATAGTAGCAGTTGATCGAGTGACTGGAATGGCCAAACCTTGACATGTCGGGCTGCACGTCGTTCTTATGATGTTTGTAAAACTATGAGAGAAAAGCTAAACAGTGCATTCCAGATAGCAGGATGCCGTCCCAGCCAGAGGGAGAATAGGATCATGTGTTTGTCAGGAAGATCCACACATGAGTAATCAATGCTTCAATTGCCAGTGAAGCTAAACAGATCAGGAACCAAAACTGGAGCTGTCAGGCAAGCAGGACTTTCCATGCAGAAAAGCACCATGAGCTCTCCAGGAAATGGGAATATACAGGATGACATGAGGCTAAACCGGAGAGCTATCACACTTTCATTCTCACATTTAAAATACAGTGCAGTCTTTCCATTTAATTTGTCTGTTGTTGCTGTAATATACTGTATTTTGAAGCATCTTTGTTTTTTGCAGCGTAACGGTTCTTCCTGCTGTCTCTGCCTCTCATGCAAAGCGATACACGCAAACGCACTTACGTAAAAAGGTTGTTATTTCCTGATGGATCCGCGTGTGAGTTAGAAAAACGGAAAGTGATTCGCAGGAGCTTCAGTCAAACTCAAAGGGATCCAAACAAAACACAACAGTGACCAGTGACTGCCTCTCTGTGCCGCAGGGAGCTGGACAAAAACATTTAGTGGTGGGCCGGTGTCAGCGGCCAGAAGGAGAGCAGACTCACGAGCAAAGATTTGGAATACCCCTTAGTATCCTGTTCATTTCCTCCCTCTCATCTCAACAGCTGGCAAGACTTGTGTCTCTACCTGGCTGCTAGTGAAAGTCTCTGTTACTAGTGAAAATGTGCTGAGTGCTGCTGACAGCAGGGCCAGCGGCTGGTGACATAACTTGGATTCCTACCCACACTAAATGACGCCCTGGATGACTATGTCTTTGGAATTTCTAGGCTGTTCTCTTTGACACTGCCTCCACATAATTTATGGTTTCACTGTCTATCCCAGAGGTGACAAGGCAATGGCTTTTGACACCAATAAATTCAGCTTAGAAACTCAAAAAATTTTCCCTTGTCATGAAAATATTCCATAGATTTTCTGGCTAGATGAATTCTAGTGTCTAGTGTCTGGTATATGCAGAACTCTGTGTCCAGTTTCAGGTCTTCTTATCTTGTCAGTCTTTGTCTGCTTGCACAGGACTTGCCAAAGTTTTTGAGCACAGGTTCCTCTCTGTGCCAGCACATTAGAGAGATGATACAGTCTAGTGCTCTTCACTGAGGCTGCTGAGTTTGGGCTGGAGGACTGGCGTTAGCATAGACTGGATTCCTGGGGCCATATTATAGAAAGTTCCTAACTTACAAATTCTATCTTAAGTATTAAGTAACGATGGAAATTATTGTTAGTACCAGTTTTAGGAAAATAGCCAGGAACATTTCCTAAATTGTAATCAAGTTAATATATGAATCTTGCTGTCCATAAATGTAGTCAATGTTCCTATCCTAACTTAAGATAGGAAAAGTGTATTACACAACAATCCTAACGGCACTAAAGAAAACTATATAACCGATAAGACATCCTAACTATTTCACTTTTCCACCAGTTGGTCTTAACTAGGGCTGTCGACAAATATTATAAAATTTGAACGAACAAGCAGATGTGTGAATGATGGCAGATTTTACGGAGAGTCAGAGAGAACGATTTGCACTCTGAGCAATCTGAAACACCCCTTTTGGAATTATTTTGGATTTTGGTCAGAGATAAAGTTGTTTTTTCGTTGTTTGTTTTTACGTAAGGTAGAGTTAGCCTACCATTCCACCACTCGCAACCTGATTATTATTTCCTGTTTCATGTCAAGGAAAAGATAGGCCTAGTTGTTCCATGTTTATGACAGTACAGCTTGCTCAGGTTGTTGAATGTCTATTCTGTATACTGTAACTTCATTATTTTATTTGTTTATTTTGTAGGTATGCAGATATTTTTTTTTTAAAAAAAAAATATTTATAATGAAATAAATATACCTATGCAAGTAGTTATGTTTCTCGTTGTATTGATTTGCCCTCTATGGATATAATGTGCAAAAATAATTATTTGAAAGGTTCGAACCTATGTCTTATTTTAGAAAGAATTTTACAGCCCCAGTTCTAGTTAACATGATGTTAACATAAAGCTGCGCTTGTTCTACTTCTACAGAAGCAACAAACCATTTGGCAAAAGGATTATGGTAGACCTGAAAAATGTATTGTGGTTTAGTGACAAAACGCTCATTTGTAGATTCAGGCTCCCCCGGGCTGCGATCCTGCGGTGAGCTGGGTGACACAGTAATCTGTTGTGTGGCTCTGATTTATTTACATTTTAGGCCTTTACCTGTCACTATTTCTCAGAGTGACTTTAAATTACTGAGCATATAGGGGCACAGTGTTGTGTTCAAGGACACTTTGACAGGGCAAATGGTTGAACCCGTGACTTTTCTGTAATGGGACAGTCACTGCAAGGCCACCTGCCGCTCAGAGGAATTTAGTAGTAGAACAGTATTTACTGCCGCAGTGCTGCAAGTGGGGTTCAAACCTGTGTGGGGGAGAAGTTACTACATTTCAACTGTAATGCCTTAACCGCGGGGCTATCTGCGTATATCCTATTCTCAGATAACTCCCTGAAGCAAGCAAAGCGCAATCCCAACAGAGTACCTCTTGATCCTGTTTATGATTGGAGCAGAGCTGTATAGCATCTAACCTTTTTCAAGTGCAAAGCTAGTTGGCTCTGCTCTTGTGTCTGGAAGCTCCGCTCTCTCTCTCATTCTCTCTCTCTCTCTCTCTCTCTCTCTCTCTCTCTCTCTCTCTCTCTCTCTCTCTCTCTCTCTCTCTCTCTCTCTCTCTCTCTCTCTCTCTCTCTTTGCTATGTTGACTTTTGTGCCAGTGTGAGTGGCTTCTCTAATTCACACAACCATCTTCGATGTGAAAAATGTCTGTGTGGAATGCATTCACATGACATGATGGTCCTGGACAGGTGAGGCCATGCACATGCAGAATGAAATGCATCAACCCAGATTTTTTTGTGTGTGTGTGTGTGTTTCCATTGTATGCCTTGTGTTCACACTAGTGTCACGCAGGAAGATTCCTGTGAATTTCATGAAGTCTTGCGGGGGTGGGGGGGGGGGTTGCTGGATCCACTTTTCTGGAACATCAACTGCAGCCGTCGTTCACTCGTGACCCAAATGCAGAAGATTTCCGGAAGATTTCTAGATGAAGCTGTATGTGTCAAAGGGACTTCAGAGACATGTAGTGAACACAGGATACATGTCACAGAACAGAACAACACAAACACACATACTGTACATACTGTAATTTATTCTTCTTATGTCAGCAAATCTTTTAAAGTTGGAGACTATCAGTGTTTTGTCAAGTAAGAAACCCCAAGTGACTGTGGTTGCAACTGGGGTGGGAGAGGATAGACAGGAGAGAGGTTGAGCACAATGCCTGATGGTCAGTATCTTGGCTAGGGCCCCCAGAAGGCGCAGGAGGAAGCACCTGTCCCAAGGCCAGGTCATTATCAACCATTATCTCAGCCGGGGCTCAGCAGCAGGACAGCCATTGTGCTGATCTACAACCCCAGGACAAAGCTGTTTACCATGCTCTCTCATTCATCACTCCATGTGCTTAAAACAGTGTTTTGATGTTTTTGTGTGTGCTTTTTACACACCGCTGAAGTAGGAAACAACCATGTTTACCCACCCTCGGTTATGATAGATAAAAGCAATCAGGCTCCAGCAATCTGGTAATGATGAAAACTGATGAAACAAAAGTGGACAAAATCATCAAAAGACCACATTAAAAAAAGGACCTAGGAGTGTTTTAAAATGTTTTAAAAGAGCTCTGAATCACCAGTGTGTCCATATGTGAGTTTTTAAAACATATTATGCAACTAAATAAGCTTCAAAGAGAGGCCAAATAGTCACTGCCCAACTTGCAGGCAAAAAAATTGAAAAAGAATGTAATGAAGCAAAAGGAATAACATATGTCAAATTATCAAGGCATCAGCAAAAGGTGCAAGTTGTGGCTTACTGAATTGACAGACATTAAATAGTTCCTAAAAAACTTATGGCTAATTTCCACATACTTGAGCTTGCTCCTCCGTGACACTGACTCAGACAAAGCCGTTGTAAGCTTCGCAAAGTTGGCATTTATAACAGGGGTTCCTTTTGAAGGCCACTTGTATCCAATTCCAGCACACAAAGGAGCATCACCTGGTATAATGAAAACAAAACATAGACCTCTGATCAGTGGAAAAAAGTCATATGGTCTGATGAGTCATATTTCAGCTTTTTCCTACATCCAAACAGGCAAGCCAAAGGATGCCTGCAACCTACAGTATCTTTTGCCAGCTGTTAAACATATTAATGCGCCTGTTACAGAGCAGGAAGGTGCATACGTCACACCGGCTTTGTAAGCAAATGTCCCCTGTCATGTCACATGTTTTGAAACTCTCTTGTAAACTATTTCTGGTTGCCATTGATTCCTGGATTATACATTATGCAATCGTAAAATAAGTGTTCTTCTGATTTGTTTCCAATGATAAGTTTTATCTAAACATATGTTTTCATCGCTATGGCAGCACAATCTTAGGGTTTCAGTCTCCTGCTCCTTCTGCTCCTTTCACTCCTTCTGCCTGCTGTACACTTTTCCAGGGTTTTATTTTAAGTGTTGATATCCCTGCAAGATGTACTAAATATAGTTTCACAGCTCCTCTCTAGCCTTTCTGCCGGAGCTCTGGCAGCACAGTTTGTTTATCAGAAGAGAGAATCAGCATCTCTCCACTGATTGGCTGACTGTTTTCTGAGTGACATATGGTCGGGCCAATCACAGACAAGTAACTGAAACCTACGCTGCTCAATGGTGCTCACCGGTAAACGGCAATTATCATCTTATAAGACTGCAATGAAACATTAGTCTCCTTGCATCCGTCTATGGCACAACAACATTTCTTGGACATGTCGCTAACTTGTTACCTTGTTACCTGGGGAGCGGAGGCGGGCTGGCTACTGTAAGTGGGCGGCGTAGCCTTATGTGTGACATCACAGAAAGGAGGAAGTGCTGTCCTCTCGTCTTAAAGGGAGAGTTTCAAAGAATGGGCTGTGTGCATTTCTCCTTTTATCATAGGTTTAATGCATGGCACAGTTTTTATGTGGCCCCAAGACCTTCCCTATCACAAAAAAAACAACAGAAATTGCATTTTCCATGCCATGGGGCCTTTAAGGTTCCAGATGAGCACATCATATTTTATTTGTCTGAGTGACCCTTGTGTTCCTCAGAGGGATATGCATTTGTGAAAATGGACTACAAACAGAACTACAAATCCACCTGATATAAATGTTACCATACCATTTAATGGACTTCATCAGTCATAATCACCTCCACAGGTATGGGTTAGTAGGGCCCCACTGTGTTTTCCAGTGGGTCAGAAAGCTATTATCATCTGTTCCTATCATCAGTCGCTCTTAACCACTCAAATGCTAGCTAAGGATAGGTTAAGCTTAGGAAAAGGTCTTTGTTAAGATTAGGAAAGGGATTTGTTGTGATGATTAAGTTTAGGAAGAGGTAATGGTTAATGTTAGGAAAAGGTGATGGCTAAGGTTTACAAACTTAACACAGTGTTCACTAACAGTTCATACTTCAGCTGGGACTTGATCCTGGGTCTCTGGAGTGAAGGTCCATGTGGTTTACCCATCCACCACCCCAAAAATCCCCTTCCATGCCCGACTTTGCTGGTCTTTATACCATGTCATGGTATGTCTGGCTCCAGGGTCACATTTGACTAGTTAAGACAGATTGATGATGGGAATAGATAACATCTGACCCACTAGAAGGTGCAGCAGGGATCTACTACTAATCCATAACTGTGGTGGTCACTACGACTGGTAAGATCCATTCAATGGTGGGATAACATTCAAATCAGGTGACAAATCTCAGAACATTACATTTTTAAAACTACTGAAACTCGGATTGTGTGCAAAACCCAGTATAGCTCACCATATTTTCTCACTGGGCTTTACTTCCCAAACTGCCGCTTAACCAACTATGACATACCCACTTTCCTAACCTATGGTATGGGCAGCCATGCTGCAAGACTGCACAAACTTGTTATACAAAGTAATTCTCTATTTGTGTCTCATGCCACTCAAAAAGTAATTTCTGTATTTTCATTTTGGGAAACCTGATGTAGGGTGCTCTAGAACCACAGCCTGGTCACAATCATGCAGGACTGGGTCTGGGCCTTCAAAGGCCAAATACACAGCCGCAGGCAGACTTGGTTTGGAGACCAGATGTGACCTTGTAGTCCAGAGTGTGGGTCCTGCCTCTTGGGAGGCGCTGTGGTTCTTGGTAGATCAAAAGGGCAAATCAAGCAGAGCTTGTCACTTTATTCGTTGGTAGGAAAGTACAGTTTTGAGCGAAGAGCGTATATGGAAAATCTACTACAGGTGAACATTGCAGTGAATTTGAAGTTTTCCTGGATAGAAATGAAAATAAATTGTTTGTTGTAATTAACACACTAACATTTACAAAGTTGAGACTTCATTCTATGAGTGGTTTGTCCCACTGAATTCAGTGAAAACCACTGTTGGTGCATGTAGAGGCATTGCTGCCGGTCAAATTCTTAACCTTTTGACTGAGTGCATATTTAATTATTTTGTAGCTTTTATGGTAAATAATGGCTCATCTCTGCCTATTGACATCACTAGTTGGAATTTTGATGTAATCCTTTGTTTCACAAATCTTTATGCCAAGCAAACTGGTGTAAATGTTTCTTCTCATACTGTCAATTCAACCAAAACTCTCCATCCTTCCCTCCTCCTTGCTTTAACTTCTGAGGTTATGGCCGGGTGGGATGTGGGTATCAGATAAGTTGCTGAAGGTTTGTTCTTTCCTTGTGGTTGTCATTACTGGCTGTAGAATCAGAGAGAGATGCAGTTTTATTGCATCCAAGGCAGACATGTGATATACTTTCTACAGTCATTTTATAGTAAAGTTGCTGGCTGGAATGCTTGATTTTTCACACAATTATTCTTGCCACTTCTTCTGCAATCCCATGTACCACAGTATGTGCTGTACTCACTCTTCATTGATACTTATCCATCCGTAGCTGAGCTAACTCAATAATGGTTTACCACGTCTAGTCAACCATACAGTCCAGCCATGGCTGTCAGTCCAGACAGATTTTCTGTTTAATATAAGACACTTCATGTGAATTGTGAAACTCTGCAGTTATTACATGACTTGCAACTTTGTACTCCTCTAAGTGGCACAGTGGACTGACAAACAGTTGGGCTATGATTAACCCAGAAGTGAAATGGGCATGCATGTTTGTTCTTTTGAAGGGACATCATCTTTGCAGAGATTCTATAAGTTTCAATCAGTTGCTCAAAATAAAACTTTCACACTTTCAATTTCACACTTTCAGTTTCTTTCCCAGTATTGGCATCATTTACTGCTAATGGTTGTTATCAAGACATTCCACAGAATGCTTTGATAACTTTGACTTTAGTCCAGCTGTCGGGAAAATCCATGGAGGTTTTCTGGATTCTGATTGGGAATTTCTGTACCCTCAAGGATACTTCGAAGCAGATTTTCTCGGAACTATGACTCCATTCCTTTATTCTTTAGAGACTTGGTGTTTGTTAACCTACTTTTGACAAAACATAATTAAGTCCATACATAGTGGCCAGTATTCAGAATTCCCCTCTTAATGTAGGACTGTCATGAAACGTACGGATACTTCAGGTTGAGTTTAAGGTTGAGTAAGTAGGATGAATGAGTTTGGCAGTAGTTTGATTTAAGAGTCGGGATGTCTAATTCTCTAAAGGGTCCTTATTATTTGCCCTGTCATGCATTTCAGTTTTCGTGTTACATGTGGTGAACTAGCCGTATGTTCTCAATTTATTTTGTGTTTTAAAATAAACCCAAGTATTCGCCCTCAAGTGAAGAAATCTTCCCTGGGGATTTTGTGGATGCGGGGAGTTCAGCAGAGTTATCTGTATGAGCTTCTTGCTGGACTATGCATGGCTAAAACAAATGACATATTGCATTTGCACAATAAAATACACTTCGCTTTTTTTCTGGTGTTAGATTTCCCACATACATGGCAGTTATGAAGCGTGGATAGTACAGTTTTCAATTTTTGCTCGATTACTATTCGCCTTCCTGTCTGACTGGACTATCTGTTAAATTATTGTGGTCCGTTGTGACCATCTAAAAATATCTATGTCTAAAATGAACCATATGTGCCTGGTATTGCATAAGAGATCAACTAAGGAAACCAGGAGTGTTTGAGACAGTGGGGAAGTAGAGTGGAGAAATGGAAGTGGAGCAGAGATGCCACCTCACTGCAAGACTTAGTGATGAAGCTAAGTTCAGGCACAGTTAATTGGCTCACTCTAACCACTAATCGGTATTTGGATAATAGTGTTATGCTTATCTTGACAGTATAATGGAGTTTTGTTTTCTCGTGTGTATCATGCTGGCCTTGATGGCGGGGTGCGCCATAGCACCTGGCTGGACTGTTTCCTCATTTTGTGTCTGCTGCTCCTTTTCCAGACCTGACAAAGCAGGAGTGCTGGCCAGGCAGCATGCCATTGACCCCCTGACCCCTGGCCAGTCCCGCATCAGCCCCCGACACCTCACACTCCACTTTCCGTCATTGTGTTGTCTTCCTGGCAGGCAGCTCTTCCATGTAATTGGGGGAAGAACAAGGTAGAGGGAGGAGGAGGAGGATGGAAGGACAAAGTGTGTAGCTCACATCTGCTGCTATGTTTTTCCTGACCACATTGTCTGGGCAATCACTTTACATTCAGGCTCTGTATGCACTTTACCAGTACTGTCGTGTGGCTTGGATGTTTACAGATGTGTTTTGATTTTTTCATTGGATACATCCTTTTTCTTTTAATAGTATTTGTTTTTAAATAACTTAAATTGCTTGACAGTTTTGTAAAATCTTGTAATATAGGCCAATCTTGGAGGGAAAAAAAAAGAAACATAATAGACAGTTCTTTTGGAACGGTTCCACACAACAGAATGTTGTACATTCCAGAGTGTTTTCCCATCAGCCTGTCCCTTTTCGTAGTTTCTTTATTTTCCTATCACCCCATTTAGGTCTTGCATCACTTTTGATGATGCTCAGATGAGAGAAGACAACTCGGCCCATGCACATTTTATTGCTGCAGAGAAGGAAGATGGAAGTACTTTGGTGCCTGTGTTTGTTGTCCTGTGGGTCTTGTAACTCCACGAAATTCTGAAATCGATCCTTCTAAAGATGGATTTGCGGGATTGAGATCATTTGTGGTAACGGGAACTCTTTAAAGGTTTTATGACTCTTGAAACAGACTGTTTCCCCAAGGACTGGATTCTTAGATGTAGAGAGTTAGAATAAAAACACTAGGCATATTTCCAGTTATGTTTTAGCTTTGTCGTATCAGATATGGACAAGGCCTACTTTAAACATATTAGGCCATGTCTTTTTGACTGTCCTGGATCATCTTGGGCAATGGTTAGTCCTAAGTATAGTTGGCCCGGCCTTAGCAGCATTAGTGCACTGTCACAGTATAAGAATACAGCCCTGACCTGACAGGCAAAGGCCCCGTGCTGTTTTTTTAGTGCTGGTCCTCCTCTTGAATGCTTCTCCCTGTGATGATTCTTAGCAGGTCAGGCTGCAGATCCTGTGTCACCAGCTGAGACAGTGAATGGTCAGTCTGGGCAGGGGTCAACCATGCCACCTGTAGCAGATGATGTGATTTGACCGGCTTGGTTGCATGGCAACAATTTTTTTTCACTTGGCTGTACACCCCACATGTCTCAGAGTTCCTTTGTCACTTGACTGGGGTCTAATTTGAGAACAGGGACTGTCCTTTCTCTTAAATATGACTCAGCTGTGTACTCTGGTGCACACGCCTGGGTGTGTGTGCATGAGATGTGCACACTTTTGTGTGTTCTGATGTGTGTGTATTGTATGTATCCCGTGTCAACAGCATGCATACCCTTGCACCTGTTGCTCTGCAGTGGGTTTTCTTTGTATAGTATGGCTGAATGTTCAGATGGTATCCAGTGCTGTCACTCGCTGCTGCCTCGTGCAGTTCCTTGTGGTAATACAATGCTGCTGCTCCCTGGAGTTGTGCCCAGATTCACTCAGTGTTTTCTGGCACAGAATGTAGCACAGCAGGACACAAACATGTGCAGAAAGGAAAATGTCCCTCTAGTAATTTACAACAATGACAGACTTGCTCTACCTCTTAGTTATCACTATTTTCCAGACTGACTGTCCCCTTGACATTTTTGCTTTAGTTGCTTTTGTTCTCCAGTCTGTGATATTCATCCATTTCCTGATCGTAGGTCTGACATCTTTCATATCTATTTTTTTTTCCTCCTTGTTGACCCCTCTCATCCTCACCATCACAGCTTAATCCGTTATGACTCAACAGCAGGACTAGCCTCAGTGCAGTCATGTGTTTATGCGCACACTGCATTCTTTATTTTTTTGACTTTATTCCAAATAAGATATTTGGAATAAGATTTTCTAAGTGGTGTTTAAAAGATTAGCACCTGCATTTTTATTTGTTTACATGCAGTTGTGCTTAGTTTTATACACCATGATAAATATCACAGAAAGCACTGGATCCCTGTAAGGGAATTCCCTCCTTCTGCTCAAGTTGCAGCAAAACGATACACAGAATCTATGTCATCATGTCATCATGAATATGTTACCCTCTTACAAGTTTTTAGCCTGGCAAAAATAAACCTGAAAAACCAAAACTTGTTAACATTGCATCATATGTGTTCACAGTAGAGTTCTCATATTCTGCCCGAACCCCACCCGACCCGACCCGACATTTTCGGGTCAGGTCGGGCCTAAAATTTATGTGAATTGGGCGGGGCGGGTCGGGCTTCGGGTTCTGTGGGGGATTTTTTTTTTTTTTTTCTTAAATAAAAAAAATAGAATTATGTGTTCTGTTATTGATTATGACGTTTCATTTTTATGTGACTGGTGGAGAGTGAGAGACTGGATTGGATTTGGAGGCTAAACTTTCAGTGACAAACAGACAACCAGCTGTGCGAGCGCAGCGCAAACAAGTGAGAGAGAGTTGCAGCAGTATCTCGCTGTGCTGGCAGACTCGGCAGCAGGGACGGTTTCTGCTATGGGCAGTGCAACTGCCCAGGGCGCAATCTACTTGGGGGCGCATGAGAAAAAAAAAAATCTTCAGTTTTCTAGACTACCGTATTGACCCGCACATGCCGCGGCACCATCAGTCGGCATCAGGCGGGCCTGCCGCGGCACCGTCCGATACCGCGCCCACCCGTCAGGTCTGCCGGATCTGACAGGTGAGCTGCCTGATGCTGGCCGGTGCCACGGCCGGCCCGCCTGATACCGACTGATGGTGCCCCGGTGCCGCGGCCGACCGGCTCTGCTAAATAATGGCGAATTTGGCGATTTTTTTTTTTTTTTTTTTTTCGGGCTTTATCGGGCTGTCGGGCCTAAAGTTCGGCTAATTAGTCGGGTCGGGTCGGGCCTCGGGCTGGCCCAGTCGGGCCCGGGTCGGGTCGGGTCTTAATTTTCAGGCCCGATGAGAACTCTAGTTCACAGTTGTTTTTAACATGAACACTGAAGACTTGGATGCATATCCACATAAAGTGACAGATGTAAATATGACAAAACCCCATTACAATAGCTATTACTGTCATGTGCCACCTGATTTAATCAAATCAATGGGGTAACAAGATCAATGGAATAAGCTTTTTACTTTTGCTTTGTGCAGTTTATTGAACTATGCATAATAATGCTGAGCGGTGGGCATGCATGTAAACTATGAGTGACAGGCGAATGCCAGGTGCTCCAGTCCATCTCTTCAGCCCGTTGTGGAGTCCTCACTGGATCGAGTTGCTAAATATAAGACAGAAAATCCTTCACAACACGCTTGTCTTCCAGCAAGTGAGCGAGCCATGTGAGTATCATCTGCAGTGATGATAGTAGTATTTTTGGGTCCCTGAATAAAGTGACGTTTACAAAAGGAACAATAAACACCCAGTTGGACAGAGGGTCTGGAAGCTGCTCTCTGCGCACCGGGTGGCGCGTTGAGAGGAAGCGCTGATTAGCAATGGTTAAGTGAAGGAATGCTCTTACCAGCACTCCTCCACTTGCCCTCTCACTCACGGTCATTTTACTCTCTTATACGCGTAGACATACACGTAAACACTCTCACACACACACAAACACACACACAGGATTTTTTATCTCCTGTGATCTTGGGAGGTATGCAGTCCCAAAGGTGTTTATCTGCTGTGCAACCACAATGAATGACATAGTTGGAATATTTTAGGACAGGAGCACAGTTATCTACACTTGCCCTTGGGTCCTGTCTGAGCTCAGTGTGTGCAGCCCACCCCCACCTCCCACACACACAGACCCACACACAGACACACACACACACACACCTCACCATTGCAGATTTAACAGATTTCCGGCAATCTATTGTATCTGCTGGAGGATGGTGGCATCCTGGTCCAAGCCTCCAAGTTGATCAAGCCAAACTTCCCCCCTCCTTTTCCTATCCTCCTCCCTTAACATCCCTTCCTCTCTCTATCACTCACTCACACACAACACACACACACACACACACACACACACACACACACACACACACACACACACACACACACACACACACACACACACACACACAAAACACTTTCACAATTGTTCTTTCTCTTAAAATTCTCCAGTCTTGTCACTCTTTTCCCCTCTGAGTCTCTCTTTCTTCATTTCCCCCCCAGGCACACTGCCTTGTCATTGCAGCTCCCTTTTTGCTGCACATCCATCCACCTATCCATTTATCCATCTGTTGGTCCCTCACCCTCCCCACACCTCTTCCCCAATCTCTCCTTTTCCTCCATGTGTCCAGTGATCCCCTCTGTAACCCCCGAGGAGCAGTCTAAACACTGTTTCAGAGCCAGGGCAGTCGGGCCTCCGGCAAAAACACGGCGAGACGATACACAAACAGTCGACCCGCTCTCAGACCAAATGCCCAACTGCTTCCCGTTGTTGGCCCTCTGCTCTCCTCTGTCACTCTCATTTTCTCAAATTTTCTCTCGACGGAACAGTTCCCCTCTCTTTCTCCCCTGACTCTCCACCCCTTGTTGTTTTGCTGTGTTAACAAAATGCTTTTTGACTTTGCTTTATAAATCAGTTTTACAGTTGGTGGTTTTATTATTGGCTTCTAGACAGCAGATGGTAACTATCAGGTTTTTATTGCCAACATACATTGTTTGTTATTCATAGTGGTGCTTTAGGATCTCCCTTTTTTCCTTTTTTTTTAGGTCTATACACACTGCTTTCTGTCAGGTCTGGAGATGGCTTGAAATATTTCCAAATTAAAATAAAATTTTGACAACAACATGTCAATAGTATGTCCACCATTCAGTCTCCAATTAGTTTAACCCACATTTATCTATAATTCCAAACATTTTATCCGTTGGATTTTTTTTTTTTTTTTTGTTCATTTGATTTTTTTTTTCTAAAGTGGGGGTTTCCCATCTTTCCCATTGGTTTAATGTTCCCAGTTAATGAGCTTAGACAGTATTGCCTGGTATCTTGGCTGAGGACTTTCAAGGAAAACAAGTTCACGATATTTCCTGCCCTCATGAGCGGATGCAGTAGCTACACTGAAACAGGACATCCTGTCTTCCTTCTCCACAGTGGCATCAGCAATACACGGGCCAACATACTCGTGAAACAGTTAAATGGATTACCAGCAGAGGGGTTCGGGGAACCTCAAGATCCCCTGGCTCTTACAAATTTCAAGCTAATTGACACAAAGTCTGATGTAACAGGTTCATTAAGCTCTAGGAGCCTTTTGTCTTGTATGGCTCAGAGAATCTCCTGAGTTGGTTGTTGCTACCTCAGTCACTATAAAACTGTGTATATTTGGGGGTGTTGTGTGGATTGCTCTTTATGCTACTCCAATGTGTTTATATATTTTGGTGTATTTTTATTTGTTTTCAGTTCTGCCAGCCTGGAGGTTGGAGGCTGTCCAGGGAGAGGAAGCCACCCACCTTCTTCACTGTTGTGCTGACAGACATTGATTCAGACAGACACTACTGCTCCTGCCTCACTTTCTACGAGGCCGAGGTCAATCTGCAAGTAAGTCGGCCCCACACATGCGCATACACACGCACACACACACATGCTAGGACTGGGCTGAGTTATTGGGTGAAATAACTATATTTTACCATCATAAAGAGTGTATTTTTCATTGAATCATTCATTTTTTCCATTCATTCTCTGTACCAACCTTTACATCTTCAGGGTCTGAGGTGTTGGGGCCTTTCCCAGCATGCAAAGTGCAGGAGCTAGCAGACAGTCACTCACACTCATGTTCATATTTATGGGCTGTTTAGACTTGACTGTGGAAGGAATCCAGAGCAACCTGGGGAAACCAAGGCACACACGTTGAGAACATACAAACTGCACACAGAAACAGACAGGTCCTTCTTGCTCTGAGGCAAAACACTGAGCTACCATGCCCTCTTCCATGAAAATGGTTTATCGATTTATTGGTTTATTTGGATCTCTTTAAGCTGATTGGCTATTCTTAACATACACATCACACACATCATACTTACACATACATGCACTAGATAGTTACATACACATAGTCAACTGTGTAAACGAATACTCTCTACAAACCTACTAACAATGCAGTACAATAGAAAGGCAATAACTACTGTTAAATCTTAAAATCTTGCAATCAACAATCCAACTACATTACTGTTCTTGAGTGAATTATTGTAATGAATTCCATAATTTAATTGTTCTGTAAATGAAAGTCCCTTCGATGAAAGCTATAACCATAAAAATTTTAATTTAATTTAATTTAATTTTACGAGTTATCTCTGCTGCACATCATCAGCGTGACCAGAAGGCTGCCCAGCATGAAGTGATTGGTTCTGCTCTCAAATTGTAGCACAGTTAAATTACTTTCTTGTTTTTGAACATGAAAGAAGATCATTATAGATTATAGTCATAGGCTGATTTAATTTATTGGTTATTAAACTTGTCATCTGGATTATGGACAGCTGTTTTTGCAATGTCATATGGCACAGCAGGTTTCATCAGATATCAGAGCACGTGTGATGTGACACAGTGAAAGAGAAACAAAGGCTTTTTCTCCCTTTCTTTTATTAAATCAACATTCATTAACTTGGCTTGACTTATTTATATTTGAGCATGTTTTTCTGTTTTCCAAATGCAAACCAGACAAATGCTCCTCCCTGAATGTACATCTTTTACAGATTTCTGGGAAGTTATACGCCAAGGCCAATCCAAAAGTATTTATGACCAGCAACACCAGCACGTGAAACGTTTTTTCATTTCCTTACACTTTATCTTAACTTCAAAAACAAATGCTAACATACTTGGAGATAAACCAGTGGGTCTCAAACTTTGTTCAATAGTGTACCCCCTTTCAAATATTTTTTCCTGTGGAGTATCCCTTGACCAGTACAAAAAAAAAAAAAATTGTAGGAAAAAAATCCTATTTAAAGAGATCCAACCCAGCTCCATCAGTGTGTGAAACAACAACCTGATACCGAGGAGATTTTGTTATTTCTGTTTTTGCTTCTTTTTCTCTTCTTTCTCCTTGTTTTCAGCTGTATCGCTGCTACGTTTCAACCTCTAATCCATTTTCTGGAATTTTTTTGTCTTGGCTTCTCAGTCATAGTGAACAAACGTCCTCTCTCGACGACCTCGGTAGCAGATTTAAATCAAAAGCACACATTTGACACCTTTGGGAAACCTGGAGGGAAAACAGAATATAAAATGTGGCTTATCAAACTTACATTTACATTTTTTATCGAACTTATAATGGAATTATTATGCATTATACATGACTGATATTTTTAAATCAACATTTTAAAAAAATCTCACATACCTTCTGCATTATTCCAATGTACCCCTAGGGGTACACATACCCCCATTTGAGAACCACTGGCTCATACAACTGTTTAAAACTGCAAATTTTTCAGGTATTTTCAATTAAGATTATCTTGTGATGACAAACTTCTGTAATGCCAGGGTCAGACTATGCAAATTCAGCCTGATATTCACACAATTTTACACCGGCCAGCAAATTTCCAGTGGCATGCCTAGATATGAAGTTCATGAACAACACACGGGTGGCTTTAACAGTATAGTATGACATGATCCAAGATCTCATATTTTCATGCGGGATGGCCCATGACAGCCCAACAAAGTCTAGCATGTCAAGGTTTTGGGGTTTTTCCAACTGGTGGGACATCTCCTACAGTGTGTGTCATGTTGATTGATCTGGGTCAAAGTTGCGGTGTGGCTGCTCACAAGCCAAGACCTGGCAAGAATTTGTCACCATGATCGCCTTATCTGACACGGTGACCGTCGTGATGGCGGACAGAAATATCATGTCATCTGATTCTGGCATAAAGGGTACAGGTCCAATTTATGTCACACACAAGTTGAAATTCAGGATGGTGTTACTCTGTTTTGTTTCTTTTCTTTTTCGGTGTCCAAGCACCAAAGGTGCTCTAGCCCTCTCATGATTGCTTGGATTATTTTAATTTCTTTCTTCTTCTTAGTTTTCTGCTAAATATATTTGCATTTCAGAAACTGTAAAAACTACAGAAACCAGGCTTGGCAGACAGGTTGGAAATATCACCCTCTACTCAGACTCAGACTCATAAATAAATATATTAATAAATAAAATAAATTTAATCAACTGGCGTCATGGTGGTGCTATAATAATGAACTTTGTGTTTGGGCCTATACCTTTTGAACCATAACTCTCAGAAATAAAACTCTTTTCTTCCTTGATTCTGTGGATTGAGACAGATCCATGTAAGCCATGAAATTTAGTTGGTATTGCATCAATGGACCTTGAAGTAATTTATAAAACTTGGAATTAATCAACCACTGGGGGGGCACTATAGCTACATTTAAAATAAATAAATAAATAAATAAATTTGGAGAGAATTAACGTCAGATTTTTGTGCTGTAATTTAATTATGGGTATGTGTTGGAGGTCAAATGATTCCTTTGGCTATGACAAACAAGTTTACCATTACGAGTCTTCATGCCACATGCTTCAGTATTCTGTCATTTTGCATTTTGTTTGAGACTGTTTTTTTGCTATTCCTCCTCAAAATTTGATCGTTTCATCTACGAATTTGGCACACAACATATCTAGATTCATAATTCAGCCATATTCATCCAAGTGCTTGGACCCCGCTCATGGCTAATTATGGCTATATTTAGTATTTGTTTTTTTCTGTTTGTTGGATGTTACCCTCAGGCCTTAGTTGTAAGAGTTCATAATGTCATTAGAAAATGTCAGCGATAGCATGTGATGTCCTCTAGGCCTCTAGGAAAAGGACAAACATTAGGTCACATCCAGTCTCTTCTCTTGTGCTCTGTCATGATTCCTGGACTCCAGTGGGGGTATCTTGGTTGGGCAATGTGATGTTTTTTTATTTCCTTTTCTAGTTTATGCTTATTGTTTTGTTTTTGTAATGTGCTGTGGGACATTGTTTTACCATTAGGAATGTCCATCACATGTCTGATGTTTTCCAGAACGTTAGGCTTCAGAGGAAAACAAAAGCTTTTTTGGATTCAGCCTGATGAATTTAGCATCAATTGAGATTTGACCAGTTCATTATGCTGGGATCTTCTCCCCCTCCGACACTAGCTATTAGATTTACTCATGCACACGTGATTATGTTTTGATCGTGGTTTATCTGACAGCACACAAATGTCCAAAATCCCCATAGATTATTGATTACAATAGATTTGTTTGGAAGGGTTCCTTTGTTGTCCTGTGAATGATCTTGTCAAGGTTTCTCACTGCCAAAATCCCTCTGAATACCAAGGTAATTGTTTCACTGTGTTCGCCTTCGTTAGTGGCCTTAGATGACTCCTGTCCTGCGGCTCGCGGTGATTTCACTGTGTTTTGTGTCCAAGGTTGTTGCCAGTTGCATTCCAGTCGGATCTAGAATGCAATTTCTTATGTTGTACGAGAAATATCCACCTCTTTTTAAGAAGAGGATGAATCATTTCGATGGAACGCTCAGACTCAACATTATAGTACTGCATCCTTTCTTCATTACTTATGGGTTCAGATTTTTATATGAGTCAGACCAAATGGGAAAACATCCCTGTTTGCCACAATACACGACTCTGCAGATTTTTCCATGCTATTTTAGAGGCATAGGAGGAAGAAAGATTTACACTAATCTGCCACATCAAAGGGTGAGTAACCAAAAATAGCCCAATTGTTAACTATTATGGGGACTTTTTGGCTTGTCCTGGAAGAACTACACTCTGACTAATTCCCATCACTTGTCTCTGTTTGGTAATGTCCCTCAGCTCTCTGAACCCCCCTGAGGGCCGCAGGCCAGTGGATCATCCTCACTCTGTACTGAAACCTTAATCCGCCTCAGTCTATTTTCTGTCCTCTTCACATACTGGCCCAGTGAAGGATGGAAGCAATGGGAGTCGTGTCATTAATAAGGGATTTAGATTTGATTATGGGGCTTACCAAGCCTCTCCAGTGTGGCAGTTCACCTCACTTATCTCGGATGTCCTGGCCCTGGTCCACCTCTCTATGTTCTGGATTGTGTTCCAGACCAGTATTTGTGCCTTTGCTCACTATAATGTACAGACTGGCAACTCGGGTAGCAGTGGGAACCAAATAAAACCTATATAGTTGTGCACTGCACAATGTTTGTCATGTACGCCACCCTTCATGCAGTCACATACGCCATCAATCATTTGTGTTTTAGGTTCATAAAGGTTCCAAAATCAGGCAAAAGGCAAGGGAGCTTTGTAGCTGTGAAGTTTAGTGCAATAATTTCAATTAATTTTGTCACGATCATATCAGATTTATCACCAGGCATGATACAGGGGAACCTTCACAGGGAATACTGTATGAACACTAATGTCTGTAAAAGATTATTTTTGTTTTTGTTTTCATCATCCTGTGACATCTCCTGGCCACCAGTTTGATAAACACTCCTAAAAAATTTATTCTTTCATAAGGCTCTTAAATAGAACAAGGTTAACATCAAAAAGCAGGGGTTTTCAAACTTTTATATGTTCCACAGTTCCAAGTTGACTTTAATTAAGGTAGAGACTCCCATGTGAAGTGATTTTGCCCAAGAGATCCAGTTATGAAAAGATATTTTCTTTGTGTGAAGTATTAAATTGTTTAGATGTCATATACCATTGACAAGTAGATTCAGAGTGATGAGGTTAAAACATAATGTGAATGCATTTTTTTGGAATCACAAGGTACAATGAATTGAATTATAATTAAAGTAAACTATTCCTCATATTTCTGCTGAACTCTTGGAAGCCCCTCTGGCGGTCTCCAGACCACTCTTTGAAAGTATTTGACCCTCGTTTGGATTGTCTGGATGATGTAGACAACATTACATAATATCAAAAAAATATTATGGGAGCCCTGACACAAAGTTGTCTTTCTTGTCTGCTGTCTTCTCTCCTGCGTCACATCTTTTGATACTCTTTACTGCATGGCTTTTTCTATTTTTGCCTCTTGATATGTGGGCTTATATGATCAAAATGGTCTTGCTTGCCTTTGGATTAAATGACCAATCTGTATTATTTTGAAAAATGTTTAAATTCCACTTTGATACAAATAGAAAACCGAATACTGACATGGATACCTTAATTATTAACGATGATATTTGGTTTCCAAATATGCGCTGGTTATGTTTTTGGTTATGTTTTTGACATTTCTGGCTTTTAGGTGTCACTCTTATCTTATAGGGGGTGATGTGTCTTGCTAAAGGACACTTAAGCAAAACGAATGGGTGCCAAGGCACTCTTAAGAATTGTGGGGATTGGAGCTGTAAGCCTTTCTGGGATGAACTAACCACAATACCACTCTGCCATTTTTTTGTCAGCATGCTGTTAATTATGAGACTAAGCTATATTTGGCATGGTCTGGACATCATTTTGCTGCAAAACAAACAGATCATTCCTAGATCCTTCATCTGGCTCTGACAATGTTAAGAAACGTGAGGGTGTTTTAACGGTCTTCGCCCTACAAACTGGCATCCTTATCTACATAGTTAGATTCCAGAGAATGCAGACAAGCAATAGAGGAATGTATTTTCTCTGATAATTGAACCAAATCCTAAAAATAATGCTGATATGTGATGCCCATCTGAATGGGATATTTGGATTCCATGCTTCTTCATCCCAAAATGCTGAAGCACTTATGGCATGTTTTCGTTGCCTGAAGAAATATACCAGATTGTGATAAGGGCTTTAGCCAGGAATGAGCACTGAGAGGTTGGTATCTCAGTATTCTGATAGGGCTCAAAGATCCACGGCTAGAGAGAATGAAAACCAGATTGAGATGGCTGAAAACTAACCCTGGCTTGGACTTGTCCTGATGGAGCACTTGCAGGAGAAGTGGGTGGCGTGTTTGGTCAAATTACTCATAGCAAAAATCACTTCATAATGTACATTTTCTTTGACATGACCTTAAGTGATGAGAGTTTTTTTGATATCTTGACTACAAGAACAAATGTATTCCACTGCCCTTGTACCAAAAAACTTCCAAGGCAACTCTTCTTCCAGAAATGGTTAAAAAGCCCTTACTGGATGGGCTACATCTTGCTCAAAATGTTACAAACAGCCGACATGTTTTGGTCATGGGCTTTCATTTGGGCTGTCTTTTTGTCACAAGTTCATGCAACTACCCCCTTCACCAAAGAACACCTTCTCCTACTGTTTCCTGACAATTAATTATTATTCATTAAGGTTCTGTTCCATTTAGGTGTGGCAGAGTCCGCCCAGTGAGCCAACATGGACAACAGCAGCACCCTGGCTCTGTTAGACTTGAATGGAACAGGAGCATCATTAATGTCATCAGTCGATGTTATAACATCCTATGAAAACAAAGTGTACACAGTACATAATGATATAAGGGATTAGAGAATCAGTACAGTACTGTGAAAAATACTATGAAATTACTCAGCTACATTGGTTTAAAAACATGCACTGGATTCACCAGGATATTAGTAGTTAAATATAATATTTTCTTTCAGGCTCTTTTTTGCGAGCTTCACCAGAAGATTCTGGGTTGAATCTTATGACACTTTATTGATATTTTTACATTCCATGATTGAAAGATCATCTTAATGGCTTAGCTGACTGGAAGTGATCATACTTCTTAGGAAACAAAACATTTGCTGTATATTGTTCAGTCCCTCGCATCATTTATATTTTGTCACATTAATGTCACTGATGATTTGCATTCGGCCTTTGTTAGCATGTGACTGGAGGAGGGAAACAACTCTCATCTGCTAAGCTCCTCTTGGCCTCACGTGCTGTAAACATCTATTGTAAGGAAATCCTCTTATATGATCTTTTTGTTTTTGTAAGCAAGATCTTTTATGAACCCCATGGTAATTTTGGAATATTCATTTTGTTCTTTCATTAGCTCCAGTGGGATCACCATGTGTGGTAAAAGGGGACAGATTGGGAAAGGAGATGTTTTATCGCCTAACCTTATACACATCTTTTTATCTCATCTCTGGGGGAAAAGGAGGATTCTCAAGTATTTTGGGATGAATCTATGTCTTTGCACCGCGGGAGATGGTTATATTCCAGCTGTGGTCACATAGCAGTAATGCTGTCACCCGTGAAGCCTATTGTATCTTTCACCCATCAGAATGAAAATAGAACTGTGAATGTTGTAAGTTGGGTTTCCATCCAAGAATTTTAATGTGAAGCATGGTGTATCAAATGAGGGTTATTGGATTTCAATAAACTTTTGTCAGTGTGGCAATAAAGTATTTTTTGTCAACATGTCAGATTTTTATGAAGGAAGTGAGCACTGTGCATTGTAAAAGGAGACTTTGGATTGTGGTCATTGTCTATTTGGCTTCAGGCTTGGATGGAAACAAATCCACAGATACGACAGAATGTACAGTTCAAATGGCTAGGCGTAAAACAATAAATTGATAATGCAGTATATTGAGATACTTCCTCTTGTCATACAGTATCGATAAACTTGTGTCAAGTATCGATATTTGAGTTTTCAACTTAATCTGCACCGAAAGCTCATTTAGGTATTTTGACTGGAAATGTACTTTTATGTTCATATTGCAGTCCCTGTGCATGTTAAAACACCACTGATACCTGCTTATTGAAAGAGAGATTATTTTGCCTCTTTCAGGATTTTTTTCTTCATCAGTTAAAGATGTTGTAATGTATCCCATTGCCTGTGTTGCGTATTACAAATGGCAGGATCACCTTTATCGTGATGTCATCATTATCACGATACAGGAACAAAATTATGATAGTAATTATGATAGCACTCTGCCCCTCGACACCGGTGAACATCAAGGGAACGGATATTGAGATGGTGACATCTTATAAATACCTGGGTGTTCACCTGAACAATAAACTGGACTGGAGCCACAACACAACTGCACTTTATAAGAAAGGCCAGAGCAGACTCTACCTGCTCAGGAGACTGAGGTCTTTTGGAGTGCAGGGGGCACTCCTGAAGACCTTTTATGACACCGTGGTGGCATCAGCCATCTTTTATGGAGTGGTCTGCTGGGGGAGCAGCATCTCGACGGCTGACAGAAAGAGACTTGACAAACTGATCAGGAAGGCCAGCTCTGTCCTGGGATGCCCCCTCGACTCAGTGGAGGTGGTAGGTGAGAGGAGGATGATGGCTAAGCTGTCATCCATGATTGTGAACGACTCCCACCCCATGCAGGACACTTTAACTACACTGGAGAGCTCCTTCAGCGACAGACTGCTTCACCCAAAGTGTGTGAAGGAACGCTATCGCAGGTCCTTCCTTCCTGCAGCCGTCAGACTCTATAACAAGCACTGCTCCCAGTAGACCACACACTCTCCAGGACTGCACTGACTGCACTAGAATGCACATTCTCAGCACCTTAACTACCCCCCCCACCCCCACCCCCCACCCACGTACACACATACACACACACGTACACTGCACTACTGCACACACATAAAGACGGGAGGGAAGGGGAGATCCCATAAGGCAGGATCAAGTGTGACAGTTCCTGAGACCCAGTCCGGGAGTCAGGTTCTGCCACTTGGTCTCATGGGTTCACACTAACCCTGAACCTCCGGAGTGTGTTGTTCCCCAGGTTTTTGGGGTTTTTTTCTTCTGTGGTTCAAATTGCTCACAGAGTATTTTTCTCATTCCTTGTTTACAGTGTTTATATTGCTCATTCCTTGTTTACAGTGTTTATATTGCTCATTCCTTGTTTACAGTGTTTATATTGCTTTATTGTGTAAATTGTGCTTCGTATCTTGCTATCCACTTTGCTGCTGTGATGCGGGAAATTTCCCCACCGTGGGACTAATAAAGGAATATCTTATCTTATCTTATCTTAGTATCATATAAATGACCCGGTGATTCTCACTCCTCCAGTTAACATAAGAGGTGCACATGTCAGCAGGGGTTCCCATGCACCACAGTACAGATAGGTCTTTAGTTCATGACACATTGTTGAATGCATTGAAATTACTTCTTGTGATGTTTCAGGGATCAAAGTCCATTGAGGCTGATGGAGATGAAGATGAAGAGGGAGAGGAGGATGGCCTGATCCAACCAGCTCAAGTCTTTGCACCAAAAAGTCTCATTCTTGTCTCCAGGCTGGATTATCCAGAAATATTCCGGGTAACACCATGACACCCTCTGATTAGAGCTTCATTTAAAACACATTTCCCATCTGCGTAGTTTGAAAGGAACACACGGACCTCAACTTTTCAGTGCACATATCGTGCACATTTGAGATTATGCTAATCTGTCTTCACACTGTCAAATAAATGCACTCAGTTTGCTTAGGCTCTCTTACTTACTTCAGCAAACTGAATGAGCACACAAAGGTAAAACCACTATCAATCCTCTATTTGCAAAGCAGAAACTAGGCTAAGGTTGATCAAAGAATTTTTCTGCCAAAAATCTGTTTACTCCATTATGTTCAATGTTTTGAAGACCTTGACATTAAGTAGCTAGAACATTTTTTTGTACCAGTGGAAGTGGTGATAGAAAGAGAGAGTGATACAGGTCTGTGGATTCCCAGTCAGTCATGCAATCCCATACTTAGAGGTCTTGTCCTGTCCCCAGGGCACACGGCTGGAATACCAGACTGTCACACTTTGGCCAAATGTCAGAGATAAATCAAGCTTAAAATAATTTCTCTTGTATGTAGATATTTCTGGCCTTAAAGGTTGTCAATTTGAAAATTAAGAGGGCATTGGTGTATAATCAAAAATGTTTCTAAATCTGGAAATGTCACAGGGACGGTGTGATCACATAAAGATTTAATAAGAACAAGCTGTCACATTCCTATAAGACAGCGTGTTCTGGTCAACAAAGCCTTTTAGCCTAGGTATAGATGATTTCAACCCATATGCAACAATACAGCTGACTGTTATTGGTGTTGTTATCTCCCGTGTGTGTCTGTGTGTTCAATGTAATATCTGCTGTATTCGTGTTGTATTTTGTGTGTTTTCCTGATAGGGCTGCTTGGGTCTGATCTACACAGTGTACATCGACAGCCTGAATTTCCCTTTACAGGGTTTGGTGGCCAACCTCTTTACATTCCAGGTTCCTGTTGCTGGTGGATCCCAGGTAAGTCTTTACTAAAGTGCAGCATTCCCAAAATACCACAGTCTGGCTGACCTCTCTCCGGTCCCGCTGGCCGCACATCCAGAGCACACCAGGAGCTTTACTGGGTTAATGTCACTGCAGCTACTGTGAGATGGTGATTATTTGTACAGATCATGGCTAAGCGCTCGCTGTAGTTTTAGGGCCCTGGAAGTCGTTTTGAAGAGAGCGCTGGAGGAATGTTTTGGTTCTGTGCAGCTATTATGAAAACTGATTTATGTTTGCTGTCCAGCCGATCAGGAATTCCTCGTTTAGATGGTGCCAGAGATTGTTGTCCAGCCACGGGTAGATGTTTTCTAATACATATTTTTCATTTTTTCATACTATTTTGTGCCTCTGTCACTTGGAGCAAAAATACCTCAGACTAACTTGGGTTGTTGGGCTATGGAGCCATTAAAATGTATTTCTTGCACAATGGAAAAATAAATATTTAAAGCTGCCAGCTGCCATTGCAAAAACCCTCATTGCTCAGATAAAAATAATTACATTGGGGGTGGCATTGGGGTCAGGCAAAAAATTCAGGCAAAGTAAGCAATACAATACTTACGGCAAAATACCATAAAATGAAAGGGAGACCAAATGTATCTCAATCATATTGGAAAAAACAAGTTTACCACTGTGTCTGCGAAAAAAAATCCCTCATTATATTTTGTTTGAAACAAGGGCCTGTGTCCTCTGAGAGGAAAGAATTTGGCCTACAATTCAGACTCCGTTCTGACTGATTTCTCTTCAGCAAGACACCGCTCCACTTAAAATCCGTAGCGCTTTAGGCTGATTTGAACGCATCATCGTTTATCTCTGCAGCCGAACAGACTCATTTTTCAATGCAGCACCCTGTTAAACATGAAGGCATGTTAGGAATCATGACCTGCTGTCCCTCCCGTTTTCTCCACTTATTCTCTTTATCCTCTAGTCCTCCACAAATCCTCTCTCAGTACCCACACTGTAATCAGTCAGAATCATTTTAATTCACAAATCACCCCAGGAATTTGACCCGGTTAAGTGGAGCTGAAATGTTAAAAGAGGCGCAGTTCAGGAACTCACTTCTGCACACTTGAAGATATACACATTTTTTAAACATATTTTTAATGGATCATATTGAGATTTTTGCGGCTGTGTGCTGTACCAGATATATTTCAGTGAACATGTAATTGAGGTTTTCTTTCCTCTTTGGCAGACAGACTCATTCAAATGGCCACTTCAGTTCTGCAGCTGCAGTCTCTGCGGAGCGCTGAACAGCACGTGTCCTGTTCATTTGATGAGGCCGCAGTACACTCGCCCACGAGGCTTTCGGTCGCAGCGCCGCTCGGCCCCGTGCACAAGATGGGAGTAGACATTTCCATGGTCGTCTGATTTGGTTACAGAACATTGTGCCTGTTTTGTTTTTCTTCACAGAAGCTGTTTTCGCTGGGAGCGGGAGATCGGCAGCTCATCCAAACGCCCCTCAACGACAACCTGCCTGTGACGTGCAAGAGCGTGGCCCTGCTCTTCCAGCAGCTCGGTGGGTCCCCTCGGCGCCCGTCAGTCAGCAAAACAGCCATCAGTCACCGGGTTTAGCCGTTTATGAGTCAGAATATGACTTGTAAATGACTTCATTACTTTATGGCTACTCCCTCATGGCAAACTCTTGTTTATTCACTTTAAAATAGAAAGCATTACACCATGACAAAAGCTGCTCGCTGCAGGTTATCACGTCTACACACACTCCTTTCTGGATTTAACCACCACCTGACTGGCATGTCTGCTTTCTATATAATCTGACAGTAGATATTTGCTACTCTTTTTTTTTTATTTTGGTCTTAATCATATTATTGCCATAATTTTTGAAGTTGATTTAAGCAGCTTAATTTGTGTGGCATATTTCAGATTCATTCAGCCTTGATACTTATCAAATGTATTGAAGTAAAAGGTTACTTTTAAGAAGCTCAGACCCACTATGCCAATCACATGATGCAAAATTATTGTAGGACTTAAACAAACAGTAGACTTTTGCTATGAATAGCTATTAAGCACTCGGATTAATTCTGCATTAAATGTGTCTGAGGCAAGATTACATCGTTTTGCTTTGCTCCATCAATGTTTCTATAAGTTTGCCTAGGCTAAAATGAGCACATGACGAAGATTTGATGCAGTTTGGTGGCTTCACATTGCAATGTTTGCACAATTTGTTCACTGGTCAGATTGAAAATATTCAGATTTGTCTAGCCAATAGGTGCATTTATTCAGCATGACTCTCCCTGACACTCTGTAGTTTTCCACTCTGGAGAAAGTTTATCCTATCAGTTTGCCAGATTCCAACAAGGATAGGCTTTGGGATGAATCACTGTTGTTCACAATATGCCTCTGTTACTGTGGGGGAAAAAAAGCCGAAATACACATTAATCTATATAGTTCACCATCCACAAATTAAGTTGTATATCTTTGAGTGAAATGAAATATTTTTCACCTGAAATTTGATTTGATTTGTAATGGAAAATTGGCCCTCCATGTTTCCTCATTTGATTAGAGGAACATGCTTCAAAACAGAGTAGATTCCGTTTCTTGTGAGCATTAACATCATCCTCCTGTGTTTATTTGGACACAGCGGTGAACATGCACATGGGGGGGTACTTAACCAATACACGTGTGATCAGGGTCATGTGGAAGTCATGCATATGTAGCCAATCTGGATGCACAAGTGCAAAGCAAATGGCCTGTACCTTGACAAAACACTCAACCATGGTTTATGTCAGTCTTCTCAAGGTTGTTTTGGGGGACCAGCACACATTATGCAACACTAGTCCACATAGCCAATGAGAGTCTTCAATTTATTAATGTCTGGAGTAAAACACCCACCATTCTTGGTTAAGGCCATGTCTCCAGTCCAGTTGTTGTTAGAGTTGCATAGGAAGTGGAAGTTATTGTTGTGCTAAAGTCTACAGGAACATATTTGGCTGCTGTTTTTTCTAGCCAGACTGTTTGAGGTTACATTTCCATGATAGCCTCTCAGGAAGACAAGAGATGGAAAGAAGTGGTTACCTCACCAAGTGCTCTCTGTTGTTAGGCAACACACTGAATACACCATTAGATTTCAAGTTGACCTTTGCTTTAGCCTCTTTCAATACCAGCTCTTCCAGATAATTCCACACATTTTGTCCGGTTGGATATCAGATCTTTTATTATTAAGATTTTCTACTTCACTACTGTACACAGTCTTTACAGTGAGAGACAGGAGGGAAGAAAGGTGGTCTGACATGCAACAAACACCCCAAGACATATTCGAACCCAGGATGTTGCAGACACTTGTTACTGGCTGTGCTGTGCTGGGAATGATGAATAAGCCATGATGGTGCAAACCAACCAGTGGGTTTTGTTGAGTCAGTGAAAGAAAAGATAATTGTTTTTTTCCACAAGTCATAATTCAAAAGAGGTTTGTGCTCATCTTGTGTGCTGAGCGGTAAGTGGTCATCATGAAAAAAAAATGCTTACAGTGTCAAAGTGCATTCGATGTTTATGCTTTTCCATCCTCTTGTGCTTCTCGGTGCTGCGCAACCACAGCTTGGAGTGTTTTATTACAGCAGGACAATAGACATTTAGCTGATCAAACAAGCTAAAAATTCAGTTATATGTAATCTTTCCTCTTTCTGTTATAGCAACAACTAATTGTTTTAACATTTGACTTATCTCAATTTCATTAGTCCATTGCTGTTTTTGTCATATTTGTTTTTGATTATGCAGTATGGACAAATTTATACAGGAATTTCTGACTCAGAGCAAATATTCATGGTATATTGAGCACTGCATTGTGGTGTTAAACAGTGGTATTCAAAGTGGGGTCTGGGGACCCCCAAGAGTCATCAGGGGATCCTCAGCAAAATAGGGACTAGTTTAATTTCATTTTAAATGCTTGTGAAAGGCATATGAATACAGACGCAAGGAGAAATCTGGCATCAATCCAGCATCTTTGATCTGATGTTAAAATGTATCATTTTAATAATTTTGAAGATAATTTTCTTGTCATTTCAAAAAACTATATGTTTTTCGCCAATTTTCTGTTTACCTCTTAACCCATGTTTTTGAAAGAAATCAAGTGGATTTGCTCAGGTTTCAAAATGTTAACTCACTAGACATCGCTGACAAAATATACTGTATACAAGTCATTATTCCATTTTTTTTTTTTTTTTTTTTTTTTAAATCTCACCACTTTGAATGGATTTGACTTGTATAACACCTAGACAATTTCATCATAAACCTCCAGTAGGAGTCTGGAGCTTAATGAGAGTCAACTTGGGCATTCAGAGCATGAAAAAGTTTGAAAGAAATGCTGAACCCAGTTTTAAGTGTTGAAAGTTGAGGGCACAGTTAAATCATTCTCTGGGCCTTTTTCCTCTGTGTGCTGACGGACCATGTCACACGTATCCTTGACAGGCAGGATAGCTGAACAGCTACACGTATGCAGGGAGAACAAACGCGCTGCATCCACTCATTAGGTCATCCCCATGTCTATAAAAGGCTTGTTAAGTAGCTATACAGGCTGGTGAGCAGCGGGAGGCAGGTCCACTCACAGCGCTCTGTGTGCAGGTCAGTCCAGTCACCAGAGAGGAATGTCACACTTCACAGGAAGCGTAACCCCCGGGAAGATAGGACCGGCCATCAGCAGCCCTGCTGTTTGTTGTTTACTGCTTTTGTCTTCTCTGCTGTCTGGGGCTGTTGCTGTCACTTTGTATTTAGGGCTCGGAAATGTGTCACTGTCTCTACAGGAAAAGTAAACACCTGAAAGTGCTGGGCATAGATACCATACCTTGAGATATGATTAAGAAAACATACATGTAAATCACAGTTAATGACCCTCTCTTAATATGAAAAAAGTTTGCATTCACCTTCAAGACTCACAGGTTTTGTTGAGCCAAATATTCATGCTTCCTGTTCCTGTTTATCACTGAAGAACGCGACCGAGGCAGCCAGACATCTAGACCCAGCGCCCCCAGTGGTGCGGATATGTCTGCCAGTGTTCCTCTCTCTTTATCGCTTCAACGTGTGATGAATTGATGTCAGTCGCTTGATAGGAAACAATAACAGGAACTGTAAACTTAGAATTCTTCCGGATTGTCACATTGGTATTTGAAATATTGTTTATACTGTATGAGAACGAGTAATTTCCTTTTGTTTTTCATAGATGTGTTTTCCCTCAGGTTCACATTTCAACGTGAAATGTTTCGTTTGTCTCCGGAAATGTTTTTAATCTTTCTAATCATTATGAACCAGCGAGCAACATGGTCCTGATGCCAAAAATGGTCGGTGTAATTGTTTGCACAGGTAGTTTATACACAGGTAGTAGTAGATAGGAAGTGGAAAGATCAGTTCATACCTGTAAGACAAATTGTTGCAAAATTATTATTGATCTTGCAGCCTTACTCAGATTTCTTAGTTTGCATTAATTAGATTTAGATTATTCACTGGACAGAGAGTGGTCTGAAATGTAGCCTTGGTGTTAAGTCCAGCAACTCACACAACTAGAACCAAAGCTGAAATTGACTGTATTCAAATTCTGGAGTCATGCAGCAATTCAGTATATCTCACACAGACAGACCAAATTTCAGAATAGGACTTGATACCCAGACCAAACAAACCCATCCAACCCAAAAGCAGCGTTTATGGCCTTCTATATTAGGACTGGAATGTTTGGTCTGCATATCATCTTGTAATAAATATTCTATATTGTATGTTTTAACTTGCAGCAGCATCTTGAGGCTGTTAGTGCTACACAAATAACTCCCTCTAATTTATATTTGGTTGCTTGAAATCCCCAACGAATAGCCCGATTTTGCTATATTGTTCTGAAGTACTGTCACAGTCATAAATTATGTTCTCTCTGTTGTTTCTCTTTACAGGAATCCAGAACGTCCTAAGCCTGTTTTGTGCGGTTCTGACAGAGCACAAGGTTTTGTTCCACTCCACCAGTTACCAGAGACTGGGAGAGGCGTGTCGCGCGCTGGAGGCCCTCATGTTTCCCCTCAAATACAGGTAAGTGCTGGACTCCTCTGATGGGACACATGGAGTCATCCTCCTGTCAACTATGTGTGATTTGACGGACATTTATATAAGTTTTGTTCATACCATCATTCAGTGTGGAATAGATATCGGACGTGATCACCCTTTAACCACAAGTTAAGTTTATCATGTCCTGCTTGTTAGCACAAAGTACTAAATGCACTCTTTCCACCTTGTTAAGTCGATATTAGTGGGAAGGGAAAGCAGTTTACCATCCATGATGTGTGATGTTATGTGATTGTGTTCCACTAATCATCCAAATGGACCCATAGCATCACCCAAGAGTATCCCAGAGTACCTGAAATCACTGCATACCACAAAATGAATGAGTGTGTTAAGAAATCAAATACCAATATTTCCCTCTGCCACTATTCATGACAGCATCATTTATTTGCTTCTACTGTGTAATGATGACATAATCCAAGCAGTTTAGCTTTTTTACTGTGTTCTGTGCTGTCCTTTCCAAGTTCTACATTTGCCTGTCCTCTAAGTACTGATAACAGGTTTTAGTAAATAATGTAAATCCATAAAGGTAATAGGAAAATCTTGCTCAGGAACAGTATATATTGGCATTGAATTGGCAGGTTGGTGACTTGTTGGATTAGCTTATTGATGCTGGTGTGAATGGTTTTGATAGGTAGCTGGCCAAAAAAAATTGGAAGAAACTGTAACACGTAAGCTGGAAATGTTGTGTCAGTATCGGCTGTGTGGCTGTATTGTTGTTGGAGCCTGGTGGAACAGGAAATGTGGTCCGTGCAGCAACGCGCGCCTCGTAGTATTTACTCTGAGAGTAATACGTGGTCAGTCTCTGCTGTTTCAGTAAATGTAAATAAAAGTTTTCTTGCATGGTGAGATTCTTGAGTCGATCGTTCACTTAGTAAGACTTTCTTTCATAACAGCAGTGATGACATCACCAAAATGCACATTTAAAAAGCCCACTTTAAAGTGGATAATGTAAAAGTACTGTAAGGAGTTACTTTTAATAGGGAATAACTAATTAAAGTTGCTAGTTGCTCTCCAAAGTAAAACTGATTAATGTACAAATACAATTCTTCTATCATTATAAAATTTAAAAGATAGATCATTTAAAACTTTGTACTGCAACAAGGTCATTTTTCAAAAAAAAATGCTTTTGAGCAATTGGTGAGTGTAGCATGAAGCATCAGTCTCTTACAGGCACGCTGTATTACAGAACATGATGTCAAATTCCCAGAGCTCATAAAAGTTTATATTTTGAAATTTATCAGTATTGTCTGAGAGCTGTGCTCTTATCTTTACTGCAGTCTTATTACACCTTATGGCTTTTCCCTTATCTGAATCAAAGTTTCAAAATAGTGCACTCTCAGTTGTCTTCCAGTTTATTCAGACTCCCACTCTTCTGGTAATGCTTACTTAATCCGACTTCTTATTTCTGCACTTATTCTGTCCTCTCAATATCATGTCCTCTCATCAACCCAGCTACCCGTACATCCCCATTCTACCTTCACGGCTCCTAGAAGTGCTGAGCTCGCCCACTCCCTTCATCATTGGAGTGCACTCCATGTTTCAGAGTGAAATCCAGGATCTGGTGAGTGCAGATGTATTACAAGCATTTAGAAACCTCTTCCCCTTGCATGCAGAACATAGAGACCATACTGTAAATTGCAGCGTGCAGCTGAACACCTGTGAAACATTAACAAAGGCTTGTGTCCTTCTGGGTGTATTTCGATACCCTAAAAGTGATGTTGCACCATTAGATCTCAGAGTAGTGGCATTCCTCCTGTCAACCAGAGTTCATTCACTCTCGCAAGCCCTTTGGTTTCAGGAAATTTTTGCACAAGACTGAGTCATCTACCCTTCAACAGGATGTTTTTTTTAGCTAGTTTCGGTTGAGCCTCATCAGATGAACGTGTTGTTGATCACAGTATTCCCTCCACCTGACATGTCAGTGTTGTACGTGTGTTGAACAGTTGGATGTTATTATTGCTGACCTGGACGGAGGAACAATAAAGATTCCTGAGTGTATCCACTTGTCCCTGCTCCCTGAACCTCTGCTACACCAAACACAGACTGCCCTGTCCCTGGTAAGCCACCACATATACAGCACATATGCACAGACACACATACGCGCAACCCTATTTAAAGAATGTATAAACATTTACATAATGTAAGCCAAAATGAATTCCTTTATCTTTGAGCACCAAACAAACTAAAGAGTTTTTTCTTCAGTATCAGTTTCCCCTCTTAATGTTACTGTCCATTACAATAAGTTAGGACTGATTTGACCAAGATGGTCTATAAAAGCATTTGAAAGTATATAAATCAACTTGAGCTCTATTAATTCTCATAGGTTTTGCACCCTGACCTGGAGATCGCAGACAATGCATTCCCTCCGCCTCGCACTGCACCCTCCAACCTCAAGTTGTTGGTAAGTCACTTCTTCTGTGCGCAAGCGCTGTGGGTGTCTCCTCATAATGAACAGAGCTGCTTCTCGTAAGTCCTCGTCATGCACAGTACATGAGTAGCCCAAAATTTTTAGTGTTAGCAAGAGGGTATCATCTAACCTCTGACAGTAACCTTTTACGATGAATGTAAATAAAACATTTCCTGTTGCAGAAGTTTTGCAAGTTTATGTCCATTCGCGCCAGATATTATCTCCTCACCTGTCTACAGCCCTATTTCTGACAGGCTCACTGGCTGAAGAACAGATACTCCCTTCCTTTTGAGTTATTTTTTGTGTAATGCTGTGTTCCAGGATAAGGAGGTGAGGGCTGTATTCCTCAGGCTGTTTGCACAACTCTTCCAGGGCTACAGGTCTTGCCTGCAGCTCATCCGCATCCATTCCGAACCCGTGATTCACTTTCACAAGGTACGATAATGCCATAATGTAGTTTTCAGCGCTTTGTAAATCATTTGAAAAGTTGCAAGAGAAACGGTGTGTTCCTAATTTTTCCAATTTCTCATGTGACATTAGATTAAATACGACTAGCAATTCTGTTTTTCTTGCTTAGCAAACCAGTATTTTTTTTCTGCCAAGAATGTTTTAGCCAAAGTTCAGCAATGAGGATGGAATTACATTTGAAAACTTGACAGATAAACCTGTTGGGGGTATTTTGACTGTTTTTTTTTTTTTTTCTTTAGAGTGTTGTGCTGACTGCATGACTGCGCTATGATGCTGTCTGCCTGTTTATGTTAGCCTCGGACACAGTCCTCTCACCTTGGGCAAAGCCCCAGCAATGAGCCATATGAAATGTATTAGGCTTACATTTTTGTTTTGTGCCGGGGATTTTGTTTGTTCGTGTCTGTGGTGTCTCCGTGGTAACCTCTCAGCACATCCTCCTCAAAGTACCCCACATGGGTCAGATTATAAACAAATGCTCTGCTTTTTCACTCGGAGTTGGAAACAGGGGAAGGCTAGAACAAACTGCATTTTATGTCCTCCATCCACAAGCACAAATAACTCGAAAGAAGTCAATCAAATGAATTTACATGTACTCATTTGTAACTAGATTTATTTTCCTTGTGTGCATGCTGAAGAAGTTACTCAGGATTCAAAAATAAAAGATGCTGGTGTAAGGTTTTGCGGTCTACACTATATCCATATGAACAAGATTATAGTGCTTCCATCTGTGTGGTACTGTAACCGTTCTAATTCTGTGCCTGTAACCCCTGACACTCTCCAGACTGCCTTCCTGGGCCAGCGAGGCCTGATTGAGAACGACTTCCTGACCAAGGTTTTGGATGGCATGGCCTTCGCTGGCTTTGTTTCAGAGAGAGGACCGCCTTACCGAGCCTGTGATCTCTTTGATGAGGTACTTGACTGTAAAGGAAAAGGCTGCTGACTGTCAGAATACAAATGCAGGAGAGCAACCGCACATAGCATGTCAAGATTAAACCAAAATCCATGTGTTTATGTGCTAAGTGAAAATGCACAGGTACAAAAATCCAGGTCCAAGCACAAATGCGAATTGTTTAAATATAATTCTTTACTTTAAATGGTATAGATACTTATGAACCAGTGCATTTCAGTATTGCATTTAAGTCACGTTGTTCAAAATTTTAAATGTTTTATATGCTCCCTGCAAAGTTCAGTGTGCATTAGTGAAGAAACATTACATGCATTCTGTTACATAGAACCAGTCACCGTGAATATTCTTTGCTCATTTCAGCATAAAAGAGGGAATAGTTGATGTCCATTCATTTTCAGTTCATTCAATCCATAATGTACATTCAACAATGTACATTCAGACTCATAGTTAACCACATACAGTAAACATAAAGCAGGGCAAATTTCTCTTCACAAAAATATAAAAACAAATCCACTTAAATTTTATAGCTAACAGTATTTAGAATGGGCATTGGATAAACTTCAGCAAACAAAAACGTTGTGAAAGTTGTAAAACCTGTGAAATTTGTCTAAAAATTTGTCTCAGTGGTAGAAGAACACTGGGGATCAAGTTTGCCTTTTCTGTAAGCTGGAGGTTGTGGTACTGTGTGACATTCAAGCAGCCATAACAGAATGGAGAAGTAAAAATTTAAAGAAACTGTCCAGTCACATGTTAGTAATGAAACAGGCATAACAATATTTTACTGCATCTAATGTGTTACCAGTTTTTTTTTTTTTTTTTTTTTAGACAGCCAACTTAGGTGTGAAGGTGTGAAGTCCAGCAGAAGCATGTTTGATCAATGAACTCTGTGACATAGCCATACATTTTTGATCACCCATAGGTTTGCAACAGTTTAACTTTACAGTATGCAGAATCTTTATTTCCAAATTTGTGTTTTTGTAGCTGGTGGCTTTTGACATTGAGAGCTTTAAGGAGGAGGAGGCCAACCCTGCCAAGCTGCAGAAGCACATGAGGGAACTCTCCGAGCAGCTGTACAAAAATGTAAGGCCTGCAGTCATCTCAGTAGGCGACAGTTCATGTAATCGATAAGTTTATAGTTTGTGTGGTTTGCTGTAAATCCTGGCATTAATGCATGTGCTTCCTCGGTGGGTGAATTCCAGGAGAACCCCAACCCTCACATGGCTTTCCAGAAAGTGCCTCGGCCATCAGAGGGATCCCACCTGCGGGTTCACCAGGTACCGTTCCCCCTGCTGGATGATGACAAGGTGGAGGGGCTGTTACAGGAGGGCATGGCCAAGCATGCCTGCGCCCCTGCCGCCACACGACCCGAAAGGAAGTGTGTTGTTCCTGCCGGACCACCCGTAGGTACGTCAGCCTTTAAACTACCTTAATTTAACATGTTAACAGCTTTATCAGTCAACCTCTCTAAATCCCAAATGACTTGAGAAAAACAAATGCTAATACAAACTAGACTAGGCGAGCCTAGTTTAGTGTTGGTGTGTGCATGCACCAGCACAAAATTCAACAAGATCGAGCATAGGGCGGAGGTGACATTGCCTACCCTTTGTCAAGCCTGATGCACACCAGAAGATATCTGACAGCAACTCGCAGGTCAAAGCTAATATAACACATAAAGACAATCTTCACCGATTTTCACACTTGTATGCAGCAAAAAGTACACTAGACGAGCTGGTGAGCTCAGCACACCACACACAGATAGCTGATGCTGACCAAAACACAGAAAACATACTCTAGCCTCAAGCCACAACAAAACCAACAAACAAGGAATACTGGGTCAAAATCAGATTTTATTCCCTAATATAAAAACAATAAAACAAACTCTAGTTAAAAACAGCATTACCACAGTCCATATTTAAAAACTCCTATAAAAGGTCCAGTCCAGTTCAGCATTCCTCAGGCCGCAGTCCTCATGGGATCCTTAAGGTCTGATCACTTTTATTAACAGTCCACTAAACAGTCTTTCTGCTGCTTGGTCACCTCCAATCCCTGCAAGAAAGAAGTGCCCATGAGCGCTCATTGCGTGCTCCCAGCTCTCGTGACCCAACTTTTATAGGGGCTTTTAAGTTTGCACTGTGGTAATACTGTTTTAACTAGTATATGTTTGTTTGTTTTTATAGTAGGGAATAAAATTACCTTCTATTTCTTTGTTGTTGGTGTTGTTGTGGAAGGTTGCTCTTCGCTGCTGGAGGCAGCAGGGACAAATCCAGCAGACAGTCGAGCCGAGCCGTGCTGAGCTGATAAATGTCAGCCACATTTGAGCTAACTAGCTCGCCTGCTGCCAAATAAACAACAATTGCTCAAGACAGCAAACTGTAATTCAGTTGTGGTAAATACTGCTGCTGAATGAGATGTAAATTTGGTTGTCCATAACTAAGTACAACTGTACACACAAGCAAAGATGCACACCAAACCATAAACTAGATGAAATTATAACTTACCTCTTGTGTGTCCAGGTCGTTAGCCAAATTCAGTTCGAGCTTATTACATGGGTTTTTGTGCATGCACATTTCAGCAGTGACCGCTCAGTTCTTCACTCACTCAACCGGGGACCCTCAGTTTTCTTGGCTGGTCCACTTGGCCGGTCTGGCAAGAAAAAAAAAAACAAAAAATAGTGAGGTAACATAAATCAGAATGTGTCTGTAGCTTGGCTTCCATTTACCTATTTTTATGCAAATTTTGAATTTCAAATTGCATCTAATACAGCCATGTATAACTGACTTAGGACTGTAATTAGGGCTGGGCGATATGGGAAAAAAATAAAAACAAACAAACAAAAATAAAACACTTTTTCTTTTTTGTGGATGTTTTTCTGGGCATGCACCTTCTTTGTAGACAAGTGAATTGGTACTCAGCTTGCAGTGTGTCCCCATGTTATAACATACATCGTCAAAATCTTGTCTATACAATTCAGCAGCTTTGTTGCATAGATTTTAAACATAATCTCAAATCAATTGATATAACCAATTTATTGCCCAGACCTTACTGTAATTTCCATATCTTTTGTTTGGCTGTCAGCATTTCATTACATAGCATTAAAGTGTCTTTTTCAGTAGATTTCCCATATCATAGTTGATTTAAACCCACATTAATTTGCATTTTCTTTTGTCAAATTTCCTAAATGCACTTAAACTATGCAAAACATTGTGGATGGAAACATAGCCTCTGATCCTGTTAAAAATAGCCCTAATATTTGTAGTGGCTGTGGTGTTATCCTGCAGTGACTGCTCACCTAATCCTGTCCTTCTGTATTGTCCAGTGTCTATTGTGGGCAAGAGTGGCTCCGTGTTCAACAGCGCTCGCAGGCTGGAGGTGGTGAGGAGCTGCATCTCTTTCATCTTTGACAACAAGATCCTGGAGACCGAAAAGGTGATGCATTGTGTCTATCATCAGGGGAACTAATCAACCTTTAGAGGCTCATTAGCCAGACTCATCCATTCTTGGTGTCAGGGGCCATGCTGTGCTGTAGATCTCTCTGCACCTTTATCACCTTAATGTCTCCCAGCTGGCACTCAGACTCTTAAAGACAGAATGAGAGAGGGCCTGTAATGAAACACTCATTGTAAAGCCATTTTGTTATTTCACTATCTTATCATTATTGTTTTAACATTAGAGTTAATGTGTTCCCCTCACTTGTGTTTTCCTCTTAAACCATCTGCAAAAATCTATAAAACTTTTTCTACCTTGTGGCTTCCAGTATGTGAGCCCCTAGGGGAATATACTACCCAGTGTGCTTCCAGTCTGTTCACACTGGGATGGAAGCCTGTTCATTTATGTGCCCCACTGGCTTAATATTATATAGTTATATAATTCAGTTCTGCATCTCTGTGCGAATGTAGGAATGCATAGTATGCGTTCTCTAAACCCCCGTGAGCCTACAAACCCCTTTCTGCCATACGGTCAGTGTGAAAACCACTGACCATTGAGCAGGTCAAACAAACTCTGGCCTTGTCCGGTTCGTCAGCACTAAAGGAACAGTTCACTTAGTGTTGTTGATAGTTAATAATGTACGAGCTCTTGAGCCCTTGTAGAGCCACTGGCTTGGATATAGCTGCACATACTGTGCCAGTTTGAACATACAGTACAGTACAGTTGATAGCGTGGGAAGTACAATAAATAATGATTGAGTTCAATGTAAAAGGTACCAGTTCTCTATATCAGCAACCTTGTCTGTTCCCATGCACAAAGACAAAGGTCTGGTTTGCCCCATCTCAGTTAGCAAGACACACACACACACACACACACACACACACACAGCAATTCAGAAGAGAAAAAATCTACTCAAAAAATAAATAATTTTCAGGTGTCTCTCAAATCTGAACAACCATATCAACCTGATTACATCTTGCTATCTTTTCTGTCACATAGCAGAATTGTTTTTTTATGACTCGACATTAATAATTTCGTTATCATCCATATTACACAATGCTGTGCTTCATTCTAGGCCATGCTTAGGCCATACTTGAATCAGAATTATTACAGTTCTGAAATTAGAAAAAATAATACCTTCACCTTTATGTTAGACATAGTTTTGTATATTAACCACAGTATTACAAAGAACAAGAATGCATTATGTTCAAAACAAAAGACAGCAGATGTATCAGGAAGGGCTGGAACAGATTATGAAATAACAGTAAGCAGATTAGTAAAATGAAAAGTTTTGCTACCCTCAAGTACCAGCAAAATTCTAGCTGTTGCTAAGCGGCCTAGTTTGGGCTGAGTTTGAGATGGAAGCTGCATGCAGCGCACTATATTGCCAATTAATAAATTTTGTCCATTTAAATTAAAGGCTAACAAATACTGCTCATTCTTTGAATCTCTTTGGTAATAAACCTCTACGCAAGTGAGTCACTGTGTATTGCAGTGTTTTGTTTTTTATTGTTGTTTGTTTTAAGGTGACCCCCTCTCTCCATCCCCCTGTAAACAGACCCTGCCGGCTGCACTTCGGGCCCTGAAGGGCAAAGCCGCTCGCCAGTGTCTGACTGAGGAGCTGAGTCTGCATGTGCAGCAGAACCGGGCCATACTGGATCACCAGCAGTTCGACTACATCATTCGCATGATGAACTGCGCCCTGCAGGTGAGTCACGTCACATGGAGCCATGTCGTCTCCATCATGACTGAATCACTCTGTCTGCCTCTTGCAATGGAGGAGGTAAATCACAGCTGAAATCTCAGTGTAACAGGGAGATTGTTACAGTTAAACTGTAATCCTCACAGCACAGTGATACATTTAAAATCTTAATTAATACCATTGTAGTTACAAGATTATGGAGATGATTCCCAGTCTTTGTGTTTGAGGTTAGATGATGTTACCACTTTAACTTACATATTAATGTGATCAATGAATGTCACAGGGGAATGTTTTAATCTTTAACTCAGGCTATAATTAATACAGCAATTCTACAGTGTATACGGTGTACCCAGTTTGGCTTACTTTTTCTATTCAAATTTCCTCTTACTGTAATATGAATGCATTTTTTTTATTATTTATTTATTTTTTTTATGAAAGGTAAATGAATAAAAATATTTGAAAATTTAGGACATTCAAGTTTATAGTAATATATTCATCATGAAAAGGAATTAAGATAAAAATAATAATGACAAGGTCAGGATCTCATATTATCATTTATTGTGTGGTATTTTCTTGTTATGATGAGAAAAGGATTCAGAGGCTGAAGCTGCATTTCAGGGTTTCTGTGAGGTGTCGCAAGGGAAAATTGAAGAGAAAACACATCTGGTTCTAACTCTAATAAATTATCACTATACATGTTTTTCACTTCAGACATCCTATGTCTGAAGTGAAGTTATGTTCCATGTCAATAACAAGGGTGTAATGTAGATACCAGAATTGTATCAATACCATTTCAGTCTTCATTTAATTCATTTATTTGGACCACTAGTATAACCACACATTTAGTACTCCCAAGTGCATATGTTTTTGAAACAAATATTTTGACCTGAGTTTTTGACCTGTAAATAGTGGTCTGGTATGTTTACAGAGAAGAAGCTTTGAATCTGAAACCAACCTCTGCCTCATGACCCCTTTCACGTAATAACAAGCTGCAGAAACACACAAGGTAACCGTGAGCAGCTGCGCAAGAACATAAAGATATTATTAAGAGGGGAAAAAAATCATTATAAGAATGCCTGGCTATTTATTTATTTTTTTATCCAAATTCAATTTCATACATTTCCTTAGCCAGCAAATCTAATGTTTTTGGTTTAATACACAAGTGCAAATGATTTAATTTCATTTGATGCACCCAAATCAGAACAAAACTTAAAATTGCCAGGGCCAAAATTCACTGTAGTTACAGGTTGATTAGCAGATGTTTAAAGCATTAGGCCTCTACCTCAACCCTTCGGCACTGATTAAGATGCCATGTTTTATGGACTTTAACAGGTTCTAATTTACTAATAAATAAGCAACATGTAATGGGCTTGGCACTTCAGAAAACTCACTGATGTGGAGCAGACATTTTTCCTCCCTCTTCACTTGTATCTCTATACTAGTTACCTCCCAGACTATACAAGACCAAGCATTCCTCTCTTGCTCTCTTCTCTATGGTTGACTGCTGGCAGTAAAATGGCTGAGCATTTTTTCCTTGGTTTGTCTGCATTTATAACACTTTGGCAGTCTGTCATGAGTCTGAGCCTCAACAATGCCTCTCCTTCTTCATTAAATACTCGGGTTGTTTCTACCTGGTGCCCTCATGATTCGGCTACTTGTCAAAGTGAGTAAACAGAACATTTTTGTGCAGCTCATAAAGAGTCAGTGAGGCTTCTCTCAACAAGAGGAGCTGGGGTCTTTATTGGTAGTTCCTCATGTTTTACTGCCTTGAATCAGTCCTCGCCAGGGATTTTAATAATTTTGAGCAGTCCATGCAGAGTACGGTTTTTATGGAGTGACTTTGGATTCCAGGCATTCTTTTTTTCCAAATGATAGAGAACCAATTAATCCCACCATCTGCATGGGCCTGGGACACTGGAGGTCATCTGACGTGTCATTTGTTCCACAATTATAATAAAAAAAGGTCAGGAGGAAGCCAAGCTCAACATTGATGACTTGGCTGTTACAATGTCTACGTGACAAAGCTATGTATTGGAATCTGCAGTTGCACTTGTGATTGTGTTTGCATGTATATTTCTTGCTGTATATCCATGAGGACATGGAGACAGGATTGTCAAAGAAGAGTTGTGTCAGACCAACTTGTTGCATGCGCCCTCTCATATGATTGCCAAGCCAGGCTCCTCATTTCCAGGAGCAGTGATGATCACGGTGCTGGTAGTTTGTCACTGGTGTGCGGCTGTTGAAAAGCCTCAGTGTGAAAAGAAGTCTGGTTAATATCACCATCTCTTCTGCATGGCCTGTCTAGTGAACGCTGCAATTTTCTTGGAAGTCCAGAACAATGAGGTGCATGCCTTTCATATTGGCCATTGTGCTGCTGCTATCTGATAGCCAGGCGGCAAACATGTCTGTCATTTTTGTTTCTCCCCGCAAAATGAGATCCTGATGGGTGAGTTTTTGTAGGATCAGAGCAGTGATAAGATGAAAAATGTATTCCAAAGTCAGGCATGAAATTAGGTTTTTTTCTGTCTTCTGAAATATTGCAGAGTACTGAATCCCTTAAAGGATGCCATGATTAGGTAAATATGATATATCTGCAGTATTAGAGTTCAGAGCTGATTACTGTGGAAAATATGTAATTAGATCTGATGTATACCTCAGAGGTTGCAACATTTTTGAGTTGGGTTTCGAGTCCTTCTTTAGCCAAGGACACCTTTCAGTGTTGCAGGTAATTGTCATGCACATCTGGAGTCAAGCAGATGTTGATTGCCTCTACGTTGCCTGCTCTTTGGAGCAGAGTGTTTTAATGGATTGAGCTCCTAAAACACACATCATTGTATAACACATAGATCTTTTGCTTATTTTGATTTGATTTTTTTTTTCATATGCCTAACAGCAAACTTAGAACCTCAGAGTACTTTGAATAGAACAGCTGTAAAGGAAAAGATTCATGGATGACTCTGCTTCAAAAAAAAAAAAAAAAAAAAAACATGAACATGTTGAACAAGCCCTACATGGGGAAAATAGGCACAGGCCCTCCATTGTCGATGCACTGCTGGCTGATGCAGGTCAGGAGACTGTAAGTTGTGGGGAAATGGGGTTTGTACATTTTGGCCTGAAGGTGGTGCTAGAGGAAAGGTCATAAGGTCACCAGAGATGACAGAGGTCATCCTCTGGGGCACATGAATATGCTCACCAAATTTCATAGCAATCCACTGAATACATTTCAAAATATGATGCCTTGGAGTTAAGTGTTGGATGGACAGACAGATCGACGGACCAACTTGGCCATCCTCTGGCCTCGGCAGCCAGCGGGGTAAATATCCAATCATTTCTCACGTGGCATGGCATGCTCTCGTGTTAACCACAAGGGCTAAGTCGGGTGTTTTATTGTCCTTTTGGATTTGCCATTTTATATTGTTTGTCATTTTCTCCTCCTTCTCCAAGATTAAATCCAGGTATTTCTTCCCGGCTTTCATTTCTTGGTCTCAACTCAATTGTGAAGGATTTGTCTCATGAAAGGAATAAAAATAGTAAATAGCTTGGTCAGTAATTACTTTCATATTTTGCATTTCCCCCCTTTCTTTCAACACCCAGCCATGAAAAAAACCCCAAACCGATATTATAGAGCACACCACTGGCAGTAATTATGTACAGTATATATATGTGTGTGTGTGTGTGTGTGTGTGTGTGTGTGTGTGTGTGTGTGTGTGTGTGTGTGTGTGTGTGTGTGAATAAAAAAAAAAAAAAAATCCCTCAGCACCTAACAAAGCCAAAGTGACTTATTCTGTAAAATATGTTGCATGTACTTTGTACAATGACAGCATGATGCCTCATTAGCGTGTCTGGCGTGCTTGTCGATGTCACATTCCTAATGACATCATTGTTATGAGGCCAATTGTAACTTTTATGGCTCAACCTGTCAACTTTGGGCCGAATGACAGTTCTGTTGTCTGTTTGCAATCAGCGACTGCTTTTTTAAGGTTTGCCGACAAGTCCTGTTGTGCAATATAAAAATGCACAACAGTGTAAAGGTTAGGATATTTGAGTCAGGTGGTGCTGTGCCTTGTTAGTACCTGCTGATTCATTCTTTAATTTGTTTTCCCACAACTTGTCATTTGTAACACTGAAAAAATGTTGACGCATTCTCTGGTCCTTGGTAGTTGACATGACTGGACAAACTTCACTGTGACACACTTTCCTGTTCCAACATCTTGTAGCTGTTTTATTTCTTATCTCCGCTCACCCTGTGTCATGAATCACACACAATAATGACCCTCATTAAGGTATTTGAGTTTATTGAGTTTATTGTTTGTGTGTGTGTGAGTGTGTGTGTGTGTGTATACCGGTCAGTGCTCCAGCTGTTGGACTTGAACGTTGCGCAAGCCATGTGGGGGAATGAGTCCCGCTGTGGATGTATCCTGGCATCCCAACCATTTCCTGTCAGATAGGATTATGAGGCCTCTGTGTTCTGCTCTCTCATGGCTGTGGGCCTCATGATGGTGCTCAAAAAACACACTCTGAATGGCAGGGGGAGCGAGTGGGGTGGGAGGTACATGGGAAGTGGTCGCAATGGCATGGAGTCCATGAGTTCCGCATGATCTTGAGCTGCTGTTCTGATGTCGAACAATGTGCAACAACACACACTGGACGCAGATGTTGCTGGGAAGCACTTGGCACTTTGTCTTTCTGTCTTCTCTCAGATGCAGACTGTTGTACCGTACAAGCTGATAAACTGTAGTGCCTCCCGAGTCTGCGGCCATCTCCCCTCCTGGAGCCCGAAGGCTACAGCGACTTGTTAGACAGTCTGCTGTTGCTGTATCACCTCCTTTATTTTTAATATCTTTGAATGTCTCCTTTGATAGTGAAGAAATGAGTTTGTTACAGTTATTTAGGTTGTAAATTAGGCTTTTTCTGTGGGGGCATTTCCCTTGTCTGCCTAAGTGCCCTTGATGGACTGCCTTATGTAACGTCATGGACAGTGGGAAACTCTACTGGCCATCATTCCCATGTTCAGATAACTGTTTCCCTGAGATATCAACCAGTATGGTCAGGTAAACATCTGCGTTAATCGCATTTCATGCTTTTTTCCGGGAATCATCATTGTGTACATCATTGTTTTGCTGCCTGTACAGCACAGAGGCAAACTATGCGAATAATGCCTATTCCTATTACTGACTCAATTAGAATGTAATGACCTCTTAAGAATTTTCTGCATCTCTCATTAAAGCGTGCCATGCGTGCCACTTTCTCCTCAGTGTCAGTCATGGAGAGAGCTTTCCTGGAAATAAGCAAGCAGTCTGGAACGCACAGGAAACTGCCGTTTCTTCACATCCTGCTGTGTTTTTTGTCATGTGTTCACGATCCTTGTTTTGCATGCTGTATACGTGTCTGAGACAGAATAGCTGTGTTAGTCATCACAACGCAAAGGTTAGAAAAAGAGGGGAAAAAAAGGCGAGTTACGAGGAAAAATACATTGAGAGGAAAAGAGGACAATAGGCTGTCCTTCCAAACAGAAATGTGGGGGTGCATGACCTCCTCTCGCTCGCTCCTAGAAATTCTCAATAAGTTTACGCACATTCTCCCTGCACCGTGGCATTCAGATCTGTTCACAGAGCAGTGACATGGCTACCTGTGGAAAATTACTTACACTTTGCTGGTAGAGTAGGAACACTAGCTCTGCTCCACTTCTCAGTCTTTCACTTTCCATTCATGCTAATCTCCTGCTATAGATTTTTACTGCTTATCTGTTTGCTTTGTTCAAGCTGACCTCCATTTGCCATCGGTGAGCTTTCAGTATCATTTAGCCTCCCTGTCAGCTCACTGGTGGTAAGGTGGAGGTTTGTAGATGATAATAAGATAAAGCTGATTGTGTCCACAGCATATGAGCTCTGACCATGTTCAGTCAGCCATTGTTTTTTTTCTAGATAACAGGACAATGCCTGGTCTTCTGTGACATTTTCATTGTGAAGCAGGCCGCTGCTGTTTCATTATTGATATTCTAGGTCGTCACGAGTTACTGTTCGGTGTAGTAGGGCAACGTCAGACAAAGTGCAGTGCTGAACTTTTGGTCCTTTCGTCCAAATAGTGCTTTTTTCTGTTAAACGTTAGCACTTTTCTGCCTGTGCACTTCCACTTGCTGTTTCTATTTTCACTCGGCTCCATGAACTCCTATGACCTGAAGCATTGTTAAGGATGCTGGTAAACAATGCTTTGGTGTCGCTCCAAGCTGGAACAGTTTACCGCAACCCAAATAACTGTAAAAAAGTTGGCGACAAGAAAAATACAACACAAAGTATGCCGCTCAGTCCATGGGGGGCCAGCCTTTCATGTGTAGCTGCGGAACTTGTGTTTTGCATTTACTGCACTCTGTACATTCTTGGGTTTTTTGAGGGATGGGGGAACAGAGGCCCCACTACCGACCACTATTGGGAAGTACAGTGCAAGCATTCCTCTCACAATCCTCTCCCCTCTCTCCCGCCAAAATTAAAGACTCTGATAGTCTGTTGCTTAGTTAAATTTTTGGAAAAATCCAGCATTGACTTTGACCGCGAGGCAGAGGACTCTGTGAGCGTTCATGCGTGACATGGACAGAAAGACGGAGTGAGAGAAAGAGCAAGAAACAGAGAAAATGTGTGTGATATACATTCCCTTGCTATGGGGTCTGAGGGTTATGAGGTGCAACACCAGATCAGAATCAGTGCTGTTGTTTTGACATGGTCTTAAATCAAGTTTCCGCTACCCAACCTCATTTACAGAGTTCAACAAATAAATCCCAACAAAGCTTACCAGAGATAAGTACCAATTTCCTGTGCATGAAGTACTTCTGGGTCCAACTCAGGTCCCTTTCTCCTGTTCACATTTGGTTGGGCCTCTAAGTCCTCTGCTCCAAGGTTTCTAATGTATTATTCGTCTTAATGCCTTTACCCAGAATGTTCCATTAAACAGGCTTATTGACCTTAAAAAATCCAAATACGAAGACCCTTCGGAATGGTGTATAAATGTGAGGGGAAGGAATATTTTCGACCATTGTCCGCCTTAAAAAAAAAAAAGAAATAAAAAGAAGGAAATAAATTTAATTTGCTTTCTGGACAGTCGTAACTGCTTGACAAATGGACAAAGCATTTTACTGGCAAAGCAATTGGATTTAATGTAACGTGCCACGAATTTCTTGAATGAGACTTGTATGGCAATCTGGTTAAAGAATGCAAAACATAAAATTACCAATAAATTGAAAACTGGAACATTCTGACAGTTTTGTCAGGGCAATGATTATATAAGACTATTGAAAGCATATGTCCTAATAGTGGAGCAGAGCAGACAGTGAGTGGCTCTGGCAGGACTCTATTGAGCATTGCTCTGACATTTAACAGGACAACGTGTCTTTATGTAACAGGAAGTTACGTTTACTGAAGATAAATTCAGTGCCCCCCAGTGATTCCTCCTAGATCACATCAGTGCATCGCTGATTTATGGCATAATAACAATCATGTGTATGGAAGACAAATGTCTTGCATTGTAGGAATTCACATATACTTGTATAATAGATACCATAACTATTGCAACACTTTCTTACCACAACACGATTGTTGCACACACAGCCATGTATCATGTCTCCTGCCCCAAGCTCACTTCTCCTCTGTTGTTTGTCCTGCAGGACTGCTCCACCTCGGAAGAGTACACTGTGGCTGCTGCACTGCTGCCCCTCACAACAGCCTTTTACCGGGTAAGGAACTGAATGGAAAGGACAGATGTATGGGAGTTCAGTTTGGCAATTTTGTCGTTCATTCTTCTTCTCAACTTTCTCTCTAGATCTCTCTCAACTTTCTCTCTAAATGTCTCTTTTGCTCTGAATGCACCAGCTCGGTTCTGGGATCTATCAGAAACTTGTTTTGCAAGGACACCCAGCACCCACTCCAGCCTGCATGTCCTCTGAGCTTTTATGACTGATGTAAAGCAGCGTATGTTCAGTAATGTATTCAAAGTAATCCTCTGGTTTAACTGCACTCATGGGAAGTTTTTTAGCTGATGTTTGCATAGTAAATATTTTAGATGCCTGTTATTTATTTGATGTTTTGGTGAATGAACTGTGACTCTCAGCCAGCCTGTGACTTACTGTGTTGGAAATAAGTTTTGAAAACTTTGTGTTATCCCCTCTGAGTTTCATTAATGCATGACTGTTGCATGCATATTACTTTTGATTATCTAATAAACAAGCAAACAAACAGACTGTATACTGCAGGAAGTCTTGAGAGTGGACGCTGACCCTTGCTGATCCTGGACCAAGCATTTGAAGGGAGCAGCAGGGCCACTTTAAAAGTGTACCTCCATAGCCAAGTGCAGAGGACCTGCTGTGGCTTGTGGTTTCCAGCCCGCATGATCCACTCAGGGTTGCTGCAGTGTTTGCCACAAATATGTCCCCACAGCTTGCTCGTTGCTATAGGGACAGACACAACTGTCCTCATTTGCTTTTTGTTGGGTACCAGTACCGTACCCTGATGGGCTGGACTGGGACCTGGCCTGCCTTATACCACCACATGACTCATCCAGTTATACACGCCACAGGCTGATGTAACTCGCTCAGATAAGCCATGCGCATTATTTGTGTCTCTTTGTTTTCATGCCCACCAACATAAATTAATCAATTATATGAGCAATGCCAAGTTAAATGTCTGCTTGTTAACGCATGTGTGGAACTGCATTCCATTATATAACAATGGTCTTTTAAAATGATGATCGTTGTTTGGACATTATAGGGCTTAGTGATGAAGTTATATATCTCTGTCCTTATTAGAGGATTTTACATGGGATCTCTTTCCTGGCACTTAAAGCACATAAGAGGGAAAGATTTTTTTAGTTCTAGAAGGCAACACGTTTTTCCTTGCTATTTACAGATGAATGGAAATGGCGACAAGCTGGAGCCTCACCCATAAGGTCAAAAGCAAGGGGAGGTCAGGGGGAATCAGCCAAAAGTATTCTGTAATCTCTGCTTTAGTGGTGCAGAGATCATGCAGTGAAAAGGTGGAAAAAACAAAACTTGGTAATGGAGTGCAGTTCCCAGCAGCTGTCATCATGGGTGTGGGCTGCGATGCACTAGATTATTTTGACATCAAATATTAGGTCATCGTGCCCTGTTTTAATTTTCATACATATTTCTGGGCCTGTTCAACACTGCAGTTTTTAGAATAACAAGTGATGGTTTCAAAGTTTGACAACACAGATGGAAGGCCCCATGTCTTACAACATGTAACTTATGTAACTAATTCTGAGAAGCCTTGCTAGCATGGCGTCTCTAGCATTGCATATGCACTAATGTATAGTGCAGACAGTTGTGAACTTGTGACCGGACAAAGCCTTGAAACTAATTGTAAAGTACTAGTATTTGTATGTGAAGAAACCCTGTGAATGTGATTGGACATGATATCTCATACCTGGCAGTAGTTAAAGGATTACAGAGTCTGGTTTTCACCACTCACTATCCAGAAGAATTGGCAGGACATTGTTGATTGAAGTTCCTGCAGGGAGAGAGGCGTCCATTCTTGACTATTAAGTAGAAGGAATTGAATTGAGCTTTGATAAACATAGAGTAGATGCATGCTCCTTTTTATGTTTTGTATTTTTTTTTTTTTTGCACAGATCCACACCTGAGATAGCTAGCCAGTACAACCAGTCTGTACACACACACACACACACACACACACACACACACACACACACACACACACACACACACACACACACACATACTGGATGTTTAATGACTATCTTATTCAAAGCTGGGAGATTAGACCCTCTCTGTGAAATTCAGTCACCAATTCAGTCTTAGGGGAGTGGGTGAGAACTCTGTAGAAGATTTGTTAACAAATTATGAATACTGATTTCTCCATCAGTGTCTCCTCCCTTTGTACATTTTGTTCTCCCTCTGCATCACATTCTGCTATGGTGAAAATCAAGAAATATCAAAGGTATATCCTGTCTAATGGTGAAATATTCAAAGAAGAGGAGAGATGATGTACACTGTTGCTCTGTTGCTGTTTAAATCAAAGAAAACCAGCACTTAGACAGTAATCTGTCTTCGTCAGGGTCATTGAATGTATGTTTATATTGCAGTTTTGGGGATAGAATCAAGGTATAGCATATTTAGTGCAAGTAATAATAATAAGAGGAATGTTTCTGTTGCCCTCTTCAAAAACCAGAGTAGTAGAGAACACATGAGATAGATGTTTTTCCTGGACTGCCTCTTCAGAAGTTCTTGTAATAATCCCTTATCAACACTGCCTGCCAAACTTGGGGTAAAACATTGTTTTTCTCCTCTCAGACACTGCACATTAAAGACAGCATTTCTTCTAGTTCAAGAGTCAGACATTGGTCAAGTCCCTGTTTGGTATTCTGGGCCAGAGTTTGGCATGCTTGCACTATGTTCATGCTTACAGTGCTACTGTCCCCATGGCCCCAGAGTCTCTGCTGGTCCTGGGACGTGGGAAGTTCCCTCGCACTGCAACGCTCTGCTCCCAGAGTCTGCAGTGATGGAGAGAGACAGACTGTGTTTACAAGCCATATGTTGAGGCTGCCACTGACCTACATTCTATATCCAGTCATTTTCCCTTCCACATTTCTTTGCTTTCCCCTTAACTTGACCCTGTTTCGGTGTAATGCATACTAAATCACATAGAAATATCATTTGTTGGACGTTCTGTACAGTAACCTAGTTCAGGTAGACGGAAGGAAAGGCTGATTTGCACAGGATCTTGTGGCTCAGAACGTGCAGGCATGGTCTCGGTTGGTCTCCGTAGGTAAAGTTTATCTAAACGCCACGCGACCTTTGTACAGTGCCTCTCTGTTAGAGGTGAGGTTTTACATTTTGTTATGATACTCTAATCTGCTGACAGTTCCTCTGGCAGTCATTATCTAGTGAGGGCTGACTTTATCAGGAGATGAAGAGTTGCAGTTGAAGTCTGGGTCAATGTTATTTTGCCATTTACTGTCCCATATGACATTTCTTCTTACATTTGAATATGTCACTGGAGGAAAGGTTTTGTTTGACGTTTGACTCCATGAGGGAAAATCGCAAATTGGATACAGCAGCAAGTCTAAAGCCCAAACATAATTGTGGATGACTTGTACGGCGAAAAACACTTGACTGTTAGCATTCTTTCGGCCCTAGTTTATGCATGGAGGGATTTGACAGTTTGCTCTGTCAAACTGTTTTACACCATGTCTTGGCAAAGAAATGATCTCCTGGGTGACCTTTTGTATCTCTGAGATGTCCAGCATTTGACTTATAACTGTTTACTTTGTTTTGTAGAACATTTGTGTTAGTGGCATATCATGCATTTACACAATTATGGCCTATGGATGCCATGATGGACTTGTTTGTTCCTCAGCTTTCAACATGTTTGTGCCCTTGTGTTTGTTTTACTGGACTGATTATTGTAAATACATTGTTTGGATGGAGACTTTTTCATGGTTTCAGGATACACATAGTTTTCCTCACAATGCACTGACTCAGACGTAGAAATGCATGAAATTAGGAGATTGATTGTGTAAGGGTCAGGACTGCATTCCCACAGAGGACTTGTCCAAAAGTAATGGCTGTTTTTGTATCTGCGATTCAGGAATGCTATGACTTCTTCCAAAACACTTGTAAATAATGTTGCCGCCCCAAGGCTGGTGACATATCAGATACGGCGGTCTTGACTCAAGAGTCTATATACAGGTCAAGAAGTAGAGTTTTGAGAGAGACTGCACTCGCTTTAGTGATGACGTACACCACCTCTCAGTCTCAGCTGATGACACCGTCGACATGCATGATTGTGTATTGCTGCCCAGCCACGGCTCGAAGCAGTTGATCATGTTTTGAACCCGGGGATCATGCCCCAAAGTTCAAAACAAGATCCCAAATCCTGATAGCCTCAATCTTTTGACCTGTACAAGGCATTTACTCTCTCTGTCTCCACTTGTGGTTTTTCTTCTTGTTTTTCACCCCTTCTCCCTCAACCCTGCATTCCTCCTCTTCACTGGGCAAGTCACACAGCCAGATGGGTGTCTGATAGTGTTAGACTCCCTCCTTCTACATGCCCCCCCTCTAGCTTTCCTTCCATTTTTCCTTTCTTCCTCCCTTCCTTTCCCCCTATTTTCTGCTTCCCTCTCCACCCACTCTCCTCCTCCTCACCCATCTGTCTTTCCATGTGTCTCTCTCTAGTTCTGTAAGCCAAAGCACAAAAGCTCCCTGTATTATCATATTAGGGAGAGCTGACCCTGGTCAACTTGACCTGCGTACATCTGACAAGTCTGGCAAAAGGAACAGCCGGGCTGAGTATTTAGCAAAGACAAAAACACACATGCACGATCCCACCCCCCCACACACAGGGAGTATACACACCACCTGCCGTGAGACACACACTGAACAGCAGAGAGGTCTTATGCTGCTGTCCACAAGGCTAGAATTCTCCTGCTTATCGCATTTGTTGCAATTTATTTATGGCTGCGTTTCATTCATCTCCATTCTTTACGTTTGACCTCTCCGTGCAGGCGTCTAGACTATGTAATCCACCAAGGTAATCTGCAAGTCTGTTAAGCTTGACCACTGCCTGACGCTTCAGTCAGTTTACTCCCTTTACAGCTGTTCAGAGTTTTTATGAATGAATTCACTTAAAGCAGTTTAGGTACAAGGCTTTTAGGAGGATTTAGAGTTGAGAGGGGAGTGGTAGGACCGACCTGATCGGAATCTATTTTGACTGATCGGTCGATACATTCAGGATTGTTGCTTGAAGAATTTATGAATTGTTTTTGTTCTGTTTTTTGTGTCTTTCACACCTTAAAATGACTTCACATTCTCAGTGGTGCCACATTTTCTGAACAGCTGCCCCGTAGTTTTGTGAAGCACTATCTGAAGAATAGCAAAAGGGGTACTCTGACTCAACTGTTTTATTTACCATATTTATTTACCATATTAGAGCACATATTAATTTGTTAGAGTGTTCTGCATACATTTCATATTTTAATTCTGAGACAGCTGACAATTTTAGGTCAGTTATTACTTGCTACAGGGTGGAAATTAAGTCTGCAATAAATATGAAAAAGTTGGCACATAATGGATAAGAAATGCAAGAATTATGTTGAAGTATTGTGAAGAAACACTGAGTTGAATATTTTTTGATACCGAGTCCTGATCTGACCTGTATCTGCAGTAAATAAATGATACAGTTACTCATTATGAATACATTGAAGTCAATGAAACCAGCCCATTGAAGGTGGATTTAGCTGTTATTAAACAGTTGCTCTACTTAAATAAAATTGATCCTTTAATGACTTTTATCAGATGCATTCTAAACATAAATAAATAAATAATAATTCATTCATTCATTAATTGAAATAAATATATAAAGTCAATAAGAAAATATGTTAAAGATTGTTTAAAAATATGTTGTGCTGTATAACGCTCGAGAAATGCTTGCCTCGACAACATTGCACATACCTGCCGGTTTTGTTTTCAAAGTGAAATAATCCACACAGCTGACGTTTCGACACCATGCCTCTCTCCTCAGTTATGTTGTTTACTGCCACAAGTCAGTAAACAAAGGCGACGATTGGCGGCACTACATCATTCGACAGTTGGCATAAATTAGACAGATGAGGAAAATTATATTGATTGGAGATGACCTTGATCCCTTTGAAAATGCACCTTGATTGGGCCCCAGTACTACTGATATTTGAAATCATCTCAACACGTCCCCTAAAACCTAAAGCCTAAAACAGGAGACAAATAGGACTAAAACTTCAGCACTACTCTCCTGTATGGTTGCTTCTCCTCTCTGCTGTCCTCTCCCTTTGCTTCTGGTCGGGCCCATCAGACTGTGAATAGAGCTGTTTTGGTTCTGTCTCTAATAATTACAGTAACCATGCCACTGTTAGTCATTTAAAGGGAAACGGTAAAGCGATAATGGAAACCACTGTATTCTGTCAGGCTCAAGGGAAAGAAATCAGAAGCTAATCTAATAACAAGCTTGAGCCTTACTAAAGAACGACACATGGCCTTCAGACTCAGCTGGCGGGGACTTGGTGGTTAATGGTGGTTCATGGTGCTGGGCATGTATAAATTACGGTGGCACAGCCATGTTAAGTAGTGGTTTGATATTTTTTCCCCGACTTGCTGCGTGGTGTTTATGTCTTAGTTTATGCATCAGGGAGCCGTTTTAATGCCTTTAGCTGAGCCATGTATGTCCCTTCCATAGCTGTTCTTGCAAAAAACAGGTGCTTTACTCTTCAACCCCAACACATGAAAAACAACCAGGCCATTTCCAAACCTACAGAGAAAGAGGGGTGGTCTGACATTTTGTTGTTATGTGTTAAAAACTCATGACCTGCCAGGAATGATTGATCCCACTTGAAAACCTTGGCAGCTTCATGGTGTTTCTTTTGCTATTTTCCCCAGCATGTTGGCAAACTCCTTTTCATGTGGCACTTACTGCTGCTCCATTTGTTTCATTAGTTGTGACTTTTGAGACCGTAAAAACCACTTTGTGATGCAAAAGCTTGGCAAATCTAACTCTGGCTGCCCACGGGCATAGCCATCTGTTGTTTTAAAATGCTCCTCCACATCATCTTGACTGTGCTGACTTCATTATGTCTTTGCAGAAACTGGCCGCTGGAGTGAACCAGTATGCCTACACTTGCATACAGGACCATCCCATTTGGACCAACCAGCAGTTCTGGGAGGCCACGTTCTACAGTGAGGTCCAGGGTCAGATCCGAGCCCTGTATCTCACTGCTCCAGAGGAGAAAGTGGGCATCAGTGCCAGGCTAAAGGTATGTGAAGAACCCTAACCCCCAAAACCCTGATGTATTAAATCATCAGTGTGAAATTAGAACACTGGTCACAATTCAGGCACTTCCTTTATGTATGACTTAATGTGTGATCGAATTATTCTCAACTGGGTGTTCAAGATTCTCTGTTCGCAATGTAATATCGCGGGGTCACAAGATGATTTATGATGTCGGGAAAAAACTTTTTTCTACTATCTGATTTTTTTCTTGTGAAATACTCGTGTTCAGCCTCCAAGACCTGAAGTGAATTCAAATAAAACAACTTTAAAGAGGAAAATTGTTCATTTGTTGAACAATTCATCACTCAGCATTTGGGCTGGATGATATATGGTGATGTGAGGAAAGATATCGCCTGGGAATTTAGATATCATAATATCATGATATGACATACATGTGTTGCCTTTTCCTGGTTTTACAGCTGTATTACAGCAAAGGGATGCCGTTCTCTGAACTTATTAGACTGTGGGTGTTCTATTATTTGCCTCTATCCCATTGATCATCATATCCACATTACTAATGATTGTTTGTCAAAAATCTCCTCTTTGTAAAATCTGAAATATGAAAGCATCATTAGTCATCCCTCAGCACAAAAGTGATGTTGAGCAATTCATATTTGATTTTGTTCGTATTGCTCAGACCTGAACAGCCTGTGATGGTGGTTATAGGCATCACTTTTAGGTCATAAGTCAAAGAGGTTGAGAAGCACTGACTTATTCAGCCACACTGAAAGCTTAATCTGAATCTGCATTGGGGTCCTTCTGCCCACTTTTTCCCACTTTGATGGTGTGATGTTCAGGACCAGGGCTCCGTGCCCCCAGCAGCAGACAGAGATGAGGAGCAGACGGCCATGGACCTGGCAGCAGAGCAGCTGCGCACGTGGCCCAGCCTGAGCAAGGACAAGCAACAGGAGCTGGTGAAGAACGAGGAGAGCACAGTGTTCAGCCAAGCTATCCACTACGCCAGCCTCATGGTATATCTGCTGGTGCCTCTGGACACCAGCAAGAACAAGCTGCTCAGGAACACACCTGCCACTGACTGGGAGAGTGGCAGCAACAGCATCGTCACCAACAGGTCAGGCCAGAAGAAGAGCAAGAGGAGTGGAGTCACTCCGTTTGTTTTGTCCAGAAAAGATTTTTAAAGCTCCTAATTAGTTAGATAGAGTTATAATCATCTGTGTATGTGTTTAACTCGCTCACTACCACGGAATATTATACAGTCTTTTTAGTTTTAGTGACCACTTCTTGTTTTTCATGGTGACTTTTAGTGATAATCATTGTGCCTCCTCAGTGGTTATTGTTCTACCCATCACATTTTGCTTTTTAGTAATACTTTATTGATTCATTGCTTCTCCATGATACCTATTCCTTATCTGACCCCCACCCCACCCCCAACACCTCTTCTCACTGTAATGAAGATCACAGCTCACCAACTCATTATCACCATCACAGAACCCCAAAAACTCATCAGTTTCATCATCCAAATTCAAAATAAAAAAAAAAATGTTTCACTCCCTACCTCTGCTCTAAATGCTGTAATGAATGGTATGTTAATGATAAAATGCAACCTTCTTTTTTTTCTTCATCTTTTTTTTTCCCGGATCACCATATTAGTGATCTTTGTAGGATGAGGATGATGATGATGAGGATGATGATCTTAATAATAATAACAGCAATAATAATAATAATAATAATAATAATAATAATAATGAAAAAATGGGAAAACACAAAAAAGTTTGCTAGGCCAGTATTACAGGGGCAATTACAGAATAACATAAGATTTTTTTTTTTTAATGGCATGTCTGACAGCCCATCACATAACAACTGACTCATGAACTAAGATAAATTTACCTAGTAACAGTTATTTTATTGGCTTAAAAAAAAAGAAAATTCATCCATGATGCCTTCTGGGTGCATGTATGCACCCTTGGCCATCCAGAACGTTGGCAAAGTGTGTGCAAATGTGCACCTGCGGCAGTGAATTAGTTAATGACCAACAACAGCTCTTAGAGAAGACAAAATAGTTTTAGCCAGTTCAGTATTTCTACGGTAGAACGATCAGTGTGTTGTTGTAAGCCTCAAGGTAAGGTTTCCTGATTTGGGAGTACGTGTACCTCTCTTAATAAGGTGATGATAAGTATGTGGGTGGATGTGGTGTAACACACAGCGAACATGATACCTTCTTATTTAGCCAAATGGAACATAGTATCCCTTCCATTTCCGACCCACATCCGTCCTGTCAGGTTCACATTGCCATCTCACAAAATGGAGAGGGGCTCATTTAACTTCTCTCTGGGAGTTTAAAACCCTCAGGGTGTCTTCAGTAGGGCAACTCTCCACTCAACCAAACCAAACAAGCTTAAAGTGTAAGTGATTTCCCGTGCTCTGCAGTAACTGTAAAATGAACTAATTCTGGGAAGATTCTTCATGTATGTTTTTTTTTCTTAGAAATGGAAGAAGTGCAGCCAAAGTTTGATATTAGGATTATCTGTTTGTACTGCTCCACAGCAGTAATTGGTAGTCCTTAACAAACAGGAAATGTTGAGTATTTGAGCTTTATACAAATGTCACAGCTCAACGTCATGATCTGAATTTCAAGCTTTAATCCCAAATAAGAAAAAGAACAGAATGTCTTTGATTTGTTTCCATTTATGATGAAGAGTAAGAAAGTCTTGGCCAAGAATTTGTTTGTCTGGCACTTATTTTATCTTATCTTTTTTTTTTTTTTGCCCCAGACTTCTTTTGTTTCTCACAGAGGACATTTGGATCTCATCTCATCATTCCTTGTTTGTAAATGCAATAGCACGGTTGCATCACTGTCTCATGTGAAACATTCTGCATGGCCAACACTATCTGAGCAATTTGTTGGACTCACTTTGTGAATTCACACAGCATTGCCATTCTAACTCTGTGTCTTCAGACCACCACAACAGATCTCTCCGTTAATCCCTGTCAACAAGGGATCAACCCATTATCGGTCCAGGACAATTATTGGTGCCAGTATTCAGAATTTTTCATTATTCGGTAACACAAACTTGATTTACATGAAGGCCGATATGAAAACCACTCAAACTCAACCTCTCTGTCTGAAAGACAGTAGAACAAAAGCAATTAGCCAGCTAGACAATTTTAATTTCACTTTCAGTGTATTTTTTTTAATAATATAATATTAATAAATCATTTATTAGTTCAAAGCAAGGTTTGTGTTTTTGAGTTTCTAATACTGTAAATTTTGACAGTGCAATTGTCAAATTGCAAATGAATATCGGGCCTACATATCTGTTATCGGTGCCCTGGATCAGTAATTATTGGTATGTGTATCAACCCTGAAAATCAATATCAATCAATTCCTGCTTTCAACAAACACCTCTCTGTGACACCAACTTCATCATGGGCACCATCTTATCACACTCTCATTCTCTACTTATTTGGGTGTTTGTGCATGTTTTACAGCATTGCAGGCAGCGTGGCAGAGAGCTTTGACACAGAAAGTGGGTTTGAGGACTCGGAGAACAGCGATGTGGCCAACTCTGTGGTCAGGTTCATCGCTCGATTCATCGACAAAGTGTGCACGGAGAGCGGAGTAACCCAGGACCACATCAAAAGTCTGCACAGCATGATCCCAGGTATACGACCCCTTGTCACCATGCGCTGAGCCCGGTGACCCCTCCCCAGTGACATCATACTCTGCCACTGTCCTAATTCCCTCAGCTTTATACAGTTACTCCTGGATGTGTGTATTCTGAGCAAAGGCCTCTGAGCTGATTATCTCCTGACATGGTAACAGGCCTTAAAATCTGTAAACATAGGATGTGGTTGTAAGTACGTGCGTACATTCATGTGTTAGTCTGTACCAGTTCAGCATGTGCTGTGCTGATGTGTATTTTTATCTTTGTATGTGTACTCATGTACTTTGGTGCATGTGTACATACAGATGTATCACAATGGCAAATAATCCCGACCTCTGACCCACAGGCATTGTGGCCATGCAGATGGAGACTCTGGAGGCAGTGCACAGGGAGAGCAGAAGGTTGCCTCCCATTCAGAAGGTGAGTGCTGCCCTACACTGGGCTGCTGGTAACACAACTACAGCCAAAGGCACACATTTGTAAAACCAGTGTCTGGAGACATTTTGAATGTTTAGCCTAGATAGTGATTCATAAAAAAATACAGATTTACATGTGAAGATACTTATCAATCTATGCTGATTTAAAGCACCATATTCAATTTAACCACTGTCAAAACTAAAAAATGTTTACCTCATAGCAGGTGTCAGAAATCCTAATTCTCAGCCATGTTCACATACCCAGTTTTCTCTGGTTTTCTGGCTAATCTACACAGTAGGTCTTGCCCAGTTACCAGTTGGTCTTCTGGACCCTGCTCTGCTATATGCCTGCCAGGTTTTGGTAATTCCTTTCATACACACTCATATACACAGACAAACACCATGCCAGTACTGCCTTGGGAGCAACCTGGACATGATGGTGAGCAGTCTGGACTGATCCTCTGCCTTACTTTGTGGTTAACCTCTCATACTTCTGTGTGCTGGACAGAAACTCCCTTTCTGGACTGCTGGCTGCAAGTCGCATGCCAAATACTAAAAAGTGTGTAAACATCACTGACTCTGGATTTAATATTGTAGAAGTTGTGGTAGTACTCGTTGTGTTAGCGGTGTTAAAATTGAGGTAATAAATAAATGAAAAAATAAAATAATAATGATAATGCGCTTCTTGTTAGTGTCCCAGTTGGCAGCTATACTGAGGTGCAGATGGACTCTTGGTCCAGTTGTCCAAACCAGGACAGATTCAAGATGCTCCTGTTATCTCCTGGCCAAGCCTCAGCTCCTCCGCACTGATCCTGTTCATACTGAGGAAACTAAAGCTGTGAGCCATCTAACCCCCCTCCATATGATGTCAGTGACACCGGATCAGCTTATTCCTCCACTGGCTTTGGAGGGCCAAGGAGAGCTGAAGAGTGCAGACTTTCATATAACTTATTTCAGTATATTAGAGAAGGAGCAGGTTGACTCGGTTAATATCATCGCCTGCACTCCTTGTAATGTATGAAAGAGGTGTGTAATAACACATACTGTAGTTCCAAGTCCTTTCTTAAGGAAAACTATGTTGACTTCTCCTGTGAAAGTGTGTTGTGATATTTGCTATTTCAAACTTAACGCTTCTTCAGGATGATTGCTGACATGAAAGTGAATCTGAATATGGGTTAGTATTAAAGTCGTCAGCAACTTAAGACATGTATGAAGAAATTCCTGTTTTTGAAATCAGAATGATCCCTTTTTTAACAAGTGACTGATGCGTTAAATTAGTAACAGCTTTCTAAAAAAATATTCATTCTATACCTATTTTTAGTCATCACACCATTGCATTCTCTATGCACTCCTGTCTTTCTTAGGAGTGTGAGTCACAGATACATGCTTGAATTATAACTGCTGCCCTATTTAAAAATGGATTGTTCTAAGATATTAGAAACTAAGTACATTAATTGGCCTAATTTTACAAATATGCACACCAGATGTCAGGCAGTGTCCATATGTTTAAACACTAAAGGATGTAAAAACCAACCATGACTCTGTTCATAATAAATTGCACAAACAGACGTACAGAACCGTTTCTACCTGAAAAACAAATTATGTCCTTGCCTCGTGGGTTGAAACTTGGTCTCTGCAGAGAAATGCGTCTCTTTTCTTGGCAAATCATCAGTGAAAATAGCTGGGTGCTTTTTATTATTGGAAATGCCATATGATGCCTTGTATGCTTGCAAAACACTGATGTGCACTGGTGTGTTCTTCGATGACATGATGATGTGCATGTGATGCTCTAATATGTCCAGAAAGCTCATGCACTGCTGTAATTTGACATGAGAATGATATAGCCATCCATCACTGGCTTTTTCCCAATCTAATACACTGACCCAAGTGTGTTGGACGCTGTGTGAGGTTTTTACTGGGCTCCCTCGTTTTTCACTACCTTACTCGCCAATGAAAACAAATGTAAGCCCAGATGTGTTCTTAGCTATCTATGTGTCTATGTAGCAATCCCTGTGAATGATATCTTGTTAATCCCCCTTCCCAGCCTAAGATTCTACGTCCAGCACTTCTGCCTGGAGAGGAGTTTGTGTCAGAGGGGTTGCGGGTGGTCCTAGACCCGGATGGTCGTGAGGAGGCCACCGGTGGACTTTTGGGGGGCCCTCACATCCTACCAGCAGAGGGAGCCCTGTTTCTCACCACTTACCGCATCATCTTCAAAGGCACCCCTCACGATCCATTAGGTAATTCCTGTTCCACTGCAATGTTGGGGTCCATTTCCACTGCAACGGTGTCAAAACTTTTGGAAAACTTTGGATCTCACTTTCCCCAAATGTCCAACTGCAATTCCAGTTTTGGTCCTTGTTGTACATGTTGGACTCACAGGGACCAGCAACCTTTTTTTTGGTTACACACTTTTTGGCCACTGAAGCAGCTCAATGGTAAGAGCCAGGAGCTGCAATCTTAAAATTCATATTTATGTAGAAGCATTTGTGCAGCGCCCCAGTAGCTGAGTGTGTACCACATATCAAAGCTGAGTCCTTAACCACAGTGGCCAAGGGTCAATTCCAGACCAAGGCATTTGCTGCATGTCATCCCCTCTCTCCCATGTTTTTCCTGTCTCTGTCTATTATCACTGTCAAATAAAAATGCAGAAATGCCAAAAAAAAAAAAAATCCATTCATTTGAAAATGGAGACAAACACAGCACTGTGAAGGAATGACCAAACTCTCATTGTGGTTTAGGTGGCAAATGAGATTCAGTGGAAGCTTGAGGGAATGAAAAGAAATGAGTATGACTAAAGTAAAATATCACAGGGCTACGAGGCTTCTCTGATCAGTGTTGAGTAAAAATAGAGAAACTGAGGTGGGACTATAAAAAAAAATCAAAAAAACTGAAGGATCACAACAACAGAATTTCATTCATCAAATGTCAGTCCCCTTTTCTGTTGTCACTACACCCATTACTGGAATTACTAGAAACACAAACTACAACTAGAAATGGATCTAATGCCTCTTCCTTTTTGCTCCCCTTTGGGCTAGTTCTGTTTGTGCAGTGTCAAAGGGCCCATAGCTGACTGACACAGATCTTACACTGGTGAACATCACACTCCATTCATTGCATTGACCCTCTCATACCCCTTGAGATATGAGTGGGTGGTCCGGTTGTGATGTGTGGGTGAGATAATGTAGCAGCTAACAGTTCTCTTTGTTGCTCTGTGTGTCCAGTGGGGGAGCAGGCAGTGATCAGGGCCTTCCCAGTGTCCACTCTGACCAAGGAGAAGAAAATCAGCATCCAGAACCAGCTGCAGCAGAACATGCAGGAAGGCCTGCAGCTTCGCTCTGCATCCTTCCAGGTAAGCAGTATCTCACAGTTTTCTCCCACTTAAATTTCAGTTTTAGTGAAATCTACCACGATTTTAGATGATGGTGAAGTTTTGGAATGACATAAGACAGTTCTCAGTTTTCTTAAAATGTGTTTCAACTGTTTCTCAGATGCTGTGTTCACATTAAGCCTAACTATATGTTGATTTGGGGCTTGTGGCTTATTAACTCTGGACCAACATGTCTGGGCCTGCAGAGAGGGCATAGACTCTCCAAACTAATGTGCACTAAAAGTTACATGTTTTGGATTCCAGCCAACATTCAGTGTGATGCGTCTTTTGGAAGCTTTGCGGTCTTGTATCATCTTAATATGAGTTGGATTCTTAGAATAAAAGACCAAAGGGATTTTCAGCCAAGCATGTGTTCTCAGTCTAACAGAATTCATGTATTCCTGTAAAAATTTTATGATTCATTCCTATGTTTTTATTAACAAGGTCAATGAAAATTGGCCATGCTCATTTCATGGAGTGTAGGTCACTTGGCTTGGTTAAGTGTGTGTGTGTGTGTGTGTGTGTGTGTGTGTGTGTGTGTGTGTGTGTTTGTGCACGTGTGTGTGTGTGTGCATCACTTTTGTTTTGACGTGTGTCCACACTCACTGGAATGTATGTGTGGGTGTGTGTTGTGGAAACAGTATCTGGGCCGAATTACTACTTCTACATTAAGATGAGCTATCTGCAGGAGAGCCACAGCACAGAACAGTGGTCAGAGATATTTTTATACAGGCTCTGGCAGAGCTTTGAGAGTAATATAAAGAGTAGTGGAGAATAGAGAATAGTAGAGCTCAGACAGATGGGAAATCATATGAGCGAGTTGCACCCAGTCAGCTCAGACTAATAAGCTGATCTGTGAGAAACATGCAACTGTTGCCCCAGTTTGCACATTGTCATTTAGCTATTTAGTCCAGGGTTCCCATCAGTCATGAGATTTCTTAATGTTGCACAGCCAGCTGATGTTGCAAGATCCCTTTTGTTTGATTCATCTGGAAACGCTCCAACAAGGGTGCCGCTGGAAGCCGCCAAATAGCCTGACCAGTCAGTGTCCCGTGAGGAAGTATTGGAGTGGCTGAGGTTATTGACAACAAGATGCAAGAGAGCACGGCATTAAAAAACAGAAACAACAGGACAACAACATGTAACTGTGATTCAGTGCTCTGAAATAAGGTGGAACTTGAACTAGAGCTTAACATAGATTGTCCTTACAAAAACAGCAAGAATTGTGTACCAACATGCTAACTAGCCACTGATACACTCACTGATCTGCTTGCTCACGTTCACCATCACAAACACAATCAGAAACACAGTCAGAGTCACTTCTGGAAAGACAGAGAAAGTCAGGGAAATAAATTAATACTTGGGACAGATCATGGAACATCATGGAATTTTTGTCTGTCTCAATTTAACTTGTAATGTTATTCGCCAAACATAATTTTCCTGCTGTGTTCATGTTATGTCCACTATCCTAAAATGAACCCCTTAACCTGAGCAAATTCAACTGATTTTATTTTTAAAGCATTGTGTATTTAAAATTAAATTACATGAAATGTAAAAATAAAATTGTCGACGGTGCAATGAAATTACTGAAAATATTGTTGAGACACGCAAAATCTATATACACACAAGAAAATGACGCCCCACCCCCACAATTTTGTTTGGATGCTTAAATAAAACGTGGAAATTGAATTCATATATCATAAAGCATGAACAATTGCAGTAATTTCCATTTGACATGGAGTGGGAATCCTGATAATCAATTTTAGCTTTATAAAACACATGTTCCTTGAACTTCCCAGGATTAGATTCAAGTGTGAATGTAATTGTGATAACCGAAGTGTTTTCCAGCAAATCCAGTCTAAATCTGAATCCTTGTGCTGGTGAGTAATCAATTTGTCTCATGTCTCTCATAGTTAATAAAGGTGGCTTTTGATGAGGAGGTGAGCTCAGAGATGGTGGAGATCTTCAGGAAGCACCTCCAGAGGATCCGCTACCCACAATCCATCTTCAGCACCTTTGCTTTTGCCGCAGGACAAACAGCACCTCAGCTCATTCTTCCCAAGCAAAAAGAGAGGAACACTGGCTTCAGGTTTGTAGTTTATCAGGCCAACTCATGAGCTCTGGACCGACTTTCGGTTGACCTCGCTGTATGCCGATTCCAGGCATAAATCACATTGGTCTCTGAATTACTTCTGTAAAGTACATGCCTCAGCAGTTTGTCTCTTGTTTGGAAATGTTGAAAAATTCTCTTCCATCTGATGCAGTAACTGTAGATAAATTAATCATATTGACGTCTGCCCTGTACTCCTCCTCATAGGACACTATCCAAAACGATTGTCAAGGGAGCCAAGAGGGCGGGAAAGATCACCATGGGGCGCGGTGGCCAGACCACACTGAAGAAGAACGAGAGAGGCAGCAGAATGACCTGGCACGAAGATGATGACATTTCAAGTGAGAGCAACAACACGTTCACACAGCATGGGGCAGAGGGGGTTGGGGGTTTTCTCCAAGACCCTTGTTATTGATTCCATTGTATTCTGTGAGCATGTGCACATAATGTATGTAAGCACATGATTGTATGTGAGAGAGAGGGCAAAAGACAGAGATTCATGAACATGTAAAAAAAAAAAAAAGTAAAAATATGAATCCCCCCCATGTAATTCTATTTCATTCCTGTATGTCTTTCAGTATCAGATGATGGTGAGCCGCCGCCCAGCAGCACTTTGCGAGCATCAGAGAAGTCCACCATGGAGCAGCTTGTGGAGCGGGCTTGTTTCCGTGACTACCAGCGCCTAGGACTGGGCACCATCACAGCCAGCTCGTCCCGCTCCAAGACAGGCGAGCAGTTCAGAATCACAGCCGTCAACAGACTCTATTCCCTCTGTCGCAGGTACAACACACCACCTCACACACTCACTTTTGTCGCTTGGTTTTTGTTCTTTTGTCTTTTGTTGTTTGTTTTGTTGCAACTGGTCTCAGCCTGCCTCAAGTAATATCGCTCAGAAACATGCTTTTCTGTGCCGTTCATGCAGATGTCAGCTCAGTTTTGCAGAGAATATTTATTTCCAGCATTTGTAGCCCTGTCGGAAGCATTGTAAGCCTAAATATCTCAAAAGGACAGTGGGGAGTCTCCTTCACCTGCCTGAAAGACACTGGAGCAAGGGAGGAAGCCAAAAGAGGCCTCCTCTCACAGAGCAGGGTACTGTGTTAAAAGGACAAATAAATGCCTTTATTGATTATCAGGGCATCTCATTATAAAAATGGCAGTCATTTTCAATCACACAGGATCTTCATTTGGGAGTAGTTAAAATATCAGTAATGGCTTTTATTTGTAAGACCCTACTCTGCTCTGAGCGAGTGTGCCTGAAGTAAGCCTCTTTTGGCTTTTGAGCACTTGGTTATCCTGCTCTTGATATATGTTTGACTTTCCACTTGAGACACCCAGATCCAAACCCAGTCTGTTATACAAAAACTCCCACACACACACGCTCACACCCATTCATGTCTTGCCAGTGTTGCACATCATTGAAAAAAAACCATCTAGGCAGCATCGCCTCCCCTTGTTATGAGTTTATTAACAAAGATGACAAGTGGTTTATCAATTGTAGACCTTTTTTGCCAGGACTCATGTAAGTGTTTGAGGCTTACATTCTCTCTCTTGCTCTCAGTTACCCAGGATTGCTGGTGGTCCCGCAGGCGGTACAGGACAGCAGTCTGCACAAGGTGGCCCGCTGCTACCGACACAACCGCCTGCCTGTGGTGTGTTGGAAACATCCTCGCACCAAAGCCGTGCTGCTCCGCTCCGGAGGTTTCCATGGCAAGAGTGTGGTGGGGCTGTTCAAGTCGCAGAACCCCTCCTCAACAGGTATGAACACACACACATCAGATTTGTTGTAGTTATGAACACCTTTTTGACATAGAGCTGCTCTGGAGGCAGAGATAATCTCATTGGTTGAGTGAAACTTCAGTGGGCGGAGCCAAAGAATCACAAAGCCTGCAGACTTTAATGGCAATGATGGTACCAGGTATAGAACGCTAAAACCTGGCTAAACTCAGTCAAATGAACAATAGTCAAAGGGGCTTTTCCATAAAAATCAACTCTAAATTATTATTTTATTTATTTGTTTTTCTGTGCATTGGTGAAAATGACTAGAGGCTCTTTAAGAAGATAACACAAATCGATGATTTCTATGTGCTTAGATGATTGAAATCTTGAACTATTTAAAAAAAAATGTTGTTTTTTTGAGTATTCAACCAGTCACCACCACATAGTCTCAGGTGCTAGTGGAAATCTTCTGAAATTGATATCATGTTACAACCATTGATTTCATTGATTAAATTGATTAAAAGGCTATACTCCACTGTCTCACAGCAGTAATGGCCATGGTTCAGCTATCGCTCTCTATATTTTAGCTTTCTTAAGGCTTTATTGTGCTGGTACTGGTGTGAGGAGCATTCTCTTTTTTTTACTCACTCTCCGTCAGGTAATCAATCAATTTAGACAGCTACAGGCTAGTATGGCTAGATTGAGCTGGAAAGGTCACCAATACTAATGTTTTTCTGCAAACAGTAAATCAAAGGCAGCTGCACTTTTTCTGTAATCTTGTGATGATTAAGAGTGCTCAGAATGTCCTGTTTCCTTTCATTCACCACTTGTTGATGTAGTATGAGTGGTGTTTTTCCAGGTAATAGCAAGGGTGCCAGGGTTAATAATATTTGCTACCTCCTTTCTCACAAGTTGCTTGATCCACTGGGTAATGTGCAGAGGGACCAGACAGAGCTGCTACAGAGGTCTTGTGCACCTTAAATAGACAGATGCTGGCTTGGTTGCAAACTGGAAAACTTTGAAGAGACGTTTGCCGAAGTCGCATGGAGCCACTGCCACCTTTATGATTCACTATGCAGGGAGCTCTCTGTCACGTCTGTCTCGATTTATCATGCGCATAGATCGTCATCGTCCTTCCTCCTCCTTCTCAGCCAATAGCCATAATGAAAGCAATTCCACTTCATCATCATAAACATCATCATCATCATACTCAATTTTATAATACTTGTACCAGCTTTCCAAGGTTAGGCAACTGCACGGCAAGTAAAAAAAAAAAAAAAAAAAATTGGATAACAAACAACAAAGCTTCATCATCCTTTTTAGTGTACGTGCTGCTGACTGGAACAAATCAGAACCGTGACGGGCAGCCACCTTACAGAGTCTCCAGAAATTACCATATGGGCCCTCCATACAGAGACTGCCGGTTCAAGCATAAATCATCCTTTAATAGCCAGAGAAATTGATGGTATTTGGCTGTGCCCATGCTGAAATTTAACTCAGCCAGTGAGATCATTTCTGCCTGGAGAACCTCTATGCTTCTGAGAAATATTTGTGGCTGAAACTACATTCTGCACCTGCACACACCATGGAGCATTCACAAGCACACATAACAAAAGAAACCTGTTGATATTTTGCCTGCAAAGCACTGGAATATAGGCCTGCAATCTAAATATATTTTTGTAATAGCGATTTTTTTATTTTTTTATTTTTGTGTAATGTGAGTCTTGTCCTCTACCTTTAGCTCCTGCTTCATCTTCAGACTCATCCAGTAGTCTCGAACAGGAGAAGTACCTGCAGGCCATCCTGGACTCCATCCCCATCTACTTCAAAATGAACGGCAGCAGCACCCTGTCCAACCGCTCCATCATAGGTCTCTCACCAGGTACACATCACAACAGATAATGATACTGCTGTCGCTCTCTCAGACCCACAGGGGTGTTTTCTCCATGAGCCAAGGACCTTTTTGTCAGCTCTGATATACCACCACATGATGGGAGCTACACAGTAACCGTGATACTTGAGCTCAGTGTTGTGGCAACTTGAAGTGCAGAATACAAGATAGGTCCTGGGTGTTAAAGGACCATACCAGTGATTTTGCATGTTTCGCCTATTTACTCCAGTTTGCTCCCATTTTACATTGCAGCAAGCTATTTTGAAAATCATGTAGGGCTACTAAAGATTTCACAACTTATAATCAGTTGCTGCTCACTTGGTTGAAGGTTTAAATAACTGAAGCAAAGTGACGTTATATCTCTTCAGTCTAAACTCTGAATCAGCCCAAAACACTGTTGTAAGTTGTGACTGCTTAAATTTTTGTTTATAAAATTGGGAACAAGAGAACAAAGCCTCTAATCCCTTCCTGTCATCAAGCAATACTTTCTGGTGCTCGTCCCCACGTGCAGAATATGAGCCTGACTTTGCGGGAACTTTAGGGCTTTGGGAGGAAAAAATCTTGTTTCAGTGGAATCACTTGAAAAACATCACGTAATTCTGCAGAGCCATTGTGTCATTTCTTGATTCTGGAGTTGCCATAGCTTTCCAGAGAATATCTTGTTGATACTTTTTCATTTGATTGATTCCTTGAGGCTTATCTTAGATTGCCTTATCACAGTTTAGAACAAAACTTAACAAAAACACTCAAGAACTATCCTTGTTTTTCTTAACTATTTAAGACCTGATTTTTAAAAAGGTCAAAAAGGTTTCCCACTCCTGGCCCGCTTAGTAGGCCATGAACAAACACTGTTTTTATGGTTGCCCACCAATTATTGGGGCTTCACTTAATGTCAGAGGTTATGATTTGCTTATTTTGTTCCATTTTGGTTCATCAGTGATTTGACACCTGTTTCTTGACAGTGTTGTGTCACTGATAAAGACAGCTTGAACAGTCTGAAGTATGACTTTCTCTTTTATCACAATACTAAGAAAACACGGCTTGCTTGTAGGGAGTTTTGATTAAGATGCTAACTGGACTGCGTTACTTCTGATTAAAGAGAAAACTGCAGACTCTTACACTTTCAGAACTATTATTTTATTATTTTTAGCTCTGCCATCATTCATTTTTCTTCCCTTTTGTGTTTGTCCTGGTCACTGGTTATTTTTCAGCCACTTATCTTGTGAGCCTTCCTCTATTGTGATGTGTGTATGTGTGTGTGTCCGTGTGTGTGTGTGTGTGAGACGTGTTTTGCTGTATTGGGAAGGAACTGTTGTACAATATAAGGTTATGTAAGAGGAACAGGACAACCTGGGGTCACTCTCAGGTCCATCCATCTCTTGACTTCACCTCATTCTGCCAGTGAACTCTGCATATACTATACTGTGTTAAGGTGCAACCAGGATACACACACACATCAAATGTCCATCACATGTGTATGGGAACTGTGGTAAAATCTCTCCAAATCCAACACCAATACCATTAATCTCAGATCTCTAAGTAGAATTGAAACTGTGAGGCTCAGATGATCCTTACAGAGGAAATGGGGTTCACTTAACTTCCATGATTTCAAAACGGTTTCATACTGAGCCAAAAGGGTTAACGTTTTAAGAATTTGTTTCACTTTGTCTGTGTGCATTCTGTGTATCTGTCACTTCAGCCAGTGAAAGGAGGACATCAAGGATACCAAAGATGACTCCTGTCCATTTAGACATCCCCTTCTCAAACAGTTTTACTAGAGGTGGTGAGTATTCCACACACACAGACATTTCATTTTCATTTATCCTTTATTTAACCAGATAAGACTCATTGAGATAAAATGCAGTCTCTTTTCCGAGAGTGACCTGGCCAAGACGGCAGCACATTAAACACATGACCAAACAAGTGTTTGTCACACACACACACACACACACACACACACACACACATCCTCCTCCTCCCAAATGAGTCACAGGACTAGATGCACAAAAACAGGATTTTGCTTACATTGCTACTGCATCTCTAAAGGGTCAGATAATTTCCCACTTAGCCCTTGTGTAGTCTGTGCGTCCAGATTGTTTCTGTGTGATTTGACAAGGTGTCCATTCTGCCATCTGCAGCCTTCCCCTTTCACACTAATACAACAGGGCTGGTTGGGTGTTCATTTGTGGCACTCGAACCACTAAAAATGTACTTTTTAAAAACTCAACAAAAACATCTCTTTCCAAAAGATAATCCACAGCCTGCAGCACGGAGTTTCATCGGGAACTATTTCTTTTATTTCTTCAAAGAACATTAGCAAACTGTATCTATCCGCCTGTGAGTTTGCACTCCCTCTGGGTGAAAAGATTCAGTTTTCCACTCATTAAGTTAGTTCCAGAAACGTTGCCAATCGATAAATTACACTAGGAATAAATGGTAAAATATATATGTATGTTTTTTTTGTTGTTGTTTTTTTTTTTGTTTTGTTTTGTTTTGTTTTTTTTGGGGGGGGGGGGGGGGGGGGGTGATCTGTCCCTTTAAAATTAGCTGCAGAAGGATTGAGGCTGCTGTTGTTACTGGATTTGTGTGGATGCAGACAAAGATTTAAATAACATTTTCAGACATCTTGTCACATAACAAGTAATTTTGAATCAGATCTTAAAATTTATGCGAAAACATCAAGTGTAATTACAGCCCAATGGGGTTAAGTTAAGCAGATTTTTGTAGAAGAATCTGTTTGCAGTTATTTTGCAGTTTGTCTGTGTCAGGTTTTGTCACTGCAACTTGGTAAGTCTCTTTACTATGAATGTGAAGTAAAGGGATTTTCATTTGTTTTGTAGGTAACATCTCAAACTCATTGTCATGTCATTGTTTTTTTTTTTGTTGTTGTTGTTGTTGTTGTTGTTGTGAGTTTTGCTGACCCAGGAGAAAACCCACATGGTTCAAATGTAATGACACATCTCAATAGTGGACGTGATGCATTTAAAGCTGAGAGACCATCATGACTGAAATGTGAACTTCCGACCTTCAGAGGAAATGTGTGCATCAGTTCTTGCTAATATGAGAAGGGTCAGTCCGGTTTGGGCCAAAGGATAACCGGAGGTCAGGGGAGAAATTCTTCTGAAACTGACCCACGTTTTTGCTAGTTGTCTCACTCATGAAAAGGATGAATTCAGATTGTTTGGATCACAAGGGATCCGCTCCCATTTGTAACCACACAGTTGCAACACAGCCAAGTAGCCTAACATATTCATCATAATTACTGGATCTGGAGCACAACATTGCTAGAGAATGCAAATGTCATCATTTCCTCCCATAAACTTGTGATCGTTCATTTTTTTCTTCGTACCATCCATCATAGTCATGGACCGTCATATTCATGCATGCTGTGACAATCATTCTCTTGATCTTTTCAAACAGAAAATTTAACATCTTCCACTCTGTCACTTTTGGTGGGGAGAATAGCCCTGATTGTAACTCTCCAAACGGCCACACCGACTGCGTGTCCCACATTTCACACAGTCAGCAGGGTTGGGTGTGTGTCAGTTAGGGATGTGCTGACTGATGAGGCCGGAACCAGCTGGATGTTGCAAAAATTAAAGCAAGCAGTGACCGGCTCAGAGCAGCTACTTGTCTAGCCAGTCTCTGAGTTTGCCTCCCCCCCCCCCCATTTTTCTCAAATAAACCCTTTATACAGTCCAAAAATCATCTTTTGTTTTAATGTGTTATACATGCATAAATTAAGAGTACTAAAATAAAGGTAAACAAGCATTTAATGCTTTTTTAAAATTATTATTATTATTATTATTGTTGTTGTTGTTGTTGTTAAGGTATTAAAGGAAATCTGTTTCGTCATCAGTACCTGCTAGTCAGAAAAAAAAAATCAGCAATCAGGATCAACCAATCAAAAATCCAGCTGGTGCATTTCTAGTATCAGCTTCTGTTGTCCATATGATGTTGATGTGATTTTTTTTTTCTATACCCCTCTCCCTATCCCTCTCCCTCCTTCCTGTACACAACACCTCCCAGTGCTTGGGTACAAGGATAAACTATTCACTCACTCAAACCAAAAACCTGCCAGTAAGGGGAGAATCCAGAACCAAGGTATAGTGACACTGTCTCTTTCAGATATTTTCCCCCCGCCAATCCTCTTCAAGCCTTCTTTTTGCAAAACATCTTCCAAGCCTTATCATTTTTCCTCTCTCTAACCTGCATAGGTAGCATCTAACCAAGGCATGTGCTAGTACCGCATCACAACCTCCTAACAAACGCCTGTGGAGGCATAGTACTAATCATGACTGACTTTGTGGATGCCCACTGGGAGCTGTGGTTTTTCCAAACCAAGGCAGCTGCTCTAATGTGGCCATTTCCATTGTTGATGTGTTGGCTGAGCAGGGCTAATTGTGGTCAGTGAGCAGGCCAGGGAGGGAAGGAGACTGTTGGCCATGGCAGCCCAGACATGAATCACACAAAATGAGGCCCTTCTGCAGTGTGGAGGGGTTAAGAGATAATTTGTATACGTGTCTCAGAGGCATTAGGATTCAGGTGATACAAATTAATATCACAGAAAGGTGCAGATTGTGTGAGGTGTTTTTTGACTGGTGGGAAACACTTATATTTGTCATATCCACACTGCAGTAATATTCATCGGCAGGTGTAAACAACACATCATATTGACAGCATGTTGGGAGTTTAGCTCGTGAAACCAAACTGCAATTCCAGTCTCAGTGTGATTTCTCCAGTCACGGCCCTCAAAGAGCATTTCAGGTTTTTAAGATGTCTGTCTGATGGTTGTTTTTTTTTGTTTGTTTTTGTTTTTTAACAAAGTGTGAGTCTGTTTGGTTAATTATACACACTTGCATCACCACTGTGGTTGCAGAAGCCAGCACTGGTAGCAAACCAGCAAAGTAAGTGCAATTTGAAGGAGTTGAAAACGATTACAGTGAAAAAATCGCATCCTTCCCCATAGTGAATCATGCTGTTTGGAAGGTGCTGTGTGCTGTTTCAGGGAAATGGTTTTTAGCTCTGTGGACTTGCTTTGCTAAAAAATTCCAACAGCCTCTGCTTTTAATATCTCAACACCCACAACACTAAGGCAAGTGCTTTTTTTTTTGGTGGACTGAAAGAATTAAGGTGTTTACATAATCCCTGTTGTACTGCTGTGCATGTAAACGTAGTCAGCATGTCATGTGTTTTTCATCATTCAGTCTTAAGTTTGTTTGTATCTCAGTATACCCTGTATGACATTCAGGCCAGCTCCCGCATGTGTGTGACTCGTGTTTGCATCTATGTGTTTGCAGGCGTGTGGGCCAGCCTGCGCTCCAGCAGCAGACTCAGCCAGCACCCGTCGGCGTTAGAGGTGGGCGCCAGGCTAGCAGGGAAGGATCTGGCACCCCCTGCAGGTAGCAACAGTCTGCAGGCGCAGCTCCTCAAACAGCAAGCTGCCCTCTACATCTTTGGAGAAAAGTCCCATCTAAGGGTGAGAATGAAAGGAAAGCTGTAATTTGGCAGCAGCTGTGAGGACTTTGTGTTATGAATTATTATAGGTTGTTGAACCTATATTTAACCAACTAGTCCACATTTTATGAAGTGAAAAAATCGGGTCAGCCTTGCTTACAAGTTGTAAAGTGTCAGATGTAAGGTGTGAGTTAAGAAATGGTACATTTAAAAACTGGAGAAAAGCACAACCAAAAACTAGGTGATTATATTGTAGAGTTAAGCTCCAGTTTCCCTCACAGTCATGAGTACAGTCTTTTGAAATCTAGTTTACTTATTTTAACACAGCAAGGGAAAGGCTCTAAACAATGAATAGAAAGAAGAGAAAAATTGAGTCATCTTAGTCTGTAGCGTTTAATCCAGAAACCACCAAATTATCAACTAATAAGACATGTTTATTATTGCTCACTCATGGTTCTGATTCATGTGTGGTAATATAGTGTGTCTGAGTTTGTGTGAGTAAATAGTTTATTCACTTCTCTGTTTCGGTTCATTTTCCACTCTAAAAGCAGACAAAAAGGAAATGAACTGGTAGCTTTTCGTTTTCAGATGAAGTTCTCACTTTTCTTATAATGGTATTTCTGTCTCTCTAAGCTCTCATTTAATCACATGCAGTGATGCTGCCTCATATGTGACTTGGCATATATGGGAAACAGTAGGGATTACAGGTCCTAGAATGGTTTTAGTTCACTCATTTTCCAAGTGCAAAAGGTAACTGCAAGCAAACACAAAGATGAAGAAAAATGCATTTATTTATGTATTTTGTATTTGTTTGTACCTCTCTGTGTGCGTTGCTGTCTGTGTGCAATTAAAGCATATAAGACCTTAATTGTAACCCGCTAACTTTCACATCAAATACACAGCTTTAAGGCAAAAGCTTTTTTTTTTTTCTGTCGCTCCCCTGATGGCTTTTTTGTCTTTTAACAGGGCTTAAAAGTGGACTCCTCTCTGAACTGTGAACTGGTGCCTGTGGACTTTGCAGACACGCGGCAGGTGAAAGCTGCTTTTAAAAAGCTGCTGAGGGCCTGTGCTCCCAGCGCCACCCCCTCAGACACAGAGGACTCGTTCCTCAAAGCCTTGGAGGAATCTGAATGGATCCTGCAGGTGAGACACACACGCACACGCACAGCAGCAGCCAAACAGTGCTCGTACATTCTTATTCACACACTGCAGCGGGGTTCAACACAACGACCCAGAGAGTCAGCATGTGAGAGCTGTGTGAGAAAGAGCTAGCAGTTAGCTCGTGCTGTTCGCCCTGTGTGTGACTTTCACATCATGGTAAATCCACTCTGAAGCCATTTCCCAAGGGAAACAGATATATATAGACATTTATACACATAAAGATGGGGGGGCGATGGAGCTCTTATCATGGTAGTTACGTTGTAGACCCCCTGCAGCCTGTGTCCTTGCACTGAACATGTCACAGACTGCACAACAGGATTATCTGTGGGAAATGCTGCTTAGGCACAAAGCAGTAGCAAGCAAGCATGTTGGAGTCATTTACCGGTAGACCAAAAATGGCAATGTATGCACAGAACGAATTAATCGTGTGTGTGTGTGTGTGTGCGTGTGTGTGTGTCTTTTACGTGCCCTTATGTTGATCTCCCACAGCTTCACAAGATCCTGCAGCTGGCACTGATTCTGGTGGAGCTTCTGGACAGCGGCTCATCTGTTCTCCTCAGCCTAGAGGATGGCTGGGACATTACCACACAAGTAAGGAAAACACCCAAATACCTGTGTGAAGAAACACACACGTAGGACAAGCAGAGGTGGAGAAGACAAAGGAAGAAGAGTCTGAGGGCGAGAGAGAAAGAAAGAGAGAGAGAGGCTTGAGGATCATGAAGAAATGGTGTTTGTGTGAATCATAATCTGGCACAGACTGCCACACCTGTTGTTCCAAGTGCTTATCTTCTAATGAATGCTGTCACTTTTTGACCAGATTATGCAGCGCTGAATCGTGTCATTGATTCATGCTGATTTCAATCATGAAAGTGCATGGTGCTGATTTCAAGGCATGTAAACAGAGCCTGTTTTTACCCTCATCAACCGTCTGTATCCGCGTGCTGCTTCATTCATGCTTCATCCGCATTTTTGCCCTCTGAGCTCATATTTTCCACTTCGACCTGTTAAGTGCATGTTTGTGCTGTAAGTGTGTGTCCTCCAAATGTGTTTACTGGGTTTGTGGAGCCCTGGGCTGCTGTTTAAAAGCACGAGCCCTAGCTCCCCCTGTGCCAGGCACGTGTTAGGCCCAGAGCATCTCGCTCCATGGGCCACCACCCTCATCACCCCAAGGGTCTGATCAGGCTCGCACAGGCAAATGGGCTCCATATGCCTTGGCTCCCCTGCCTCTGTCCACGACCCATATAAGACACCCAGCAGACAGGATGCAGAGCTCTCCTCCTTTCGCTGCGCGCTTTTTTCTGTTTTTCTACTTCTCGCCCGCAGTCTAATCCTCATCCTCTCTTTCTCCCCGCTCTCTTTTCTCATGCCTCGTTTCTCCTTTCTTAAATCCCTGCTTCAATCTGTTGCGGCCTACTCGTAATCTAGGGGGCTTAGTTCCCCTACCCAGGCGTAGGGGGGCTTTTTCTACCACTCAGGGCTGGATGTTCTAGTAAACCCCCTGGGGAAGCCATGAACTGTTTTTCCCGCTCATTCCACACGCGTCAGGGCTCATTAGTTGGGTTGTAGGAGACACGGGCAGGGAAGCAGGCCAAGCATATTGCATGTGCAGACAAGTGGTTCTCAACTGGTGTGCCGCAGAGCGAGCTCAAGTGTGCTTGAAGATTTTGCATAGATGTTATATAAATACAAAGATTTTTTTTTAGTTTAAACCATGTCATCAGTTTCATATTGAGCGATGAGAGGATTGGTAGGTCTTTCACCGTTGTGGTCAAATTTTTTCAAGGGATGCACAGCCAGGATAAACGGTCCACTAATAATACACTATGTGCTGAAGCATAAGCATGTTTGACAAACTGAAAAAATGCTGCTCGCATAGGTGAAACTGTTTCCAAACTGTCTCCCCATAGTTCAGTGGTAAGGAGATCAAACAACCTATTTGCCAAAATATCAGTTTTCCTCATTATTTATTGGAAAGAGTGACCAGATTCTTCGACTGAAAGCATTTATGCATCCTTAGAATCTTTTTTGGATCATTAAAGCAGCGAGCATTTTGGTCAAATCCAGAGAGTAAGACGTTGATGAAAATATTTACTTCCCCATGAGCTCAGTAACTATGGGGATTCTCTGGAGATTACAGAAAACATACCTTTATATGTGCCAGACTTAGTCAAAAGTGCACTATGCACACTCACCGAGGGTTAATTGGACCCTCGGTGGAAAAAAATGTGAAAATGGTTTTCATCATCGGCCAGCTCACTGATAAATTCTGTACATGTTCCACGTTTCTGTCAGTTAATTCTAAATGGTCCTCACTTTAGCTGACCCTTGACAATTGTGCATAGTGCGTCTATAATGTGCGCTGCAGAATTTTGGTGTTTTTCCAAAGCACCTTAGCTTAAACCCTGATTTTTCCAGTAAGTTTTACTTTTAGTAACTTTTAAATGACTTAAAAGTTAGAAAAAACATTTATTTCCATATTGTAGAACAGTGTCATAGTGCAGTGCACTAACAGTGCAGTGGTGTCCACTCAGTCTACGCAAATTACTATGTGTTGTCTGTCTGGTTGGTGGAGTCTAATAGATAAAAAGCTTCATGTACTTGTTCCTCATATTCTCGTGTCATGGTTGGCCCTCAAGCCACATGGCAGGGGTTGTGAAGATGACCCTGAAACATGAGAAATCTGTAGCTTGTCTCTTTATCCTAATAACCTTCTCATTCTTCCAATGATCTCCTAATGACTCTTCTTCACTCTGCTCTGATTTGCTCTGACCTGGCTCTTTTCTTCCTCTCACCTCTGTCTTGTCACCCTGCAGGTGGTGTCTTTGGTGCAGCTGCTGAGCGATCCTTTCTACAGGACTTTGGAGGGTTTTCAGGTGCTGCTGGAGAAGGAGTGGCTCTCCTTTGGCCATAAATTCAGCCAGCGAAGCAACCTGAGTCCCAGCAGTCAGGGCAGCGGCTTCACGCCCATCTTCCTGCAGTTCCTGGACTGTGTGCACCAGGTGAGTCTTACCTTGACCTCACCCTGACTTAACTCCTGCAGGTAGGCCCTCGCCCCCAGCATCTCTGCCCCATCGTGGCGATTTCTCCCTCCAGTCCCTCCGAGCCTCAAAGGCATTCATGCTGTATTCATGAGCTCATCACATTCCTCCAAAGAGCGAGAGGGGGAAAAGGAAGGGGGACAGAAATTCAGCTGCCATTAACTTTACATTTGGTTTAGTTTTGCACTTTGCATTCCTCACATTGGATAAGTAATTTAGACAGTGCAGTGCACCGGGGAGTTTGTGCAGGGAGGCTGTTGTCCAGATGGTCCATGAACCCAGTGATCAGTGCAAGGCTTTTTTTTTTTTTTTTTTTTTTTTTTTTACACTAGCGTGTTTCGGCATCCTTTCACATTTGTATGCGTGTTTAGAGCTACAAGTGGAAAATTGCAGTTTTGGGGATTGAAGGTCTCTCAGAAGGCTTGGCTGTGCTTTAGGATGGCGGGGGTGGGGGGTTGTTGATGGAGGACTGAGAATGCAACTGCTGCGGCTGATGTCCCGAGCACTGTGTCCACGCTGAAATGCTAACTTTAGAGAATGCCGTGTTTTTTTGTGTCTCTTGGGGTCCCATAGGCCCACTCCCATACACTTACATCAACGCATAGTTTTCGCATTTGTCTTTTGAAACTGTAGGCTTGGCTGCTAAGGCCGCTTGGCGGGGGTCCCTGGTCCTGGAGGGCTATAAACAGGGGGAGGGGAGGGGATTCGGACAGGCGCTTAAAATAGAAGTGCCTCATCTCCGAAACAGCTGTTGTTTTCGCCAATAGACCCAGGTGGCCCTCAAATATTCAGCAGAGCACTGAGGTCTTCTCCCCCCTTGGCCACCTCACACCGCTGGATAGGGACCATAGTCCTTTTTTCCTGCCTGGATTGTGTATGATCAGTGATGAAACTCCCCCCACCCCTATCCCTGAGGACAGGAGGGGCTCTGTCCTGTTGCTAATTGGTCATGTATGCACTTGAGAAGTGTGTAGCCATAACAGGAGGACAGGATCCAGCTGTCATGCTGACTGCCTCTGTCTCTCTATCTCCCTGCAGATTTTGGAGCAACATCCTCTGGAGTTTGAGTTTAATCAACAGTATGTGAAGTTCCTGGCTTATCATCACATCTCCAACCGCTTCAAGAACTTCCTGCTGGACTCAGACTATGAGCGCTTGGAACATGGTCTGTTCAATTTAGACTAGTGGACTTGTTTTGAATAGTTGGATCATTTTGATCTCATCACCTATTAAACTGAGTAAATACTCTATTCTGAGGTGTCTGGAGGATGTTTGTCATTTTCTTAAAATCTGATACATGAAAATACAACTGTTCAACCACCTTTCTAAATGAATGCATTGGCAAGGTTTAGATACTCTGTACCACCAATTCATTGCATGGCCCAGATGTTACCACTGTAACCATGACATGATGATCCCATCACGCACACAGCAGTACATGCTCGCAGTGCTGCCAGTTGTGCCATATTACCAGATTGGAAAGTCCATATGAAATTTCAGCTTAAGTAGATAAACCTAGGTAGAGAAACTTAACTATCAGAAATACAGTTTTGGTGCTACATGGTAGTACAATAGTAGATAGTAGTTAGAGTTGTACGAGTGCAGTATCCATTAGTTTATGAATGCCCACCCACTATGTGATTGCCACCAATTGGTAACCTAATTGAAAATTGATGTGCAGTTTTCCCAGCAGTAGTTGTAAAGGACATAGCTTCATAAAAGTGAGCAAAGTTGTCTAGACCAGTGTATGGAAATTATTGAGTAAGATGTGGTGGTGTTGTGTCTAAGCTTAAATGTGGATGTTATACCAGTGTAAATTAAAGTAGATACTATGTTTGCTTAGTGTGAAAAATAGTGTTGGGACATAATTTATTATTGAAACATATTTTTGTGTTAAAATGTTGGAGATGTGCCCATTTAACAACACCAATGACTCACCCAGTCACACCCCTGTCCCATTTACCTATGAACTTGTGGAATTACAAGTTGAGTTTGAATATTTCAATCAGTGTCAGGATCAAACAGTTCCTCATAGTTTTATGTGCCTCTCCTCTCTCCCTCTCACAGGCACTTTGTTTGAGGACAAGGGAGATAAGCAGGCCAGGAGAGGCATCTGTATCTGGGAATGCATCAACAGAATGCACAGGAGGAGTCCCATCTTCTTCAACTATATGTACAGCCCCACAGAGGCCGAGGTGAGGAGTCCAGCCGCTATTTTACATTGAGTATATCTTCTGCTGTTAAAAGAGTGCACTTGCATTTTTTTTTTAAATGTTGAAAAATTTCATGCTTTTTCACTCAACCTTTAAATGATGTATAGAACAGTTGTGATGCTGTCCTCTTCTCATTGTTACTTCATTTCAGTTTAACCTTTATGTTACCAGGAAGGTGCCATTGAGATTAAGAATCTCTTTTTCAAGGAAGACTTATCCAAGATAGGCACCAGAAACAAATAAGAAACAGCAGTTCCACAAAAATAGTAGCTACATATGTAGAACCACAATTTTTCTTAAATACAATTTTTTGAAAAGAAAAGTGCAAAACACAGAAACATTTGCAGCACTTGAGAATGGCAGTATGGTTTAAACACAGTGGCATCCTAAAGACAATGCCTCATTCAGGATAGAGAGTGAAAATACTGTACATCTTGTGAATGCAAGGAGTAGTGCCCAGTACTTTTCCATGAGATATAGGCCCAGAGGTAGGATGGGAGCATGCCAAGAATTGCCTTATAAAGAAAGGTGTACCAATGTAGAGGCCGACACAATTGTGTAACTCGCAGCAATGTGTCAGAGCGGTACAACTGGTAATGAACTCTGAGAGGCAGAATAAATTCCACCAGGACACCGAGCACACACATGCATATATAAAAGATCTAGTTCAGGTAAAACCATGGCAGCTATGAGGCTTTTTTTAGCATTACAAGAAAAGGCTTCAGTTGACTATAATGGACGCGTTCTGCTGCAGCAGCCATGTTGCGCCACATCTGTGCGTGGTGCATTTGATGTTTTACGGCGGTTAACTGGTATGGGGTGTGGTTAGAGGCTTGTCACCTGGACAAGCCAGTATCCACACTGGAGACTCCCTCCAGAAACCCAGTGTCCCCCATACCTGCCCCCCAAGATGATCCTGTGGAGGGCAGTGGAGCATGGGGTCGTCGTTTTCCAATTCCAGACTGGGGCTTAAATGGTCTTGACGTCATTCTTGCTGTGTTGCATACTTGCTGGACCACCCAAATGCTAACTGGGTAGATATCCCACTAGTTAGCTTCCTTTAAAAATAACCACCTAAATCCACTTAACCAAGATTGAATAGCACTTTTATAAGTGCTGTAGTCTGAAATTAAAATGCACATATAATTCCTGAGTGCATAAAGATAATATTTTTGCTCATATTTTTTCTGATTGTATTGATGATTCTGCTTTAGCTATTACACTGGCTCAGACAAATAAAAAGCAAGACTTACAACTTAAGCATTCAGAGGTAATTTTGAGAGAACATTTCTTATGGGCATATCTTCTCAATAAGAGGCTAATAATTAGCCTCTGTGCTGTCCAGCCAATATCCAGCACAGCAAGACCATTAAGGAGGATAGCATCACCACTGCCCCTCATACCATATAGAGGGTAAGCGAAATAATATCATATTTTTCTAAATGGGTGAACTGTCCCTTTAACAAATCATTTCAGTGTGTTTTGGGGTTTTGGATTTTTTGTTAGTTGTATGAAATATCCAACCCTGGCTGATGAAGCCTGGTCTCTGGAGTCGTTTCTTATCAAAGTAGTGATGTCATGGCGGTTTTCTGTTCATAAAGGCGTCCCTTTTTTTTGTCTTCCATTTCCCCAACGAAGCAGCGCTCTGTTACTTACTTATTTATTATTTAGCCTTTACATGAAGGATGTGTAAGGCCTTGATGCTGATGATGTTATATCTCATATTCTAGAGGTGTGTGAATCAGTCAAAGTAGTGGTACTAGTCTGCATGTTTTTGCAGCCCGGCTGTGCTGTGCAGCAAAGTGCTGCACTGCAGGTCCAGTTGGCCACATTCTTTCCCACTGGCTAACAAATGCATTCAAAGGTCTGCTTAATCTTATTGGAAATACACCATGCAGACTGTTAATCCACACCATTTGGCCATAAGAAATTGTAGACATGTTTGTTATGTCTGTTACGTGGTATCACATTTTACTTTATTCCAAGTAATTGGAGATCGACATGCTCTGTTTGTCCGGACACATTTCGGGGGCATGTCATTCCTCCGGCATGCCTCATACAGGTATCGAACAATGCATAACGACTTCAGCATTAATCTAAGCTATATTATTTTTGCTGACTTTGTATAGTTTTCTCTATTTTTCTCTCTTTTGATTGCATGTAAGAGGCAAGGCAAAGTCACTGTTGGACCTGCGCTCTTCTTTCTCTTGTTTATTTTTTCTCATTCCTGTGTTGGTGTCACGGCGGCGCTGAATCTGTCATGTTTGTGTTGTGCAGCCGATACTGAAGCCCTCCATCAGCATCCCCAACCTGACCACGTGGAACTACTTCACGGATGAGACTCTGTCCACTGGGCCGTGTTACGACTGGAGGATGATGGCCGTGAGGCAAGAGAGCGTGGAGGAGGCGGACACCATCTCCACCAGCAAGAGGAGGATTGTGTGGCCATGCTACAGCAGCGTGAGCCGCGCCCAGCCTGACGCCATCACCAAACTGCTGGCTGTAAGCATGTGCTGCCAAACGACAGTATCTTACAGTTTGTTATTATTTTGTTATTAAGCTGTATCTCACCATTGTCCTCCCCTGTGGACGTTGTTGGTGCTGCAGGACATTGAGAAGCTGGAGGGAGAGTTAATCCAGGCTCCGGAGAGGTGGCAGGCCACTCTGGAGAGAGTCAGAGTCAGCATTCAGGAAGACCTCAAGCAAGAAGGAAATGTGAGTGCACAGGAGACTGGTAATAATAACACATTATACTGAAATTAGTATTTAATTATACCAAAGTTAGTTCCAATCTTCTGTTTTGACTGGCTGAGAGGCATTTTGATCGGCACTCCGATCAGATTTCTGTGTTGACCTAATGAACTCTGGCTGCTGATAAACAGTATTGGTCATGTAAACAGAACTTTCTGAACAGAAAGTTTCTTTGTGGAATCAATTTCTTAGCTGCTAATCGTTTAAAAAAAATGATCAGCAAATGAATAATGGAATGAAACTGTGGTATTATCGCAGTAATACTCCCAAGGTTGTGCTATACATCGTGAATGATGAATGTTTTGAAAATAGTTTTGTTCTGAACTGAGACATCCATCGTTTAAAACAAAAAAATGGCACCCACTCACCCATATTGACTGCTGGCATAGAGTGTTAGGAGGCATCTTAATTTTTCCAGTACAGAATAATGGCCGCAGCTGACAAATATTTTTATTGTTGATTAATCTGTTGATTATTTTTTTGCTTTTTCGATCAAGTATTTCATCTCTAAAATGTTAAAACTAGGGACAATGCCTAGCACAGGTTTCCAGAGCTCAAAGTGATGTCCTCAAATTCTTTCCCTACTCTAATCATCTTTCAACTTCAATTTTCAACATTATTTGTCCCCGAAGGGCAACTGATTGTGCAGCACAAGTGCATATAAAGCATAAAAGACAATAAAATCCACGCTCATTACAACTTGACAAGACACAGATACACTAAAGCAATGATCATTTATGTCAAACATTAAGCACTCTTAACTTTTAACTCTTAACTCTCTCGACCTCACACAGAAGAGCCAATCAAACTGTCATGAATTGACTCAACACTTTTTTATTTACCATTCCATTGATTTATTTAATTTTTTTAAATGAATAAAATCGCTTTTGCAGGTTCCATCAGTGTGTCAGACAGCCTCCTTCCTACATTTTATCTAGTTTTGTTCGTTTGCACTTTGTAATGAGATGAAAGTAAGAAAAGGGAGGTGATTCTTAGCATATGTGAAGCTGTAAGCAAAAACATTTTGACTAAAAGGATGACTCAATCTCCAGGGTTGTAAGTGATTAATCCTCTGTCAATCGACTTAAGCTCCACAGCTCTGCACACAGTCATTTGTATTTTTCAGATGTTGAAATTGCAGAAGACATTTTTCTTAATGATATATGGATAGAAACACATTCGCAGTTTGTCATTGTGTGTGTGTGTGTCTGTGTGTGTGCGCGCGTTGCAGCTCCGTAAGCAGTCCGTGTCCATCTCCGGCCTCATCCCCACCTCCAGCCTGCAGGCGTTCCAGCGGCGCTCCATGCTGCACCTGCCGGACAGCGGGCTGGGCGAGGACCACAGCCCCACCACGGCCAACGGGATCAACCGCCGCGCCGCCACTCTCTATAATCAGTTCACCCCCAAGAGCGAGGAGAACAGGTGGGTCCTCGCCCCCTGCAACACGACACTGCCGGGAAGCCCAGATTTGGTTAATGTCTAACTGCTGCCGAGGGACAGTTCCGTTTTGGAAAATTACGCAGCCCAGTGGAATGCTGTGTCATGTTTGTAGGGACTTTGTGTACTCGGTGAACAAAGAGTGTGGAAGTTTACAATTACTATGAGGTCAAAGCACAGTCTCCAGGCTGTAACAGGAGGATATTTTCATATTTTAGCAGATGAGCAGTGATAAAATCGACCGTGCATATTTTAAAATTTATTTATTCTGTTGTAAGAGGTCCTCACCCTCCACAGACCAAATAATATTTTGACAGACAAAGATATTATTACATGGAAGAACTTATTTTAAGATATTCTCTGATGTCACGATCCTCTAAATCATTCTGATGTACTGTCTTATTGGCTAAATCTGTGCAAATATGTTTTTATTTTATTATCATTGTCCCTCATTGCAGCTAAATTATAGACATGGATCTCATGTGCTGTATCTAGTTATGTAATTATTTATTTATTACCTCGCTTTTACTATAGTTTAACTCTTTTCAGAAGTACCAAGTTAAAAGGTGTGTGACTCAGAGCTTTTTGGCTGGTGGTTCGCTAGCTCAGAGAAATAAGTTGAAACAAATCGAGTGTATAGTTGACTTGAGGCGACCTTGGAAAGACTTTCTTGTCCTTAATGGCCCTTTAACAAATACAGTTACTTAATTTAAAATGACTTCCATCTGTCAAAGCACATTTGGCACTTTGAAATGGGAACACCATGTTGAAAGAATGCTGAAGATCTTTAAGTGTTCTTGTGATGCAGACAAACATATTGTTCATAACTTTGATAAAGGCCTGGCAGCCTGTCCAGCGTGAGGCTCTAGCCCGCAGCAACCCTGAATCGAAATAAGCGAGCAGTGAAAATGAATTCATGAATAAAACATCAAAATGAACATCGCTGCTGCCGTATCATTTGTAATACAAGGAGTTAGAAGCACAGCGGTAGGGCTTCCAAAATGCATCACGGTCTAAATACTGTTGGATCTGTTTCCCAGGTCTTACGAGGGGATCCTGTATAAGCGTGGAGCACTGCTGAAAGGCTGGAAGCCTCGCTGGTTTGTGTTGGACGTCACTAAACACCAGGTCAGTAGGCTGCAGTGCAGTGATGTGTGCAAGTTGACACGGTTTCCAAAGCCTCTTTATTATCTTTATGTAGTGTGGGACTGTCCTTTTCCACAATACGTATTGTTACTATGATGATTCACAGCTGAGGTATTATGACACCGGGGAGGACACAAACTGCAGAGGCCACATCGACCTGGCAGAGGTGGAGTCCGTGATGATAGCTGCACCCACCATCGGAGCCCCCAAACACATCAGCGAAAAGGCCTTTTTCGATGTGAGTATTGGAAGGAGACAGGCGCTCACTCAGATGACAGTGGGAAAACCTGAGAAGCCAAACATGGCAGCACTGTATATGCAAAACATGTTCTCAGCATCTGAGCAATTACACTTTCAGATTTTGGCAGCCACTCAACTTTGATATTTGTGACTCATGTACAAGCTGAGGACAGCAGCTCAATAACAACGCTGCAAGCCCAGGCAAGGACGAGCCCACAGGAGACAATGACTGTTGGCTTTACTCCTCGCCATGGAGTTGACGTTTTAGTTTTGTTATGTTCAAAAAAATCTCTATTGTTTATAGTCGCCATCGTCGTGACAACAACTGGCAACAGAGTTGTGAAGTAACAAAGTAAAGATAAATCTGTTTTTCCTGCATTTTTGTTCCTTAATTGAGTATTTATATTTCTGATAAATTCACTTTTACTTTGCTATATTTTCAGAATAAAATGTGTACTTTTATTCTGATACAATTTCTTTAACACTTTTATTACTCACTACAAACTAAAGTCATGTGCTATTAAGAAGCTGTCAAGAGCCATTGATCCGAGATGTGATTTTTATTTTCCTAGGATGGCGAAGGCATGACCTAGTTGACTTGCATTCATTCTCTACAGCCTCTTCCCAATCATAGCCAAAACTAACTTGTGCCTGACCCTGACCACAAACAATAAGCCACAGTGACCACTCAAAATGTAAAAAATGACCTCACTACCCTTGGGGGAAAAAAAATTTAGCCCATGGTCCAAATTTTTTGTTGTTGTTGTTGTTCTTTTTGATTGGTGTTGAGTGGTTGCTGAGGTAAAAGAGACAGAAGAGAGACTTGTTGCTGTTCTTACTCTGTTTTATTGTTTTAGTGCCATGCTGCAATACCAGCTGCCCATGTTGGGACAAAAAGTAACTGACCTTTGACTTTAGCATGAAGGGACAGGGAGAAGAAGGAATGGAGCAAAGACAATTTTTTTTTAATTGGTATTTGTTAAAGATCTATTAAATAAATGATGTTTGTGCAGTTTAGGGATGCAGAATATCTTGTAAATTTTACATTTTATGGGACCACTTGAGAAAAGAACTATATTATTTTTGTTTTTTGTTTTTTATTTTGGAAATGTCTCCTTATTTGCAGCATAATGGAGGTTGCACTGCCAAGTAAAGCTTGGAATATTTTTTTATAGGGAAATTATTTTAGAGAGACACAGAGAGAGAGGGACAGAATGTAATTTATACTTTTGATACTTAGGTACATTTAGTATCAGATACTTTAGTAATATTTTTATGGCTGAATTTCACTTTTACCACAGACATATTTAGCAATATTTTATCTTTGCTTTTTCTCATGTATGACTTTTGGATGTTTTTTGCAACTTTGCCTGGCAAAATGGGACCTTACCAGGGATTCTGCATGTTTAGCCTGAAATCTGCAAAATGTATAATCTTCACTTTTCGGTGAATCTTTTCTCAAAGCAAACAGTCGTATTTTAGAACTGCGAGATCATGTTTCCTTCCTTTTCTCCAGCTGTCGGTTTCCATTCATTCCACTATGCGATGAAAATGAACTTTCAGAGACTTCAAACTTTCTCCACACCGGTATTCCATCACTGTAATAAACTCCTGCATATTAGTTTTCCTAAAAGCAGCAGCACTGTTGTGTTTTGATGACTTGAAATTGGGCGGAGTGAAATAGGTGCTTTATGAATGGTGACACTTCATTCGGCACAGAAGCAGAACATTATACGGTGGCTGTTTCAACCAAAAATCCCAATTTGCATAGGGATTTTGATAACATGATGTGAAATCTTTAGCCCCCCCCCCTTCAACATGATTTGCAAAATGATTTGTTGCAATGTAAAATGTGGCTAAATTGTAGTAAACAGGCCAAACATTCAAAATCAGTGGTGCGGTCCTTGAAAGAGTCTCTGGTTTCATCATTAGTTTGATGTTCTATCATAATGTGCTATGCCTCCAGTCCACATTTGACCTTTTGCTGACTAATGTCCCTCCAGCTGAAGACCAGCAAGCGAGTGTACAACTTCTGTGCCTCGGACGCGCCCAACGCCCAGCTGTGGATGGACAAGATCCAGAGCTGCATCTCTGATGCATGAGCTGTGACCCCGGGCCCCCGAGGTCAGGGCACGGCAGCATCGAGACGTCGGTCCTGTCAGGCGGCCGGGAGCAGAGACGCTGCCTACCACTCAACTCAGACTTCAGATGACGTCACCATGGGGACCACAGTGAACTATAAGTGCCTGGTGGTGGAGGACGGTCCCACACGCTGTCCATCCATCCACTCTGTCAGCCGCCTCTCAGCTCGTCAGGCTGTTATCATTCTGCATGTCGGCTGTGGTCTGAGTCGGCGAGCGTGCCGCTGTCTCTGCTGTCAGCTGCCCGCTCCGTGCCTGCAGCAGGGACCAGAGAGTTCTGATAAGCTTGCAGTACCAAGACAAGGTTCTTAAGCTGTAAATAGATCAAAGCAATATCACTGGCCATTCAAAACTGTGGGTTCAATTTTGGAATTATTAAATATAGAAAATAGCCTACAAGAGAATTTATATGAGATATTTTACTATGAGGAAAAGTTATTGCTGCTTAAGGAGAAGTATGAACCGCCAAAAACTCAGAGATTTTAATGCACAATACGATGAGGCAATTTGTTTGCACTTAGCTCTAAAATATGCACTCCTTATCAAACAGAGTTTCTAACAGATGCAGACAGCGAGGCTAAAGGCATTACATTATAATGTACATATGATGTTTCCTCAAGACAGATTAAATGGAAAGAGTTTGCACAGTAAAAGTTCAAAAGAGTTACCTGACATTTTTTTTATTTAAAAAAGTGATGTTTTTCTCTATTTTGTTTAAAAATTGTGAATGTTTTTTGACTCATGGATAACACGTTTGTCTCTTGCAATGTAAATTATTTTTTTATTAAAAGTGTAACTCTTTGGTTAATTGTGGTGGCTTAATGTGTTCTGTAAATAGTCGTGTGACATTTCGTTTTATATGTACTGAACATACATATGCTTTTCTAACCTTAACTGTAATGTGACCAACAAGTCATCCTTTTTTAATGTATCGTCATTTGTGCAAATACCTTGTTCCCTCTTTATGATGAACCTTTGTCTTGGAAATGGCAAATGTCAAGTTTTTATTTTTTGATTTTTATTTTTTCAGATTATCCAAACGGGCTCTGTGTCTTTTAAGGGCTTTTAAATAAGTAAATGAATATATCAGTAGGACAACGTGGATTTTCAACAGTCCTTGTCTTATCTGGAACTCATTTCAGAGGCTTTTTTGGAAAAATTACATGTTACTGTATCTTTGTACCTTGATTTGTGGTGACACTAATTTTTTTTCTTCTTTTTTTGGAAATAAATCAGACATACTTGAAACTACCCCTGTTAATCTTGTCCTTGTTTTACCAAGTGGATATCAGAGTATTCTTATTCATTGCACTCATAGTTTTTCCATCATATGTTTGCACTGCAGTCGTGCACAGCCATAAAGTGTCAGTAAGCTGCTGTGTGCCTGATAGGAAATACTTAGGTTAAGTTGTAAATAAGTGCACCACCTCCACTTGAAACATACCCTTACTAAATGTCACGTAACTAAGTTCTGGGATGAGAACATGCTTTGGCATCAGTGATCACAACTTGCAGATATCCCAACAACACAGCCTGTATTGTAATGTTTCCTGGGATGTCACAAGTTCACCATGAAATGCCTCATGGCTCATTTTTATACAATGGGTCATAGGATACAGGAAGAAAACCCAAGCCACTTGTAATAGCCACGTTTTCTGGCCTCCTGTGAACACCTCGTCTTTATTAGAGACCCTCTCTCAATGAAAGGTAAGCAGACACCACCGCAAACGCTTGGCTTTTGCTCAGAGCCAGGCTTGGAGAGGATGAGGATGGATGTTTCACTTGCCAACAATGAATAAGGGACTCGGCTAGAAACCCAACACAGGCTCTGTGGCGCCTGGTTGGCGGGACGGAAAGGGACTCCTGCGGTCCTAAGTAGGTTTGTCTCTGAATGGGAAGCAGAGGGTCAGGAGCCGAGCAAAAGATTAAGGGAGGAGGCTTGTTCCTGGCCATGTTCTCCCAGCTGGCCTTGCACTGGGAGCAGGTGGAGAGCTGCAGCAGGCCAACATCTGGGCAGACCCTCTCTGGCAGTCAACTCCATATTTAGCCTCGTCCCTACGGTACGGGGATTAGTAGCTCTGCCCGTGAATGAAGGGATGCAGCACCAGTCATTTCCGACTGGATTGTGTGGAATGCCATGGCTAGACTCATTGCTTCCTTAAGTCGAGACGGTAGTTTTCTATTTACTTTTGGTTTTGGATCTTGAACATGTACCATCACCAATGTTTCTTCTCCAAGAGAATTTAAATTTGAAATAAAAGTCGCATTGTTTGTCCATAGGCCAAAAAGCATTCCTGTTCCGCGACAGATGATACTCGCAGGACAGATTTATTTTATTGGCCTTCTGTGGCGGTGCAGCCCCCCCAATGTGGGATGAGTCCCAGTTTCATTTCCTGCGTGAATTAGCAAACGTGGGCAGTGTGAGAGTGGCCCGGGCATGCAGGGCTGACTCACCCCAGCCTCAGAAAGCTGTGGCCCCCTCACTTGGGCACCTGCTCCAAAATTCAACACAACAGCTCCCAAATGATGATCTCTTGTTTGGAAATGAACGAAATGCATGAATCAAGTGGGCTCTGGGCTCCAGATGATCTTATCCGGACTCCGCCCGCTCATCCATGAATAGAGGAGCAATATTCCTCGTGTGACTTGAAGCTGCTAGCGACAGTCAGTCTCTCCTTTGCGGTGGTGGCGGCAGTGTGTGCATGCAGGAGGGAGAGGATGACAAGACTTTGCCGTGTTGACTTTTTCTTTAACCCACTTACAGAGTGTTTTGTCTGAAGCCATTTGAGCCATGGTGTTTTTCCATCTCCAGCATTCGTGTCCCGCAACCCCTCTCTCCGACTAAACCCAGGGTCCAGTCAACCATGTGAAACACTCGGGCCTGTGAAGTCACTGTGGGAAGACATCTCACCCAGAAAACAGGCATCTGCCAGACATTTATTCACCAGCACACCATCCCAAAGAATGTTCCCATTCTCAAATCTATTTAGATGAGGATATGTTGGACAGGAGACAGATGAATTGGTCACGGGCATTAAGGTCCTCTTGGACACATGGGGGTTAGGGTGAGACAGCGAGAGATATCCTTATTTTTGGTATGCCAAGACTTGCGCAATTAAGCCACGGGGATAAAAACATCCCATTCCTCAACAGTGAGGGCTGAGAATAGTCTTTAAGAGAAAGAGCGCACATTTTTCAGAAATCCTTGGATATAAATACCTCGTATAAGAGAAATGTGAGCAGCAAATCTATTTATTTTACACTAGTTAATACTTTTTTTTTTTTTTTTTTTGCTCTCCTGCATGTGTTAGTGATTGTCTAATCCTACTGCTGGATTCTATTAGTCACTGGCTTGTTTATTATATGTAATTTTGTAGCTGTTTAGTTTATTTAATTGTAACATAGTAACATATCAGATTCAAACTCCATTGTGTAAGACAAAGTCAAGGGGTGCAGCGCTTTGAATTGGTGCCAATCATACAAACAAACAAGCCCATAAAAGGAGACGTGTGAATGACATTATCTTTTTGGTGGCGAGCTGCATTCCTGGTTAAAGTGTTAGCTCAGTGAATTGGCCAGTGTGTCTCTGTGTGTGTGATGTTATCTGTCAGCCACCAGTATAGAGGAGCCGGAGTGGTGCTGATGTTATGTTGGTGTATGAATGCAGCTTCTTATCTCCTCCTCTGACACTCTGAACTTGAGATGAACTGTTTCTTCCTATCCAGCTCCGCTCCCTCTCTCCTAATACGGCAGAAATTAAGTTGGCTTGGGACTATTTACCCCCCTGAAAGTCAAGACACTCATTGTGCATGTTGGCTGGCGAGGGCAAGACAAACAAGCACCTACAACCGATAGTTTCAGGTAGCGATGATATTGTTTTTTTGGCTCGTTTCACTCGCTGAGGCATGAGGGTGGGGAAGGTGTTGCAAAGGTGAGGTGTATGTGTGAGAATAGTGGTCCTTTGTTGCACATCCTGATTTGTTTTGACATGTGGAGGTGGCGAAGCCGAGCCCAGGCTCCTGCGTGCCATGTGCACCGCGCCAACTGTGCAACTCAATGCTTTAAAGGTCCCGTATCACTCAGTTTGTGTGGCTTTGCTTTCATATTCTTTACAGTTCTGTAGTGGGGGCAATCAGAATCACATCCAGTTGTGACGCATGGGGTTAGTCTGAACATCTCGGGGAGGGGGCAGCATCCTGGGTTCAAATCCGACCTGAGGCCCCTTGCTGCATGCCATCCCATCTGTCTCCCCTATATTTTCTTTCTCTCTCTACTGTGACTGTCAAATAAAGTAGAAATGCTATAAAAAAAAAAAAAAAAAAAAAAAAAAAATATATGGACATATGGATATAACCTGAAATCTTGTAATAGGGTCCCTTTAACTTTATTCAGAATATCCCTGTTTTAAAGACCCCCTCTGAGGAAAATCAACTTTTTAACCTTGTTAAAAGAATACTTTTGCGCAAAATATTTTTTTTCTGTCATACCCAGACTGAGACAAGATGCTAGATATCATTTTCACCTCTGTACATCCAGTGGTTCAGTTCCTGTGGGTAGCATTTCATTTTAGCTTAGCATAAAGACTTAAAGTCTATAGGAGTCATTAGCCTAGCTCCATCAAAGTGAAACAATAAACCTTACAGAATCTCCAAAGCTGTCTTGTTTACACAGTGTGTCATGTGCATTTGAAATACATGTCTTGAAATACATGTCCATGTCCAACATGTGCATGTGGTGTTTTTCATTTGCTATAACACATATCAGGAGCAAAATAAGCAGTTTTTCCACTGTGAAGCTGCAGTGTACCAAGGAAGACGGATTCAGACAGTCAGGGTTCATGATGTCATAAACGTAGGGAACCAAAAAATCAACAATACTTCACATGAACAATATCAGTGTAATTAAGAGATTAACTGAAAAAAAAAAAAAAAAAATATATATATATATATATATATATATATATATAGGTTCATCAAATACAAGTTCTGAGCCAGTGTGTGAGCAGGCAGGAGTATTTGCATATTCATAGCTCCACACACTCTTAATGCAGAATTATATGTAAGTCATTTTGAGGTATGAAGGAAAAAATTCTATATATACAGTACTGATGATCAGAGATGAGTTTTTAGGTGTTTCATCAGTTTTTGGAGGGGAATTTTATGAAAACAGGGGCTATGAAGTCATATTTCTCTCCATATTGATCATACAAATAGGCATGCAGCTGCAATGCTTTTGAAAATCTGAATTCATCTATCAACCAATTAGACTAAAGAGTGAAAACTACAACAAGAACCAGGCAACATCTGGACACGGCTCTCGCAATGAACATCCAGTACTTGCGTCTGGCTTGCACTAAACGTCCCCTCTGAAAGGCTGCACAGAGGACACTTAGAGCCCAGGGAGGCTCTAACTAGCTGTGCACAGCCATGCATTTTTCTCTGCTGGAGTCACTGACACGATCCTCACATGGCTGACTGTGTGGCGGAAACAGACAGAGCCCCCAGACAACTATAAGGTGCACCGAGCATGCAGGGAAAAGTGAAAAATACCCAGAATGGTTTCTGACAGATGCAAAATTCCTTTTAACTAGAGAAGAATGCATTTGTGAGAGTCCTGGAGTTTTATTGCTGGAGGCCGCCACATGGGCCTGCAGCACCGACACAGTGGTTCACTCCTGCTGCTGTCAGCTGAACACACATGTCCTGTGCATGCAGTGTGTGTGTGATGACACCTGCTGGCCACTGTGTGCAGAGCGCTGGTTTCCCATGGTGCACTCATGCTTAGGGAGGACATGAGTCATACAAGAATTCAACATAAATTTAATGTTTCCAATCCGACTAGATTAAAAAGAAGCTTCCTGTTTATCGGGGCATAATGACATTTTTTAGACACAGTCATACCAGTAACATGATAAAGCCTTTGTAAGTAGTATATAAATGTTTTCTTACTCTTTATAACAGAGTGATGAGAACATATCACGATATTATCATTAATATTTAAAAGCATGCCTTAAATTGTGAAATTTACATGGTTTATAAATATCATAGTCATTCTTTTATTTTTAATTTATCTTATTCAAATGCATCCTTTATTTAGCCAGGAAGATCCCATAGTGGAAAAAAGATCACTTCTCATCAGGAGAATGATTAGTTTCACCAAAAAAAAAGAAAAGAAAAGAAAAGAATGAAAAACATGAAAAAAAAAAATGAAAAAATTGGGGGAAAAAATGAAAAATTGAAAGAACTGAAAAATCACACAAGAACACAAACAATACATAAAACCAGCATAACAGAAATAGTGAAGAAATGGAGGAATGCAGGCAATACCAGTGATATCCAAATACAGTCCAGCACAAGTCAAGATGTTTAAAATATTCAAAGAAGAGACACTTCAAAGCACTGGCGGACACGTGCCCCCATGTTTGAAACAGCATGTCTAAAGTGTCCTGTGCAGAGCCCAATATGAAAGGAAGGAGTGGCCCATTGTCTGCCCTTCACATAGGAAAAAAGACTGAAAGTCCTCCAGGGTGCCCCCTCTCGCAATAAATTTAAAAAAAAAAAAAAAAAGTAATAATTATAAGTTATATTACATTTGGTGTTCCTCTGATGGAAACGTGCCCACCAGTAAAGGGGAACAATTTTCAAACAACAAAATATCAAACACCATTACAGCTACTACAACAAGTATTTGTGCAGAACACCTGTCCCAGGTGTTCTTGTATTTTCCAAATTTGGTTTTTCAGTTTCAGCTTTTAATTTAAAATTCTCCAATTCAAGATCCATTTAGGGCTACTGTACCTGTTGCCCAACGATTAAAAAAAAAAAAAAAAAAAGAATTAATGTATAAATAAAAAAAAATAAATAAAAAAGTAACATGTCTTCTATTCTTTGTGGCTGCAGTGAACCAGTTTTCCCTCCAGTTCATTTGTCTCATTTCTTTGTCAGTAATAGGAAATAACAGCACTGTCCCCTGATGCCCCTATGTTTGACACAGCATCTCTAAAGTATCCTGTACAGAGCCAACAACCACAGGAAGAAGTGGCCCATTGTCTGCCCTTCACATAGGAAAAAAAAAGATCGAATGCCCCCTAGGGTGCCCCTTCATGCAATAAATAAATATTAATAATAAGTGATGATAAATGAGGTGCTCCTCTGATGGAGAAGCGCCCTCCAGTGGATAAACTGTGCTGCAGCGCTGTGAAGGCTGTCCCTACATGTGTGAGCATGTGCAAGTTTCTTCATGGATGAGCCTCCAGTAATAATAATATTAAATAATAAAACTGTATTTGTATAGCACCTTTCATACAAGAATTGCAGCTCAACGTGCTTCACAATAAAAAGAACATCTGAAAACACATTCAATAAAACATTAAAAAGAATAAAACAAAAACAGTAGAGAAAAAGTGATGTGCTGCTACAGCACAGGAGCCCTGACAATGGGAGAGACGGGAGGCTCCCCAGGTGTCTTTCTGATGAAGAAAACTCACAAGGTGCCCTCTGAGATGCCCTCCCAAGTGACAAAACACCATCAAGTGTCCTCCGCTTCTGAGGTGATGATATTTTGCAGCTTGTTCCATGCCCATGGTGCACAAAAGGAGAAAGCCCTTTTACCGAGCTCTGAGTGCACCCTGGTGGCGGTATGTGTTTGCCGTTGTGATACAGTGTGTCAGAAAGCATTTATTAACTGTTTACACACCATTTAAACATGCTTAATGTTCTCTATTCTGGGATATTGATATTATGTATGTGTTTTTGTGACTATCGCAGGCTCAATTTAGTCATCTATATCTGACAAGAATTGTCTCCCATCTGTCAATATAAGACTAAACAAGAGATAAAAGCTCTCACATGCCCACCTATCACCACATCTAAACCTACTGATAACTCAGGGGAAACTCAGTTTACTAAATGTAGGCTACCTGGAGCAGAATAGTTCACAACTGTATTGGAGGGCTTTACATCCATATTAACATGCCTCCTTCAGCTGTTTTCAAAGTGTAATGACGCATTACCTATGTGGCAAAAATGTCTCATGTCTGATATAAATACCTTATGGAGTTCCTTTTTTTGCTGAGTTGTACAGTGTGTTTGTGTACTCTCCACCAGTCACTATTCAATGGATGAATGTAAAGGCCACAAATCATACTTGCTACAAGTTTCCTTTGAACTAGTCAAAAGGAATTAAATCAGCAGGACATGCATAAAAAGCTCATCAAGTTCAGCATTTTTTTCCCAATTTCCCATTTTGCTCGTGTTTAAAATAAAGTGCCATGTAACAACACAAGAGTTAAAAGAGGTGAGAGATCTGTCAAAATATGAGATAAGAGCATATCAGACGTAAGTAACGTACATAAAAATCAAATTTCATCAGGAAAACTGTTCCATCATGAGTCACTAAATTAAAGTATTTACTCTTATGCAGTGGATTGAGGATATCAGTCAAATGTTTCATAATCCTTGGTAGACTTCCTAGCGGTTTCATCAAAAGAAAGCGCTTGAAAACTACATGCTAGACTAGGTTTACTATCAAAACACAAAACTATTTCAAAACAATATATTTATTATAGTCAGCACATACAGTTAGAATGGACAGCATAAAAACGACAATTTCAACTCGGCCTGCAAAAAATTTATGTTAAAAAAATACAAATGTGTGTTATGTAGGAAACTGATAAATGCAGTTAATCCAAAGCTGTACATTTTGAGAACAATGGCACACCTGAAATCAGTTAATATTAACAACACACAGCATAAACCACTTTTTTCTTGACTCTAATTTCCCACTGGGTACACATATATAGCTATCATAGGCTCAGGAAATCTCTATTATCAAACCACTTCAGACTGGGAATGTGAACGCATGGATTGCAGAGTTAATTCATGACTCGTTTATCATGTCTTGTGATGCTGCATCATCAGTGCGTGGTCCGTCCTGTACACCCAGAGGTTACTGAGCCGGAGCTCCCTGGTTCTTCCTCTCCTGCCACGACTTCTTTCTCAAATCCAACTCGGCATCAGTGAAGGAGGCCGGCCCCCAGTTAGTGATCCTCTGAGGTCCCTTATGGCCTATAAAATACCCAGGAGGGAGAGAGGGGAGGGACAACATTTGAAGGAACTTCAACAATCTATCAGTAACACTTTAGGTTCAGTGTTCATTCACTGATGTTAATGAATGCATTTATGAAATGATTAAAACATGAACAACACTAACAAAGACCAGTTCATGTTAAATGCACATAAGCATACACATGTTGTTGTTCAAAGGCATTTTGACACTAATAATGACATCTTAATGAACACTTAAGATGAAGTGCTACCAATTAATGTTCATGCCACTTTCTGAAAGCTTGCATCACTTGCTTTTTTTTTTTTTTTTTTTTTTTTTTTTTTTTTTTACTTTTACTGGTGAGTTGTCCACCCTGCTATGATCTTCCCATGTTTCGTCACACTTAAACACAATGAGGCTGGATGGGTATTGTCTTATGGAGCTTAACCTGTCAAAAATGTATAAATGCATATGTAGAAAAACTCAACAACTAAAAACAATGACACAAATACCCGGCATAATCCACAGCCCTTGGGGGCAAAACATTTTGGGAACTATTTCCTGCCAAAGAACACAGCAAACTGTATCTATCCTCCCCCTAATTCATCAAGAATCTGTTTAAATTCTGTAATCTATCAATCCAGAAACCATCTGGATAAATAAATTACACAAGGGATAAGTGGTAAAAAATATCTTTTTGTATTTTGAGTAAACTGTTCTTTTAAATCTTAGGACATGGTTAACAATCCTCACCTGGCTGGATGAGACGCACCAGTCCCTCATGTTTGGCCACCTTGTCTTTCCAAGTCTTGGTCTTGTTAGCTGCCCGCTCGAGTTTCCTCGTCGCCTCCTGTATGAGAGAGAGAGAGAGAGAGAGAGGGAGAGAGAGAGAGAGAGAGAGAGAGAGAGAGAGAGACCTTGAGTACTTCACACAAGGACATGAGGAGACAGTTTGGCGGTGATGAGGGTGTAAAACCACTTGAGACAGTTGTTGTTGACCCACTATCTCTTTTTTTTTTATTATCTTTATCTCTGTCCATTTGTTTACACTTAGACTTTACTTACTCATAAAAAGTACATGTTCAACACCCAGCCTTAAGGATAACCCAAATCTAGACACTGAGGGCCCTATCTTGTGCCACCCGCTATCCGCTGCCACTACCCGCTACCCGCAAATTGCGGATTTAGGAACTTCCGCTATCCCTAAACGGTATCTTGCGCCACCCGCTACCCGCTATCCTTATGCCGACTCCGTCATTTGCGCCTGGAGGTGTGTTCGTGGGTGTGTTTCATGCGCTATCCCTAAAGTTGCTATCTTGCGCACACACTTAAGGGATAGCGGATAGCGGGTGGTCCTGACCACCCGCTATCCCTAAAGTTGGACTGTTAGGAGAGTGCGTCCAGGCGGCTTCAATGCGCGCCCCGACGGAGCCTCGCCACACACACGGTCGGACTGATACCGGGACGCCGCCGGAATGGACTGAGTATATTACTCATATAGACTGTTTAGAGGAAAGACTGTTTTAATTGGACACTTATGCCAGCACGTTTTATTGTTTTATCATAAGCCAGCAGCTGTGCTATATTTTTATTTTTAATATTTTATTTGCCCAATCTACCTTGTCAATAAATTAGTTTACACATAGTTCCACCTCTGCCTCTTGTGTGTGGTGTGTGACCCGGGGATTTTACTCAATCAGTACAACCTTGTGACACGTCCACTTGGACACATGTGGCTCCACCTCCCGAATTAACTCGCCTAGAATATAATATATCATATGTATATATATATAAAGCCAACTTGCTTTAGCCTCAGTAGAAGCCCTGAGAAAATCTACCTCCCTCTCTCCATCGCGGGTTTAGGATTTAGGATTTAGGATAGCGCATCCTGCCCTTAAAGGCAATGGCACCTGGCACACTGATTGGTTTAGCTGGCGTAACACCCAGAACATGCCTATTCATAATATAGCGGGTAGCGGAGGTGTTTTGCGGATAGCGGGAGGTGCACAAGATAGCAACTTTTATGGGGGAACGCCTCTTCCTAAATTCTAAATCCGCAAATAGCGGGTTTAGGGAGTCTGGCGCAAGATAGGGCCCTACATATCTACACACTAACTTTCACATAATTATGAGTATTACTTGAAAGTCAGGGGACTTTTTAGTGACATAACCACTTGATGGTAAGTTGAGTATCACAATTTCACTTTCAAAACTAAATGTGACCATTTGATAAGCTCTTGACAGTTTTGTCTGTGTCCCCAGACCTCATACTGCTCCAGCGCCCCGTGCCTCTCCCTCTCTAGGCTCTCCAGCTGCAGCAATGCTGCCTGCAACGCTTTCTCCTTTGCCAACTGCTCGGCCTCCAGCTCCTTCTTCTCAGCCTGGGTCTGCGAGATCGCCCTCTGCTGCTGCAGGTGGATCTGCTCTAGCTCAGCCCGCTTCGCTGCCTCCTCCTCCAGCAGTCTATAAGAAGTGGACACACAGACAAACATCTATGCACTGACATGGTGTTACTTTTCTACCGGGTGGGGCTACGGCCAGGTAGCTCTGTGTATTTTGGCCATGCTCATGCACTGTAAAATATAGCAAAGAGCCAGCTGCTAGAGGTTTCTTTTAAAAAAGTATCTTTTGGTAGTGACTTAGCAACCGTACCCGAACCTTAACAAGGGACTCTGGACATTCATCAAAACCTAAAACAATAAATACAGGAAAGGTTGCTGGTATGATGGTCTTTCCTGTGGCACACACACCCTCTTCAGGTGGAGAAAAGTACACCCTTCAGCACACAGACAAAGACTGTAGGCAGCACTTTTTCCTTAATCATCACTTTCTCTAATAATATATGATTTATGTGAGACTAGCAACTGAAATTTATACACACACACAACAATACCAAAAACAATTTTTCATTTAAGTATGTATTTAACAATTTCAATTGCAGGAGGTGCTGGGGTGTTCTAACTAACACCTTTATCGGACCACATGCCCCTGCATCCTGATGGCACAGCTAAGAACAATAGTTGGATAAAACAATATGCTCCAAAATCACCATAATTAATTAAACTCATCAACTCTCCTGGTCCCATTGATGGGTTTGTCACCACAAAAGCATACTCAGGACATTATGAACTTACTTAGCATGCAGCTCAGACGAGCTGTTTTCAAAAATGCAGAATTTTAAATTCTAGTTGAGATCCTAAGGTTTCCAAAGATACTAAACATGTCCTGCTGAATTACAGGGAAAATGTATATATGACATCTTTACTATTTGATCTAAAGCTACAGCCATAAAGCAACAGCATCTTGGGTTTGACTAATAAGTCACTCATAAGTGATGTAGCTTCAATGAAGCACTGCAACCAGCAGATATAGAATTGAATAGAAAAATTTAAGTATGAACCTACTTACATTTTTAAGGGAAAATCAGAATTCAAGGATAAAAGATAACGTTTCAGCCCACCCGGATCTTCATCGGGTCTTTATGAAAGTCATTTCGAAGTACACTGTACGGGGTCTGCACTTCATTTTGGCAGACAATGGAAGCACCTAAAACGATGTGTTAAATCTAGTGTGTGAGTGTGTGTGTGTGTGTGTACAAAAGCCTGACCTGGCCTGCAGCTTGCGCATGGTCTCCTCGTCCAGCTTGGCCTGCCTCTCATCCTCTAAGGCCTCCTCCAGCCGACGGTACATATCCTCCAGCTCCTGGACACGCTGCAGGTACTGCTCTAGTTCACTGGACTTTTGGGCCACCTGCTCCTCCATCTGCTGCCTCACCTGAGGGAGTCCACACACACACACACACACACACACACTGATAATGTGGATACAAGGATGCACTTCGTTTCAGCATGAATGTAGGCTCTTGAACTAAACTGTGGGTTTGTAACTCCTCTGTCAGTTGTCAACACAACACAGAGTCTGCCTCCTTATGTTTAATGTTTAATATTGTGTATTGATTTGTTCAGTGAGTGGTTATTTCTTTTTTAGTTTAGTTCTCAGTATTTATTTTGCAATTTCAGTACAACACATGATAGGACTGAGCAGATATCGTATTCAGGTCAGTGATAAATATCTATCTGCTCAAGACAAAATTTGCAGTATTTCTTACAGCATTATCCACATCCAATTCTTTGTTGCCACAATGACGCAGTTTCCCCTAAGTAATCAGTAAGGTTTACGTTCCAAAGATACGAGTCAAGTAGCAAGACTCACTACTACTGCAGTTACACTAAGGCTGTGATTTTTACAGCATCTGACATTCTTAGATACAAAGATGACTCAACATCACAGGACTCCATGACACATAACACTCAAAATATTTTAAGTATGTGTTTCCTGGAAGCATCACGTCATAGATTGTTATGCATTCAAAAGGGTGCAACGAATGGCACCGCATCAGAGTTTGCCAGACTAAAATGTCTCCCTTGTGACACTGACAGAAGCATAGTGGGTCAATTCTTAGCCTGTATCAGCAGAAACAGAGAGGGAGCTTTTGCCTATGCAGCGTGTGAAAGGACCAGTTGGACAACGCGGTTACCATTTTCTCTCTCTCGAGGTCGAGTCTGTAGCGATCTTGCAGGTCTATCTGAGTCTGCTTCCTCCTACGCTCCTCCATTGCTGCTTTGGCCGCTGCCTCTTCCATTTTCTGTGAGGCACAAAGGGGGAAAGAGCCAAGAGCTATTATTTCTTTGCTGAGCGGAGGCTAGCTAAGGTTACAACAGGAAATCCCTTTAAGATCAACAAGACTTTATAAAGAAACTTGTTCTTAGGCTTGTGTAAGGGGGGAATTTGTGGTTGATTTAAAGCAGTACAACATGTCCTTGAGTTAAATTTATTCAGGAGAGCAGCACAGCAATTTTAGCTTGTATTTTCAGGTCAACAGATTGAGAGATATAATAACGTCTACGTCTTTGTCTCCCTGGTGAGTGGCCTAAGGATAGTTGTGTCAGTCAGTCTGTACACACAGCATATATCTCTAACGGTAATGGATGAGTTGCCAGTTAATTCACTGAGTGTGTTTATGCTCCCAAATGAATGAACCCTCTCCGTTTTGGTGACCTCATGGCCTTTTGGAGTTTGTTCAAATAGCAGTGTTGATATACGTGAGCAGGTTTACTTGTAGTGGAAATGGCATTAAAGGTGAATACCGAGTGTAAGAGAGTAAAGACAGATGCTTTTCTTGCGGAGGATGGTCTGATAAGAATTGCAAGGTACACTGAGTTCATTATCAGAAGACAAAGGGAGCGACAGTAGCTGAAGCGTACCAGCTATGTGCACGCCATTGGTCCGGGTGATGAGAGATGAAGGACTGTTAATCTGTTTTATAGGAGGCTAATGGTCTTCCCTGCAGACTTTTTTTAATTGACCGTCATTAACATTACACTGGAAAGTATGTACAATTCCATAGTGTTTAAACATATTGACATTTACAGGGACTAAATTATGTCCAATACCAAAAATCGACTCAGATGTAGAGTCTGATATCAGTGCAGCTTGCATCAAAAGATACTGAGTCCAAACAGGCAGGCAAGGCTATCAATTTTCATGAGACCAAATATATAAATTAGAGGAAAAGTATATTCTGTATTCTGTTTGCCTAATTCTCCAGGCTTTAGAAATAAAACTAGCCCATTCTTTTGCCACACAGTGCAGCTTCTCATTTTCATCAAACCAAAATTCAGGATTTTTGTTCTTAGGTGCACACAGGTTAGGGTATGAAGCAGAGCTCGCTGAGGCATGCACTGCAATGTCCTGAAAAGCCAGGCCCATCTAGGTGAAATACCAACTTACTGGGAAGACCTGAGGATGAACCCTGTCAACTTTGGTGACCTTATGACATTTCCTGTGGCGCCACCCTCACACTAAAATGTACTAACCCCTGTACTCCCACTTGTTGCATTCTCCTGACATGCACAAGCCAGCGGGCCCCCACCGGTGGAGCGCCCGCTTTAGTTTCTAACTTTGTACTTTGAAATGAGCATGACTGATGAAGGGTCTGAGCAGCTTTGAAGGCTGGTTATCCCCACTGATTGATGTGATGGAGCTCATTCTACAAGACCTGGTGGTTTGCAGAATTTTTGAACCAACAGAGAGCAATGGAGGCAATTTTATAATAAAGGCATGAGTTTTACCAGTAGGTTGAAATGTTTTATGTGGGTGGAATTAACCATGGGACAATTTTACATGATACAGCAGAACATTTGTAATAAAAAGGGAACCAAAACCTTCTATGCAAACAGTCTCATCAGGGACATTTGTGACAAATATCTTGATGAGAACATGGACTCTAGACGTGCCGTGGTTATTTGCATTTGCCTCTATGGTTTCTCACTTCTCCTTCTGCCTTGCCAGATGTGTTTCAGCTGAATGTCCTCTCCGTATTTCTTGGCATTTCTTTTCTTATCATGAGGTCTAGTCGAGCATTGAGGACATCTGCATCTTTTGCCTAATGTGCCATTGTGTCATCAAACAACAGTATCCACCAAATACTGCACACACTGCTTCAAAGAAGTTAAGGGCCAGCCAAAGTCACAGCTGAATCTCCACAGAATTACACTGAACAGAAAAAACTGAAACAAGAAATTGATCTTAAGATATCAGTATATCACTCTGTTGATGAGTATGGACTGCTCAATAAGGCGTTTTATGGCTCAGCAAACTAAAAAAAAAAGGGAATGAAGACGTCACTGTGCACTTTAGCTTCCTAGTCCTTTTGAATTTGACATCAAAAGTCACATGGATGGGGCGGTCATGTGATTCTGTCACCCTGAGCAGCTGATCATTGCTGAGCTCCCACTACCGAGCTATTTTTGAGTTGAGGTTGCAACCCCACAAAAAACGTTTTCAACATCAATCAGACCACGTGCCGAATCTCAAAGCCACTAAAACTGCGACGAACGAAACTCCTGAAGAGCAAGATCCGAAAAAGAACGTGCAAGCGAGCAAGGAGGTGCTGCTGCAAGAGACACCTGCTGTTAATGCTGAGGCCCTCGCTATGGGCATATCTAAGAACATCATAGAGAAAATATCTACTATGATGGACAAAAAAATGAGAGCTTTCAGCCACACCCAACATCACAACCCGGAATGAGTCAGACACAAAAGTCACATAGATATGGAGCTAAAATATCAAACTAAATGTCATTGTCCGTATATTTACAGAGTGCATTGTTGATAAAAATCTGTATACCTATGCCAAAAAGAGTTTCTTTACTATTCACTTTCCAATTCTATAAGCACAGAGGAACAAGGAGGGAATAGAAGAGAGGGAGGGGATTTTTCTGCATGGGTAAGCTCTGACCTTTCTTTGTGTATTTTATGGTTGAAAATAGTTAGAGGAGACAATGCATCATACACTAAGCCAGCTGTCACACCCACTTCTCACATACCAGCCTTCTCCATCATGAGCATTCACAAACACAGCGTGGTAAATTCATTACAGAGCGCCATCAGAGTCCTCAGTTTGGGCAATCCATCAGTGGTTATTCATATGTGTATTGCATTTGAACAAAACATAAATCTCTACAGAAGACTCATAAAACCTACTACCATTCAATAACCTGTAACATATTATGATGCTGTATGTGTAGCACTGAATTTCATGAGGGTTCCAGTGTGCTTTGTCATGTGATATCTTGATATCAAGGATATTTTTAAGACAACAGACTGCAATTAGTCTGAACTGGGGGAAAAATGAATGAGTCAATAAGGAAATCCAGCATTTACACATTATAGATACATATTTTTTTGCAGTACTCGTTACCATATTTATAATGTAGCATAACATAATTTGTGGGGGACAAAATGTTCACTCTAGACTTGTATTTAATACTATTACTACTACTACTACTACTACTGAAATAATAATAATAATAATAATAATAATAATAATAATAATAATAATAATAATATTGTTATATTATTGTATGTGGTATTCTATTATTATTAAAATAATTTAACAATAACAATTTCAGTATTTACTAACACAAAAATGATATCATGCAGCTATGTTAGGTTAACAGATAAAAAGTAGTCAGGCACTAAGAGGAGACGTTTAACACAATCAGCGAGACACAAAATGCTCGCTGAGGGCAGCATGAATTGTGAAAGTATTTTACATATATGTCCAGGTTAATTCTTTTCATTATATTATTTTGTATATATTAGGTCTTTGATCTATTTTCTATCACTTATTTTGACTGGGGTTTTGCTTTGTTTGCCTGTTTTATGGATACGTTTTTAGGGCTTTTTAATCTCACCTCTGTCTCAGTTATCTATTGTGATCACTATTCCTCTAAATAAAATTAAAGCTAAAACATTTCAGTTGTGCAAAAGGTCTACTGGAGCAAAATTCTGCTGAAGGCTCTATCATTTTCTGGATTTAGACGTTAAGCACAGAAGAGTACCTTTCTCATGGCCTCCAGCTCCCTGTGTTTGCTATCGTTGGCCGTCTGGAGCTGCTTCATCCTCTCCTCCAGCTCCTCCTGCTCGGCCTGCTGCCGCTGCCGGAGCTCCCTGCGCCGCTGCCTGGCCTCGCGGTGAGGAGACGGCAGCCCCAGCCTCAGCAACTGGATGCATGTTTGGATAGCTGCGAAAAGGACTCATGCATTAAATTACAGGGATCGTTACAGGAGTTATTACTTGCACAAAGATGACTGAAATCTGCTTCCTACCTCTCAGGTATTTCCTCAGTTTATAATGTAGATTCATCATGCTTTATTGTAATCTTTATGGGAATTATCTTAATTGTTTTGGTATCCAGTTTATTCTTTTGGCTGACTGATCCTCGATCACACAACATTGTTATTATAGATGTGCCAGTGAGTCTGATGACTTGGCAGACTTTTTGCAAGCAGGCAGTAACAAAGTGGTGGTAAAGGACAGGTCAATACCTTGGATCCACTCTTGTTTCTTCTTTTTGTCTGAGGCGCTGATCTCAAAGCTTTTGTCAGCACACTTGATAATGAACAGGCATTTCTTCCCTTCCTTGTCCGGGAGAGACTGTCACAATGGAGATAAATGTAATCAGTCAGGAAATTGGCAAACATGAGGGAAGTTGTCGCAAATGATTGGTTAATAATGACAAATAAAGTGCAATAACTTCTGAAAATCAATCTTTCATTTTTAACATTTAGCAGGAAATAGATTGTGACATGACATTAAATAGTCCACGCTGCACTGATTAAGTATTACCTCCACGCAGCAGCTGCGGTCCAGAACAATGACTCCTTTCTTGTCTGCAAGGTCTTCACAGACATAGTAAGATATCGAGGTTGGTCCAAGCACAAACCAGCGCTCTGTCCAGTTTTTCCTTTTGTGACCCTTTTTCATCATGTAACCCTTCAAGATAAAAAAAAAAAAAACAGAGTCACTTAAGCCGCCATAATGTTCTTCCATATCACCATGATATAATAATAATATTGCATTTTATTTATATGGTGCTTTCCTTGGTATTCAAAGACCCTTTATAGTCAAAACAGAGAAAACCACATGAAATAAACATTATCTAGAAAAAGGAAGAGTCAGATGTTGTAAGCTATTTTGAAAAGGTGGATTTTTTAAGAATGCCATGATATATTATACATGAACAATTATGATAATTAAGTTATTATTAAGCCAATTAATTCATCAATTATCAAATGTTTCTATGTCAAATATTATATATTTGGTTTGGTTTTCCACTGAAATGAAATGAAATATTATTTATTGTTTAAATACTTGTGCATAAGTATTTGTTTATTCATAGGTATATTTGATTTCTGCCGCTTGAAAATGACCGAAATAAACATTCACTCATTCAATGTATGTTTTGCATAACATATAGGTTGTGGGTGCACAAGTGCACCCACAACCTATATGTTGGTGCACACATGCAACCACCAGGTGCACACAAACTCACAAACATGGAAAATTCAGGCCTCATAGGTAGAACGTTCTGGCTGCTATAGGGTGAGCACAGCTAGATAGACAGATTTTAGTGGACCTGATGTACCAACAGAACAAGACAGCAGCACAAACTGCAAAAACCGTGGGTGCCAAAGGATGGGGAAATTTTTGCGGACCAATCAACCGTCAGAGCTGTAGAGCTCCTGGTAGAGAGATGAATGTCAGCAGATCTGTGTACAGAAAATGGTCTAACCTGCTTCAGCACATCCAGTATGAGCTCCTGGAAAACCTCATTGATGCCCATGGAAAGGGTCTGGTGGTTCAAGCCCCTGCTGAAGTGGCCCATGCCCACCAGTTCAATCAGCTCCCAGGCGGTCAGGCAGTTCTTCCTCTTGTTCAACTGGAGCTTGTAGTCTGAAAACTGCTCTTCATTCAACACGGTCCCCATGGCCTCCATCAGCTTTCGCAAGAAGTATTCAATCTACGAGGGAGGACAAACAGCACAACAGCTCCAAACATTGCACTGTGCAGCTTGAAAGGTGTGTATGGTGTGTCAGAGTCTTGTGCAGTTGTTTTTGATGACTCAATTTCAACTCTGAGCCAAAGAATGGCACAGCTGTAGTTTTATGTAATGAGTTAAGTTGAAAAAGAAGCAGGGTTATAAGGATCTTTCTCACCTCTTCAGTAATGATGACCAGTGGGTACCGGTTCTCTGACAGAAAGTTGAAAATGCACCAGACTTTGAAGGCATCCTCATTTGAGATGAGAAGATGAGTGGTGTTGATATTTTTCTTGTAACACAGTGTCCAGCATAGCTTGTTGAACTCCAGTATGTCAAAATCATCCCGTACCTGCAATGAAAAACAGAGAATTCAGTCAAAATCATATCCCCTGGAGCCGAGAAGGGCTGTGTGTTTACAAATGCTAATCAGGAGCCTGCCAATTGTCCCCGTTCTCTTACTCTAGTCCAAGGGATGTGAAGTACAAACTTGATGTTCTTAAATGCCTCATTTCAATGCAAGTCAGAGTCTAAGAGAGAAAGGCAAGGAAACGGCCTTCAAGAACAAATGGTGAAACTCAAGCAGTTTACTAATTGACATCAGTGTTACTTTTATTACCAAGAGAAGCTGATGGCCAGCCTTATGGTACACTTTAACAGATGAGTGGGTTAACACTCTGCCCACCGGGGTGCAGGACAAATATTGTGTTGGAGACATGAAAGCCCTTTAGTGAGGAGGCTGATTCAAAATTTACAGCTGATTCACCACATGTGCCAATGAGGATGTCTTCCTTATCACAAATATATGCACGTTATTCACTCTGTAAATGGAGCACACAAAGAAAATCTGATGTCTTTGATTACATTTCTTCTGAGGGAAGATGAAATGGTGACTGACACTGTTTTGGCTCACACTATGCCATCTTGTGAAACTAAAACTTCAGACAAGCGAAAATAACAGTAATTCTTTTCACACCACTGGGAGGTGACAGACTGCTTTTAGTTATTTCTGTCCAGTGTAATGACAGTAAAATTGGAACCAGTTGAATTGAGTTGTGCTGAATTGTACTAAAGTGAATTTGATTAAACTGAATTGCACTGAACTGAAGTGAATTGCAGTCAATTGCACAAACACAAGAGGCAGGGCTCTACGGTGCGAGTATTTCACCAGAATTTGGCCCTAAAAATAGATTCATGCAAACTGTAATCTTTGTTACAAATGTTAACATATCGACTGAATACAAAACAGCTGTGATTATTAAATTTTGAGTGGTAATATTACCTCAAGCTTACAATACAGACACTGTTTGCTGACCACCAGTCCACTAACGCAATGGCCCCAAATACTGTATCTGGTTGTTTTTAAATGACCTGTTTTTACTTGCATGTAAACATGTAGTATTTCTTGTAATTGCCTCACAATGAAAGCCTGCTACTGGTTCGCCAATGGCAAATTTCAAATATGAAACAGTGGCTTTTGCATCTAGTAGACAGGAGTCACTGTGTGATTTTGGTGGCATTTGCTATTGCACAGACGTGTGTCTCTAAGTACATACACATGCAATATAAATATGAGTGTTTTCATTCATAAACTCTGTATTACTTGAGCATTTTTCACTGTGCTCCTAAATGTCTAAAAGCCTTAATATCACTTGAGGAGTTTAACAGAGCTGACACAAAGTTTTTCGCCTGGTGCCCACCTTGTCGAGAATGAACCTGTTGAGGTAAGGCATGTAGCCCTGGGTGGACACAGGGCCCTCATTGTCATCCTTGAAGTGCTCCTCCAGGGCCACGGGGTCATGTGGGATATTCATCACTGTACACAAGTTGTGAGAGAGCACCTACAGAACCACATTCAGATTATGATTCAAGTAAATGTCACATAAAACAGACGTAGCGTGGCACCGAGTGGGTACGCTGCATGGGAACAGGGGATTACTGGATAGACACCAAACCTAGAATTCGGCAATCTGCATGATCAGTTACACACCACTGAACATGAACTCCCCGGCACAAGTTAAAGGCTTAAGGTCACCCCGACAAAACAAAAAACAAAAAACAAAAAAAACAAAAAAAAAAAGTTGCCGTTGTTTAAGCTTTACTGGCCAACCGTTACTTCTGGATTTTTCACTCATTGCGCCAAAACAGCTCAGATCAGCTAACAATAAGTGCATGACACACCGATGAGGCAGGTGATGCAATTTTTGACATCTGAAAAAGTACAATGTCAGTGGCACAGCATGGTGGCTCAGTGGCTGGCACTGTGGCCTCCACGAGTGCAGTTCACCTTTGACTGGGACACACTGTGGATAAAACTTCAGCAGCAACTCCCTCACTTCATCACTTCAAGACTTAAGTAAAAGACACAAATTTAACTGAGAAAGGTATGAGAAAGAGTGCGAGAATAAGCGGTTAATGCAAAATACAACGAAATAAACTGAACTTTTTGATCTGAGGGTCGAGCGCTGATCAAAATGTAAAACTTGCCAGTCTAATTTGTTGCATTAAAAGTAGATTCCGGCAACTCAGGGAAAGATCTTAGTTTTTTAAAATGGGAAGGGGCGTTTTCTCCTGCGAACAATGCATGCTATACAGTATAATAGGCTTTGGTAACACTCAACTGTGCTTCTAAAACCAAAAGGAGTAAAAATACAGTGAGCATCTGAGGCAGATCTAACTCATCATTCTTGTCATATTGAGCAGGGGAATGTCCCCCAGTCTTCCCTGTGCGGCGAAGCCTGACTTGAAAACAAAAATAAACTGCCTCAAGGGAGATTTGACAATGCCAAGGCATTATGACACTTGGAGGTGAGCTACAGTTTCCTGGCTACTCTGCAGTGTTGTGTGTGTGTGTGTGTGTGTGTGTGTGTGTGTGTGTGTGTGTGTGTGAGATGAAAGGCCCTGCAGGAACCCTGAAGTCAGACTGTGTCTTTGTCAGGCAGGGCACATAGACTTGAGACCCAGGAAAACAACTCCAAACCAGGCCCGGGCGCCCGTACAGCAGAATGCCACACTTCTAATTCCTCCCTGTGCCCCTTTCTTCACTACAAGATTATGCATTAGGAGATTAGGCCTGTTTACAGAGCCATTCTAAACATACTGTAAGCATATTTTCTTTCTACCTTAGATTCACTGGCACTGGTATTTGCTGTAAGGGAAGTATCATGCATACTGAACATGTCTAGCAGCAGTCAGACAGTTATGAATTAGGTTATGAATGAATAAATCTGCAAGAATGTGTCGCACCTCATACCTGTAACACATGTGCATTCTCACTGTATCTCTAAAGTGCATCTTTATGACATGGCAGTGTAGTAAATGTGCCATCAGTCTAAAAACAAACAGTCATCTGACAGACAGGATGAGCTCGACGCTTTGTTTATCCTGCGGGGAAACTTGGATCACAATAAACAGCAACACAACAAAACTACCCGTCCCGGAGCTCTTCACGCAGGTTTGAAGTTTGCCTGTCTGGTTCTTCAGACTTGACAGCAAAGTAAACAAAACGGCGAGCTAAACAAACAGAGGGGGGAAACGCACCTTCAGCTGAGACTTGGACACCTTTCCCTTGTGGTCCATGTCCAGCGCTGTGAATGCGTGCCATATGGATTTCAGAAGCTCGTCCCGCAGCCACATCTTGTCCCGCAGCACCGGGGGAGGTCCGCCTGCCGTCTGCACCCTCTCCACTGTTCAGCAGTCCGCCGCCTCGCTGCCACACGCACACACGCACACACACGCACGCACGCTCACACACACACACACACACACACACACACACACACACACACACACACACACACACACACACACACACACACACACGCCAACGTGCGCGCGCGGGCGGGCGGAGAAACATGTCACTGACGTCGCATCGCTGCCAAGTGTGTTCACGTTTATGTTTTGACTGTCCAAGATGATCATTAATTCAGGACAGGTGCACGGGTTCAGAGACTGCAGACGTTTAGTTTAATGTCTAAAATTTCACAATAAGATTCACACAAGTTTGACGGGCTCCCAGGGAACAAATGAGGAACTAACTACTGGTGAACAGGCTGGTCTTAAATAACTCCTGACCAAACTTTACAGAATATATGATTAGTTTATTGCAAAACGAAAGTGCGATATTATGTGAATAGACCACTGTGTGATTAATGAGTATCTGTGAATCCCTAATGGTCCTTTACTTAATGCATAGTTCTTGATTACCACTGAATAATCAGCTAAACAGCACTAAACCAATAACAAATCATTTCTTCATAATTACCCGCCTTTTAGTTTCTATTTTGGAGTTTCGTCAACTCAAGTGCACTGCTCGACCGATGTGAATCTTTTTCAGTGGCTGATGCTGATATTTAGATAGATATAATGCCGATATCATTTTTATGTATTTATTTATTTATTTTCGCATCTGATAAAATACTACAATTTAATAATAACAAATTAGACTTAGAATTAAATTTACTACTAATTTTTCCACAATTTAAATTATCAACTAAATCAATGTCCAAAAAACAACATCAACAACTCAGATATGAAAAACAAATAAAAATGTATTACACTTCACAACAGCAGATAAGGTGGAGAACTAACATGTGAGCACTGACATAGCTGAATGAAGACATTTTTTGTTTATAGCCCTTGTGAATGCAGATATCAGCCAATGCCAGATTTCTCAAAGTGCCACATATCGACCTGATCCATGGGCTGACCAATCAGTCCGTCTGTCTCTAGGGAAGTGGTGCACTGTGCTGTTATTGAGCACTGAATCATTACCTGTTCATCACTTAGCTCGCCAGGTTTGTGTCTGCCAAAGTGGAGCAACATACTGAGAGGTCTGAGTAGCCTACTGAATCAGTACTCCATGATTACCTGTCCAAGTACCAGTTTTGTACCCTGTCGAGTAAAGTGTGTATCATACTGAGTTGTTACTCAGTGTGTGTCAATGCTCAGATTGATACTCTGATGAGAAAAAAAAAGTTTTGTTCCTATGATTAATGGTTCCCTAGTTAAAGAGTAACTAAACTCCAAGCCCAAGTCAGTACGAAGCCCGACCTCTAATGGTGAAAAGTAGGGTGCCTGGTCTTTGGTGGCAGTTGACATCCAGATCATTTGGGTTTGGGGTTTATTTGCAAGACCAAAATGTCACCACTACCTGGCTGATCAGCACTGTTTTTTGCACACATTGTTGCCACCATGGCCATTTTCCTGCTGAGCGGCATTAGTGGTCAAGTGTGTATTAGCTAATTACAGTCATGTTGTAAAACCAATCACAAACAAATCGAATGCTTTTGTAGCTTGGCGTAATGATGCTGATTTTTTTTTTTTTTTTTTTTTTTTAGGTTTATTTTTAAAAGGTTTATTAGAAAATTCAAAATGAAAGATGGAACTACGTGAATGGATGCACCTTAACCCAAGGATTCCGGGGAAAGAAGAATTTCATTCCTACTTCTTTTTCCGATTTAAGCACATGATTTGTAAGGGTTATACATGTCAGGGAATACTTTAAAAACAAAATTCAGTATCTCCTCCTGCCAGCCGCGTGCTTTGTGTTTTCCTCTCTATGGTGATTTCTCTGCAACCGGAAAGGCAAAGTGTGACCCCAGTGATTTTGCCGTTGAAAATGAGCGCCAACTCCACCTACCCAGTGCGCCGCCGGTGGATTTGGCATTCAAAAAGAGTGCAGCCACTGTCACCATTAACTACATTGGTTTAGGTGATGTGTGTTGATAATGCAGTCCACTTTTAATACCATCTGAAACGTTCACTCTGCACAGAGTGGTGGCTGGCAGGCTGACTTGTTCCCAAACAACTACACAAATGGATGGCTAAAGCAAATAAAACCAGATAAAATAAAACAAATGAATGAGCTGAGATTTCATAACGAGTGCAGATGCTGGTGCACAAATGTGGGTTCAAATGGCATGTCAGTATCACAAAAACAATGTCAGTGCCATTACAAACACAGCTTGGAATGTAGTGAGATGTGCATACAGTTTCAGGATTAAAAATAACTTGCATGAACCACAGCATTACAACGAGCTAAGCAATTAAAACAATAAAAACAGATACTCAGATGTTTTTGTGTGTGTGTGTGTGTGTTTGTTTTCATTAGGCATTTTAAAAAATATTTTAGGTCACATCTCTTGTCTGGTACATTAAAGCCTACGGTGTGTAGGCTGAAATACCTTGCATTACCTGCAGCTCCACAGCCCTGACACCTGATTGGCTCGCTGACTCCAAGGGTGCCCTCATCCTCGCACTCTGCACATTGACTTCCACTTTTGCAATTGTTGATAGTCAGACTCCATTGTGAAAACATAGTTGGCATGACATTTGGGTAGCTGGACGGAGTGTGGGAGTGCAGCGTAGTAAACATGCAAAGCTTTTTAATACTAGGGTGTGTTGACACATCTATTGCTTCTTGGAAAACATCTAACGGTTACTGCATTATGGTTATCACTGTATCTCTGTAGCCAAATGTTTGACTAACGCAGTACACACACACACACACACACACACACACACACAGCCTCATATTCAAAAGGTACGTTAAAGCCAAGTGACCAATGGCATATTTCATAGGATGTTTAGTTTGTTGCTGTGCATCTGCCTCCATATTTTCCACTCAAAACTGTTCAGATTCAGCTTTTTAACACTTTCAAAGGCTCTTCAATGACCTTACACTAAGCACCGACTATGTAGTTCAGATGTAAGTGTGCAACAGTGCTGCACTTCCTCCTTTAGACAGTGAGAAGTAGGCAGCCCATGGATATTATGACTCAGTCTCTATGCAGGGTGAGGTCAAAGGCCTACCACATACAGTTAAAAAAAAAAAAAAGTAAATGCATGATACTTTCAAAATGTTATACAGTGTATCTTGTATGTGTGATAATGGTGGTGGTGGTGGTGTGTGTGTGTGTGTGTGTGTACTCACTAATGAACAGTTCACCATAGAAACTGAGCACTTGACCACATGTTCCCCATGTGTGGAGAGGAAAGGTCTCAACTTTGCTCCCATGGAAATATCACCCCCTGCTGTTCACAACAAATCATCCAATTGAACTGGTTTGCACATTTCATTCATTCATTCATTCATTCATTCATTCATTCATTCATCTTCTAAACCGCTTATCCTCACTAGGGTCGCGGAGGGGAGCGGAGGGCTCATAGTGCAAAGGCAAGGAAACACCCTGGACAGGTCGCCAGTCCATCACAGGGCTGGTTTGCACATTTCCTGTCAGAGATTTTGCTATCAGCACCAGTGTTACTGCCACAGTCTATTCCAGTCATCCAGCTTGCCAGCATGCAAAGCCGTGGTTTAGCTCTTTTGTGCAAGTAGCCTGTTATACCCAGTTGATCAAAATGTGGGTTTAATTTCATCATAGCTGGTGAACCTTAGTGACAAGAAATGACATGTCAAACTTCAAGGTATTACTGAATTAGACTCTGTAAAAATTATCCCAATGAGCTTTTTTTCTTCAAATGCAACCAGAGGATGGTATTAGTTGACATGATGAGCTTATTTTATTTTAGAGTCCCGAAACCTTGATTTTGCTTATAGGCAAAATCCCCCTTTTTCCAACTTACCCAGACTGAGACAAGATGCTCAATACCATTTCCCTCTCTGTACGTCCAGTGGTTCAGTTCCTTTGGGTAGCATTTCATGTTAGCTTAGCACAAAGACTTATAGTCTATAGGAGTCGTTAGCCCAGCTCTGTTGAAGTGAACAAAGAAGCCTTACAGCAACTCTGAAGCTGTCTTATTTACACAATGTATCATTAGTCAAAAGTATATTTTGCCCAAAACATTGGGGTATTTGTTTAAAGGTGCACTATGCAAAATTGAAGACTGACTGAGTTAAGGCCCAGCTGACCAAAGATCTAAATGAAGGAAATTTAATAAATTGTGCTTATGCATGTATGTTTTTGTCAGCTGAGTCTAAAAGGCCCCAACTTAAATGCAATCTTACATAGTGCTACCTAACACTTTAGGTTCATATAAACCACATTATCTACTGCATGTTAATACCACTATAGTGATGAACTATTTTCTAATGACTCCATTAATTAGCATAATGACATCAGCTTATGTGGATATGTTTGATAAATCAGTGATACTGGCAGGAGAGCAGGCAGCTCGAGTCCCTCTTTATTCAAATTGTATAGATCCAACTACCAGGCTTTTTCCCACTCATTTGAAGCAGGAACCATAGTCCAATTTTAATATGTGCCATCTCATTAAATCTCCTGGCATATCCAGGCATCATGTGGCTGCCCGGGCAGCCTCAAACTCTGCAGGAGAGTACGGATGAAGCTGTCAGTGTTTGCATAATTTCAATAAATATAGAATAAAGCTTTCATGTGAAGATGGTTAATAGATGATGATGTGAGTCTGGGACACAGCCAGTTTAGTCAAGCAGTTGCCTGGACGACCAGTAGATCAGGATGCTGGTCTCTGATCGATGGAACATTGGTGGCAAATTGGGAGGGCTTTGTTTACATATAACCCAAAGAGCATACCAATTTATCAATTTCTGTTTAACAACCATTTGATTACTTACACCAGTTGTTTGCCTACCGAAATTTGTTGTATGGTTATAACTGAACACTTTTATTGATGTGTACCCTGTACACATATGCATTACAGTGAACATCATCAAAGCTGTCATTTTGCAATTGTGGGAGTGCACCATACTCTGGTGGCCAGTCCGCTGCGTAGAGCCATTAACAAAACACAATAAAATTCATAAACCAAGACAAGCAATGTGCCTGTACAAGGAAACACTCAAGGGCGTGAATTCCCTTAGCTCTGTTTTTGTTTTTTTGTTTTTTTAATATTTTGTTGTATATATAGATGGTTCATCCATACACCAACCAAAAGCTTGAGACCTTCACGATTAAGTCCAATTGTACATGCTTCAATGAAGTATCCAATTGTACTTTCAGTGCTCACAAACACGTCCTGTACCCATACTGAACACCAAGAGCATTCTCTTTTTTCGTAAATCAAGAATGTTTCCGAGCTGGCAAGTTGTGTTGCCTATTGTTCCACACCGTAACCAAATACATGTGACAACCAGCCATTACAGGAGAAGTCGCTTGCAAAGTAACAAAGTTACAGCTGTTTTCATTTTAAATAGTCATCAGCGGTTTAAAAAATTTGCAGTCTGATACAGAAGGCTAGGAGACCTGAACAATATGAAAGTGCTAGTCATTAATTTACAGAGATCAGGCATCACATAGTGCTATGAAGTATCCAATATGCTACATATGAATACAGCTGTTGACACCTTAACAAATGCCTCTGGTTGTTTTTCAAGGCTACTTGAAAAATCAATAACCTTGGCTTGTATGTACATAACAAACATGAGAATTTGTTTATGCAGAAACTAACGTAGATATCACTACAGCCAGAGGTATAATCTTATGGCCATTTGGCCTCAACGGTGATAATGAAATATTAAGTCCCATTATCAATTTCAAATTGTTAAGCCCCCAATTTTGTTGAAGTGGGAAAAAAGAGTTGCCGTCATGGTTTCCCCTCCACATTGGACTCCAGAAGACAACGTTGTTCAGAGCTTCTTCTCTTGCATCGTGCTCAAGTTCTTGGTTTGTTTTCCCCAGCCATTGGTTGCATTTGGTTGCTTTCCCACGTCTTCTGGTGCTATTTCCAATTTGACAGATTGAAGAATGACTGAGAAGAACCAGTTCTGGAACCACTACTTAAGGGAACAACACAAGCTTTTTTTTCACTTCACTACAATCAGTCACAGAGTAATAAAAAGTAGAACAGATGACTCAATTCATTCCTGGAGCACTGCCTCCGAAGTTGAAATTAGTTGGCACCACTGGCACTGTGAACTTGTATCCGCCATGCCTCTCGATCATCTTGGATTCTGCAAGCAGATGATAAGCGGTGGTATTTCAGACAGAATCAAACATCAGTCAAACACATTTGTTTGCTTGAGCTCACAGAGCTCATTGTTCGCTCTACGACTGGGACTTACCATGTGCTGCCCGTCTCTGGTCTGCGAGTGTGCCAATGTCATGAAGCTGTTTGCCCTGCTCCTCATCAAGGGCTTGTGTGAGTGCCTGGTACCATGCTGGGTCACGGGTCTGGATATCTGGAATAGAGCAAAGCCACATCAGTTCTCTGCTTGCAGTCATAGAGACTGTGCAGCACGTTTCTAATTATTTTACTGAAAATGGCAAATCAAGCGATTTGATCCAAAAGTGAGTCACAAATTGATCAACTAGCTTTTCAGTGGATTTTACTCCTTCATTCACTAGGACAAGCTTCTGATTTCAACAGACTGTCGCCTTACTCTGTAGTATGGTTTTGAAGATCTGATACTCGTCCACCAAGTTGTCTTCATCATCCACAGCGGTAGTGTAGCCTTCTAGTGCCGTCTCCTCAGCGTCGTCCTCCTCCCAGTCTTCATCGTCTCCATCCTCTCCTGCCTGCTTTGCCAGCATCTCCAAGTACTCCTGGCCCTCCTCGTCGATGTCATCCTCATCGCTGCCCAGCTCGGCTGCAAATACAGAAAATTAAAAAGGTAGATTTCTTTTTAACACCATTTACGACACTCCAATTAAGATTTTCCCAATGTAACGCCGACTAAATCCAAATGCTACCGTCATACCATTCTCATCCTCATCTTCGCCGTCTTCATCATCATCCTCTTCCTCATTCTCATGCTCAGCTCGACAAGCGTAGGCCCTCTTGAGGCCACTGAAGAGTAGGATGGCTGCAGGGAGAAGCTGGCCTGCCACCTGGTTGACGGCCTGGGGCCTTTGATCAAGGTCAATCAGAGCACACAGACCAAGAATGCACATCTTCCTGTCGTGCAGGCTGTTTTTAAAAAAACACAAGGAGAAGGAGCTATGTTAGAAATACAGCCGGGTTGGTAATTTATACATGTTATCATTCTGGAAGTGCACAACTGAATAATACATCAATGCCCAAGTTTATTTTTAGCTTTTAAAAGGTGTAGTTGGTCAATGATGCAATCAATCATTCACAATGCTGGAGACAACTTTTGAAACAGGTCTTACCCGAGGAAGCAATCGACATCTTTGAGCCACTGGGTTATGAAGTGGTTAGTGATTGGCTCAGTGTTATTGGGAAAGCGCAGGTTCTCCAAGGTGTTGAGGAGCAGAGGGGGGCTGTAGTAAAGTGCAGCGATGGCCACCTGCAGGCACATGGTCCTCAGCTCACTCGTCTTCACCTCTCGTGTCAAACGCTCCAGTGCAGCAGCCACAAACAAGGGAACAACCTGCAATGACAGCAATTTATTTGTTTTTAAATTACAATAAATTATGATTATGATCATAATTAATCAAACAATTATGATTAAAAGGCTGCACATAGAATCCACACTCTGCTCAAGAGGAGGAAAAAAAAAAAAAGATTATGATCACTGGTGTATAGGAAGAACTTTTTTCACTGTGGAGCTCAAATATGTCAAGTGCTCCAGTAACAAGTGCTACACAAGTTTGTGTCACTACATGATAAATATCCAAGTATGAGCTATTTGTAAAACTCAAACCCTACTGAACCTGACCCTTCAATAAGTTCAGCAGCTAATATGGGAGCCAAAACTCCTAAAACAAAAATAAATAATACTGTTTTTATAATTGCACTTTTCAAAACAGCAGTTAGTGCTTTACAGCAATACAAAAAAATAGTAAAATAGTAACTATTCAACAAATAATGACACCTTTATTACAATATCAAACATTACAAGAAGCACTTAGTTTCCATAGGTACATTGTGGTGCTCTCATCAGCACCACAAAAAATTGTGATCAACAACACTGAAAGAGGGGCCTTTGGCAGCTACTGACCTGATCGATGCCCCGGCCTTTGCACTGCAGAATGATCACCTCCAGTAGCTTTGCTGCATGACACTCTGGGTCCTCACCTGGATCCCCTGTCAGGACCTGTGTGACACGAATAGCTATGTTAAACTTGCTGGTGCACGACAACTATTACACATAATAGACATAATCAAAACCGTCCCACTTTAAGACTGCACTGTTTTACCTTCTTGCACATGCTATAGATGATCTCAAGGTATTTGGTGTCAGATAAGAGGGTGTCTGTATCCACTGTGACGTAATTGTGGAGGAGAGGCATCATATCTGAAACAGAAACCCGTTCATCAATTACACAGCTTTGCAGCGAGACTGGAAACTAAACAGAGGCAAATATTAAGCAACCTTAGCATTGCATACGAGATTTGTGGAATTACTTATTCATGCATGTGTGGGTAGTGCCCTTAGCCAAGTATGTACCTGTAAAGTAGTCAAATCCATCCTGCTGGAAGACTTCGAACACCAGTGGAAGTAGCTGCCACATCTGTGGCGACACCTGCTGGCAAGTCAGGCTGTGGGCCAGTGACAGGATCTCCTCATAGAACTCTGCATAAGGCAAGGCAAGGCAATTTTAGAAGCTCAATTTTAGAAGCTCAATGTGCTTAACATTAAAAAGACTAGTGAAAAAAAAAACAAAAAAAACACCAGCAACATGCAGGCAAGAGGGTGTCACTGCTGGAGCTTATTTATCATCAACTGCCCATCAGTTACGTGGTCAAACAATGTTTTGAAACACCTAGAGCAACGCCCAGGTGGAATGTGGTGGGACAGGAAACCCTGGTGCTGCTTACCCAGAACGTGCTGCTGCAGTACGGTACCAATCACCTGCAGACAGATGCCTTCCAGCTGCTGGGTGATCTGGAAAACAAAACAAAACAATACAATCCAATCAACACAAGTGAGAACCTAAAGCTGTCATTATCAAGGCTACAAGATTGGAACATGTCACACTGCTGGTGACTGTACAATCTCATTTTATGGTGTGTCGTCAGAACCAGTTTGAGAAAATTCCAATTCCAACAAACCCAAAATAGAAAAGACAAGAAGCACCTCTTCATGATTCTGTGGTTATACAATCTCTCATCTGTGTTACATGCTCTTTACATTTTGTCATGTACCGTGTTGAACACCTGTCTTGTAATGTTTCTGTATCAAGGTCCTTGTGTACCCATTGGACATATAAACAAACAAACAAACAAAAAAACCTCCAATTCAGTTTTGCACAAGAAGTATATCAATGATAGCTGAAACTAAAACTACTGAATGCAGGGGTTGTGCAATCAAGGGCTGCCCCTGAGAAGCGGTGCTTGGTCAAATTTGCTGGCTTACTCGGCTGCAGGCATCAGCGGGCCTGTGTTTCGGCAGACGTACTGGCAGAGAGCCATGGCACTATTTCTAGCGTCTGCCTCAGCCTCTGAGGCATTCTGAACATGGTGAGAACAGAGCGTGTTCCCAGGAGTTGGTGGGAGGCTGAAGTGTGTTGGCAGGAACATTATGCCGGGCCAGAGCGGCTTCTGCAGAGGAAGTGGCGCTGAGATGAGTGATCAGCCGTGAGCCGGAGAGTGTGTTGTGTGTGTGTGGGCAGCGGGCTCAATGGCTGCACTGCCTGCTAACCTCTTTATGGTCCTCCACCACACTCAGCAATGTGTCAATGGTGTTGAGGATGCCCATGGCTGTTACAGCCTTGTCATCTCCTCCCTCTTCATCAGGCCCCGTCTGGATCACCTGGTTGAACGTCATGGCCTGTCATGGGGAGCACAGAGGGTCAGCTGTTAAGTGTGGGTTTGTAAGTGGATTTTGAATACCTTCACACCTCACCTTTGGACAGGAGGTTTGACTCATTTCCCATCTCCACATTTAACTATGTGGCAGCCGCTGATTAAATCCAACTCGACTTGAACTTAGCTGTCTTTTAAATGAGTCAGGCTCTATACTGAGTGCACTTACCAAGTGCTGTGTCATCTCCACTGCAATTGGAGTGACCTCCTCGCTGTATTCACAGATCATCTTCTGTATGACATTGGTGAGGTCATCATTCTCTGTCTCCCTGACAATGTGCAGGAGTGCCTGCATCACTGGCCGGATGAAGGGGGTGATGTATTCTTTGGCTGAAGAACAAAATCCAGATGTGATGTTAGCGAAGAAGATGACAACATTTAGTGTTTCTACAAAGAAAAATCATTTAGATCATTTCCCTCATTGCATGTGTGCTCTGTATTATTCACAGGCTAATGAGTTCTTTTTAATGATGGCCAGTGTTCCTCTGATGTAGGTGAACCCAAGTGTTGCTGCTTCCTCGTGGGTTAAAAAAAAAGTTGGCATCGATTCAATGTAAATTTATATTCCTCTAGACAAACCACTTTGATCCATCCAATCATTTGACCTTCAAACAAAAGGGTGAAATGCGTAGCTGAAGCTAATGGTGTTTTTAACTGGATCACGACAAGGTACAAACTGAGCAGTTTAGGAGAGATTAAGGCGGAGAAACACAGAAACGATCAAATGAGTTTCTCAAGTTGCTTGCCTTTCTCCTGGTTGCTGATGAGGACCTGCAGGGCGATGGCAGCCTCTACCTTGACGGGCATCTCGTTGTCGTTGATGAGGCAGAGGCGGGTCAGCTCAAGAGCTGTCTGCAGGTTCTGGTCACTCTTGAACTTCACCTCGCAGAAGTAATGCAGCACCCAGCAGGCCTACGCGAAAACAGAGTGGCGTTGACAAACTGTGGCCTGACAAATTCAAACGCCTAAACACAAGTAAGGTGCCGTAACAGTGACAGGATAACATGCTTTTCAAACCCACGATATTCAGTATTGTGCAAGTGCAACTGTTAAACATTATCACTTACTCTGGCTCTCATATAGCCCAGTTCACTGCGGAACAGGGGGAAGACATGATTCTGCAGCATGAACTCCATCTGGTCCTTATAAATCTTTTTCTGTGGAGAGGAAGGAAGTGAATAGTCAGCAACACAAGGTAGTTACCACATGACAACACTTAGAGGATTTTTTTTTTTTGGGGGGGGGTTTGGTTTTTACAAGTTATGGATAAACAAGCTGAAGCCTGTAAAACCACATATGCTGCTTTTAAATCGAAAAAGAACCGCTTGTTACTCTCTAGAAAAAGGGTTCTCATTTTTTTTCCCCAATCGGTTTTGGAAAATAAAAACATCAACAGCGCTACACTGTCGGTGCTTGACTGCATGTGATTTGCACATCATAGTGTTCCCTCGGACTAAAAGCATATGAATTATTTTCATGTTTATAAAAAGCAGATAAAGTTCCTGGACAAGGAGACATATGGTAAAATGGGACAGACTCAAGCAGAATTACAGAAATGTACTATCACAGAAGGTGGTATGAACACAGTCGGCATTTTATGATTCGGACACAGTTCAGTCATCTTCATGGTTGCTGGTCTATTGCTGTCTGTGCTATGCAAGTTTTCTAAAGCGCTACTTTTTATAAGTCTGTTTTTTCAGTGGAGTAACAGATCACCAGCTTTAATTTATTGTCACTTATTGGCACAGAGTAACACATCTTTAGTCCACACTCTGGGCATGATGTTACTCAGAAGAATCCCTGCTACAATCAATAACCCAATTAACAGAATACTGAGTTCCAGCTGACTTGCTGACAATTTTTTGTTCTCAAAAAATTACCCAAAAACCCTGTGTACAGTTGGCCAAAGTCAGAAAATAATTAACAACCATAAAGGAGGAAAATGTTCACATGTAAACCTTAACTACAGTAACCTGTTTAATATTTAAATAGGCTCGACATGTAAACCAGGTTTTCGGATATCAAAAGTTCATCGAGGTCATTCTTTAATGACCTGTCATTGAGTGAACAAAAATCCATCTTCATGTAAATGTAGCTAATATGATTATTATTGTGTTTGTCTTCCTTACAAAATGAGGAAGACAAAATGAGAAAAAGTGCCCCAGTAATGAACAAAAAATAAAAACAAACAAACAAAAAAACCCATCAAAGACACTCTTGCTTGCTGCATCAGGTCACATACACTGAAAAACTGCTTGCTCAAGGAGAAAGGAATGACAGGATTTTTTGTAGTAAGAGTGTAGAAAAGTGGGATTGTGGAGGAAGTGGCACTAGAGCTCACCTTGAGCAGTATCTCAGCCAAGGAGCCGATCATGTGAAGGGCTCCGTCCTTTTTCCTGGGGTCAGATGTGGGATCAGTGAGGATCTGGTAACAGAAGCCCATCGTCTTTTGCAGTACCTAAACAGAACGTGAACAACATATTGGATTATACCGACTTTGACAATGACGCAGGACAAACTCGGGCACACGGATTGTTCCATACAGAGTGGGTAATGACGGCCTGATTCCAGTTATCATCCTTCCATTAGTGCTACATCAAAACACTTCAAAGTTATTAACAGCAGAGGGTTTTGAAACTCACCTCTTTCCTCTTGTTGCAGGAGGTAAAGAGGAGCGTCTGTGCTGCTGTGGTGGGGGAGATGAAGTCCTCAAACACATCTAAAAAGGGAGATGAGAAATCAGCTTCAAAAAAAAAATTCATGCTCAATCATAGTTGGATCACTATTAATCATCATGTACACACAGAATTCACATTCAAAATGGCTGTCCCCGTGGATCACAGCCACCTGACTTTCTCAGCTTACCAAACTTCATGCGGATGTACTCATATGGATCCTCCTGCCATAGTTCCTCATCACTGTCCGTATAACACATGAGGGGGAAAACAACATCCTGAATGATGCCCTGGAATTAAGAATACATAAATAAATAAAAAAATAATAAAAAGTCCAATTCAGGAACACACACTAAAGTAGAAGTTGATCTGCTGCCAGTTTTGCCATAAATACAAACAGTGAATCCTGATCCCCTTCCAGTACCAGGTAATGAGCTGCATGTTTTGATTTTTTTTTTTTTTTTTGGTAAGCGTATTAGCCATTTAAAATCAAAAGGTAACCTCCCTCTGGTTGTGTACTATAATTAACAACAGGAAAAAAATGGATAGATGAAGTCTTTGTAGGTGTTTTTTTTTGTTTGTTTGTTTTTGTATTGTACATGTTTTTGCTTTTTAACAAGGATATGTTTTTATGTATTTGTAAACATGTGCATAATTTTATTAATGTTGTTGGCTTAAATAGAAGTGACTCAGAGTAACCAATCAATCCACCCATCTGTCAAAACAATGGCATATAAAAGAATGTTTGACGCCATGCTGGCACTGTATAACTAGCTCCAGCAAGTCAGGCATGTGCTATATTGTGGTCAAAGCATTCACAGACTTGTTCCATTCATACCTGAATGTGTGGTTTGAGGTTCTTCCAGGTAAGAGCATGAGCGATGCCCTGGTTGATATAGTTGAGGGTCTGCTGCAGTACTCTGGGGGCCACGTATTGCTTTTCCTTGTACTGATATAAGACTTTCAGCAGCACCTAGACAGATGCAAGAAGAATTCATTTTTTTCCCTGTGATGCTCACTTCAAAAAAGACACACAGCTCAAGCAATCTGGCCAGCCTGACTGGACAGCTGCTGCTTTACATCTTTCTGTAGTGTTTACCTGTTGTGCAGCCACTGCATATCCCTTAAGGAAAAGTTCAGCAAACTCTGCATACTCTTTGGTTGTGTTGCCAGGGCTGCCGTACCTGGTAACAGTTAAGCATTTCATGTAGTAAATGTTCCTGATAAGTGCGGCTGATGGATTTGAAAAAAAAAAAAACAACAACAACTGAGAACGACCTTTTCTGGATCTTTACCTCTCAAATAGCCGAGCCAAGATGTGAAGGGCCCACTTCTTACACTTCCACCAGGGCAGCTCAGGCCTCTCATCTTCATCCACCTGCATGGTCTCCTGTAGTGACCCAAAACAAGAGCAGCAATCAGCCTGTGGAAAACTTGACTGAGCAGACACAGAAATCACAACCATTTGAAAAACCCTGATTTGCAATATTATGTGTGTATTCTGTATCCTCACCGGAGGCACATCTCTATCCACTACGGTCTTCAGGATCTCCATCCATTCTGTCAGGTTTTGTCTGTTGATGAGCTCCAGAGGAAGGTTGTACTGTGGAGACAAAACCGCCGTGTTGTCAAACGCTACATCTCACTCTGATGGGACCATATTTATTAACAATATTTATGAGTTTTAAAATGCACATTTGCTGTACAGGGGTGTGAGAATACAGGAAAATCTATTATAAAAAAGGATATGCCAAAATGTCAACCAACAAAAAGGATCATGACTACATCACAAAAATAGATCAGTCAGCAGGCATGGGATATTGCCAACATTACTCTATGTAAATATTATTACAGGACACAAATCATGTATTGGTCTTAACTTGCAGACAAGTGGTGTTCTGCAGACAAAACAAAATCCACATTTCCTAAAAAAACACTCCCTTGGTGGTTTGCAGTCCAAAAGCCAAACAAGAGGGAGCCCAAAACAGAAACCTTCCAAGAAAACCTCAAGACAGAAACAAGAAGAGCAACTTTGCCTGAGGAAAGCAGATACATGCGACTCTGTTCTCTTTCTCCAGTAACACCAGACAAAAATAGATACGTGCCGTGCCATTACCTGGAACAAGGCGAAGAGGATTTTGAAGATCTGTTTCTGTACCAGGACAGACTCACTGGAGGGATCAGGGAGCAGCTGGATGAAGCGGTCTTTCAGCATGGGCATGAAGATATGCATGGCGGCCACCAGGGGCTGGCGCTCATCTGGTTTCTTATACCTGTTTCACACACACACACAAATACATTACCAGCTACAAAAGCAACTAAATGTTTACATGACATATGCATTTTTAACAAGTCCTGTGACAGGGGTCCAACACTGTCAAATGTAAAATTCCCTGACTTTTTGCTAACTAAAATATTGAATTTCCATGAATATGTAAATTAAATATGATGTTTTTTTTCCATGAATAAAATTTTTAACACCTTCTGCTTTATTCTGCGGGCCAAGTGCACAAAACGTGGACACAATGAAAAATAAATATGATGCTTAGCAGATAACTAGCTCTCTTGAATAGACAAAACTACATGATCTTCCATGACTTGTACAAAGAATTTATAAATTCCCAGAATAGAACACACTTTTCAAAATTTCATGAAATTATAGAAATCCCATTACCCAAAACAGGCACTCAAAACACCTTGTGTACGTCTGACAACCTTCAGCTTTAATGCCGTGTTCATGTTGTATAGAAAGAAAAGGTAGATAGGTTCCCTATCATCTATCATCTCATGATAGGTTCCCATTGATGGAACCTGCATGTGTCCATGTCAGCTGGGGAGTTGAACAGTAAAGTAAGCTGATGTTACTGTTCTTCAAGTGTAGTTCAAAAATATAGACACTATTTAAAACTGGATGTCAAAAATATCTTCAGCGTTATAACAGACATTCAGTTTGTGCTTTTAAAAAAGCACGATTACAAGTAGCATTACATTAGGATTTATTTACTTTTAATGGAGGGGTGCAACTGATATGAGAACACCCTTTCCAGATAACTGTCATTTACTGCCTTGTCTGATGCATTTTGTCGTATCTTTCAGAAAGATTACCAGTTGGACGTTAATGAAAACATGATTTTCAAGTCAAAGTGGATACATGCGAAAAATTCATGAAGTGAACACTGCATAATGCTTCAATTTAAAAAAAAAAAAAAAACAACCAACCAAACTTCTACTTAACAAAAAACAATAGGCTTGACTCACTCGTAGTTCTTAACCAGCTGGTAGAGACAGAGCAAGATGCCGAGCCACCCAGCACTGTTGTCTGACTGCAGATAGAAGCCTATCTTGTCCACAATGGTTGTCCACTTGCCAGGATAGTCATGCTTGATCATGTGGTGGATGCATGTTGTCAGCTGGACCCTGAGTTCAAAGCGAAGGGAGAGAAGAACAGCGATGAATGAGTGAGCAAAGTTGGAGGACAAATCTCCCGAGCTCGCCTCGCTCTAAGCAGCTACTGAGGCAAGTGGCATTACCTGATGCGGTCGGGTGAGTGGATGATGGCCTCCACTATGTTGTCTCGAATGAACTGCCTGTCTTCCTCCGGGATGTTATTGACGGGTGTCTCAGTGCCTGAGCCGTCCCCCTCGCTCCAGTGCTGGGTTATCATGTTCTTAAGGTAAATGACACCTAGACAGGAAAAACAAGACCCAGACGATGACATGACCCTACTGAAACAAAAATACACACAAAATGCATTTTAATGATTACTATATTAATCATGCATCATACACTTTGTTTTAACAAGTGTCTCGGGGTGATCCAATCACAAGCAAGCAGCACATGGCACAGGTGTGATAAGGGGGCTTGGAGATGCATTATGATCCCAAACTGCCTTCGAAGGCAGCCAGGGATGCACTGGTACTAGACAGCATTTGAAGTGTTAACACTAGTGCGTCCCGATGCGGCCAAACAGCATCAAAGCACTGCCTTGTCACTTTGTGTAAGGAGAGGAGGAAGAGTGTTTGAGTGAGCGATTGGTATGAAAATCAAACTTGCAGGAGGCTTGTTTTCACAGTGAGGTGGCAGCGTCTTTGTCAGGTAATCCAAAAAAATAAAGAGTGTTTGGGCACAGCTGCTCCAGAGATAAGGAACAGGATGGGTGGAGAATATTAGGAACACAGTGAAGCCATGGAATACAAGAGTGATGAGTACGATGGGATGGGAGGGATCTGTCTCAGCTGTGCACCTGTGATCGCATCAGCTGACATGGATGTTAACGTCTGAGCTGAAACTGAGCGGGACAGAAGGACCTCTAGACCAGTCAAGTGGCAAAACATCCAAAACCACTGACATGTAGGGTTGACTGTGCTTGAGACTCTACAGTCATTCTATTTAGTCAGATGGTTTAATGCATAAAATCATCTGCCATAACAGCAGGAGACCATGCCATGACCACACAGCAGTTTGTGGGCCTTTACTTGGACAGTTGAAAGGAAATACCAAGACCCCGAGAGAAGCAGTGGCAGCAGCTGCCAGGGCAGAAGAATGAGTGGCCACTTAAGGGCCTTTTTTCCAGTAGATCTGCCCTGTTCTTTAGTGCTCCTAAAAGGGCGCACTCCCACTATTCTGCTTTTTCAAACTGCCAGTGCATTTTTTTTTAAATCACTGATGTAAAATTGGTGTTTTCATAAGGCAGATTTAATGGGGTTTTTGCCAAAAAAAAAAAAAAAAAAAAAAAAAAAAAAAAAGTTCAGCAAAATCTGAACACCCAATGCCAAATTAGTTCATGCAAAAAGTGAGAAGTGGGACTTTTTGTGGGGAAAAAAGTGACATGCATAAGCAATGTGTTGGTGGGGGGATAGTTTTCAGCACAAAATTGGCTTTCTTTTCAGGCAATCCTGCTGCCATGACAATGAAATATTGAAAGAACTGGTCAAGAATTGTAGCCTTTGGAGGATTCACAAGAAAATCTATGGACATGGCAGTGGACGTGTGACAATCGCAAATCTATAGTATCCATCAGACTTGGTCCAGGGGATACAAAAAAAAAAAAAAAAAACAGAAAGTGAGCAAAACATTTCTCTCTACAATGACAATTCAGTGCTTTCTAGAAGTTGAGAAATGGTTGTTTTTTTTTAAGACGTGTAAATAATTTAGAAGGCTTTGTTTGTGTGCCAACTAATCATAAGGAAGAAGAGGCAATATTTCACAGCCAATAGTTTACATCAAACAGAATGACAGAAAAAAATCTAAATACTAACTTCTAAGCACAAATGTGTCACAATGATAGCAGTCATTCTGCTGAAGAGTGAATAGGCTTTGAAAGTATTCTCCATGTGTCTGACAGGACAGTCAGTTTGCGGATAATCAGAGCTACCACAGCTGTCCGATGGCCAAATAAAGTGCATGTTGCATGCTCTATTTTTTTAATTTCCTAACATCAACATCTAATGACCTTTTCCTACAGTCATCCAAACACATTCCTGGTTCACCAGAATCAGCCAGTGGTTATTGTTCCTGATATACAGAGGAGCATTTAAACAACTGCAGAGCCATCTGTGCTGTTTCAAATTTTCAGGTTGGGTGGTACACAACTCCCAAATGTGGCCAATGCACCCAGTGGTTCTGACGCAGACAATGCCATAATTTTGACCATGTGTACTATATTGTGTTGGTTTCTGTGTGACGCATGAACCAGGTGCAAGCTGCTGTACTTTTAAGCTGGAACTGCTGGTCCAAAAGCATCTGACTTGCAGATACAGAGGTTTGCAACAACCACTTTAAATCTGAGCAACAGAAATGGAAAACTTCTGTCTGTAGTTCAGTAGGTTTGAATGTGGCACAAGGGTGTCAACTGGGTTCACATCCACAATGGGGGGCCCCAGTCTGAGGTCTGTGGCTCACAGGGAGGGGCATCTGACGGGGCAAGGGAGGAGTGAGAGGGCTCAGAGGCAGACGTCAGACTGCTGACACATGTGTCTATGCTGCTAGCGAGGCAGTCATAATCCAGCCTATCAATGCTGACAGAGCATAAAGCCCCTACACTGCCCTGCCTGTAAGACCACCAAACTATACTACTGTCCAGCACTGCCAAGCCCATTACCTAAACGCTTTCAGACAATATATCAGAATCACAAACAGGAAAAGAAATGACTTCCTGCCAAGTTTCCAGCTGAATGAAATGGCTGCGTGGTCGACAAATTAAACAATATACCAACTCTGAGGGTCATGAATGCATTGACAGGAAGACTTAAGGTCAATGCATATAGAAAGCATTTTTAGATGCATTTTTGAAATCTTTCACTCTTGCGTCTCATGGATCCTATATGCTTCCATTTTATTAAATATATCAATCCACACTGAGGGGAGTTTCTGTGAGACCCACTGTGTGTGTGTTTTGAGCTTATTAACTGCAGCTACATCAAGATCAAGGCTTCCAGTCTGTCTGTGAGGTCCAGTGTTCCACTACACGCAGATTCCCCTCACTCGCCACAATGAGTGCTGGACAAAAATCAATACATGCAAACACTTTATTTCTTCCCATGGAACCAATAAGAGAACTTTTGCTTCTGAAAATTTCTGCTGTCGCTCAGCCTTGTGAGAGCAGGTTAGGCGGCGGCTGTCCACTCAGCTCCCCAGGAGCTGCTGCTGACAGACAGCTGAGACGGACAGAGACATCCAAACAGAACATGGAGTCAGTGTAGACTGGATGACAGAGCGTTCACATCTCGCTTCCATTGGGGATTCTCAGTAAGATACCCATTTTTGTTATGACAGCAGTGGTGCTCCTGCAACACCAAGGGCACCACAGTTTGCTATTCCTTTAATTTACCATGGGGCTGGGCAATATCAATTTTATATCAATATCAGTTTTCTGAACTTAGACTGTCCAAGCTGTGCCATTATCATAATACTAATGACTGTTATCACAAATCTTGCCTTTAAATCTTAAGAAAGCACAAATAATCATCCTCACATTGTCACATATTGAAAGATGTAATCAGTCAAAGACATCATGCTATTAGATTTTGTTCATATGGCCTAGCCCTAGTTTAATCATTAGTCTGCAGCCTTACTCAATTCTTTTTAAATGCTTCAACTTGCAGTTTATAAACTTGATTATTGAACCACATAGCGAGATCCTGCTGCAGCACATCAAGAACACACTATGCACTTGTGGAAGAGGTGAGGAGTTGGTCTCTAAGCCTCTGTTACCAAGGTATGCCAGGTATCCTGTTAACCACCACGGACCTCACTGCCATTGTTGCTGGTACTGCAGCTCAAGACCAAATGAGAATCACGATGATGTTAAAATAATCTTCCTGAGCTTCCTGCCTCCATCCTCAATTTCATCAACGAAATGTCCACTTAAAATAATATAACGAAGGGCAATAAAAGTTTGCTAATTTTGTCCCTGTAATGGATTTATATCTACAATTGTATACTTTTTTCTGCTTGCAAATGCAGAAAAAGTACAGAAAAAACCATATGTGCAAATGATAGATGTACCTTCCAGATATGTTGGTTAACCAGAAATTAATGGATTAGCAAAAGTGCATCAATATCAACTTTTCACTATATTTGATCAAAAAATGCACTGGAAATTGTGTAGCAATGCTCAAACAAACAGATCAATCGATAGGGCGGCTTCTGCACACTGGTTTGCCTGTCAGTGTCAAGCTGGAAAGAATAAAAAAAAAAAAAAAAAAGAAAGAAAGAAAAAAGAAAAATTTCATTAAAAATCTGTGATTAATTAATGAATATGTTGCCTGAAGTAATACACACAGATTGGGAAATAAGTACCTGTGACCAATGCCCAGTAAATTTACTGGGTATTGAGGCCAGGAGCATCCTGGATTTTTAATCCTCTCTCAGACCTAACAGACTTTGAACTTTAAGTATATATGCAAGGCTTTTGTGTGTTCCCTCTTATTAGGACATATGTTCTGTCATAATCAGGGTGTGTCTGTTTTTTTAAAATCTGTAACTGTATTTGTTTAGATTTGTATGTCTTTAACAACTCTGTCACTGCATACTGAACAAAGCCATTTAGCTCTAATGTATTTTCTCATTTGCAGTACACTATTATTGTACCTGTCTTTGTCCACTGTTGATGTGTGATAGTTATTCTTAGGATTATCTTGCCAGATTATGCTTAAGAGAGAAACATGCAGCAAACATCACATGTGTGCATTTTCAAACACATGCAATTGATTTCAGTGGCCACCGTGTACTCAAGGCATCCTGTGGAGCAGCAAACCAAACCTGGTTTGATTTTAGGTGTCAAAAGAGGAAAATGCATGTTCATGTCATAATGCATACTTTTTGGATTGCCATCATATTACAGGATGTTTTTGGATTTTGTTAATTAGTAGCTAAAAGACAGCTGATTAAGTCATATGGTTTGTAAAGTTTAAAAAACAGAGACGATATACCAGATTGTAGACTGTTACACTTCAGTACACTTCATCCGACTAGGCGTGTCAAATGACACCTGTCTGAAGTCTCGCCCAGTGCATTTGTCCCTTTATGGTTACCACTGAAGGTTTCCTGCACTACAAATATCACTCTTAATCAGTTAATGTGCAAATTCTCTCATAAAGATTGTTATGACCATACTTATCACGTGACAAAGGTAACTGGCGTCATCTGCGCAAGCTTATTTTTATTCCCATGACCGCTCCCAGGACCATGGTACCTGGGATGTGCCTGGGATGTGGTGGCAGGAATGTGGCTCCTCAACAACTTGTTTTGATATTAAATCTTATTAACAAAAAGTTAAATAGGGCAGGCTCACACCCACATTGGCAGTTGAGCTTGTCTACCCTGAGGGTAGGTATGACTGTCAAACTGGAAACAATATTGGGACATATTGTTGAGAGTTAAAATGCAGCAGACATAGTTAAGAGGCTGTAAGAGGAGTAATCAGGGTCAAAGAAAAAGGTAGTGACATTCCAATGACAAGAGGCCATATGAAATGCAAGACAGCTTTATCATTATTATTACTATTATAATTTTAATTTGTAAAGTAAATAAAACCTTAAAAACATCCTGTTCACACCATGTATTTTTACCCCCACCACTAAGAAACTGTGACAAATTTCTTATTTAATTATTTATTACAATTATTATTTGAAAGGCAGATCGACTCGCTGATTGCCTTTGGCTGGCTCGGGGGAACTGCTTCACCTCACCATCCACTCTCAACTCTGCCAGGCACCTTAGGTTGACACAGCTGGCACTTTGCTTTACTGAGATCAAAGAATCGCCACACTGCAGACATTTTTCTCTCCCGCTGGAAAAGTTATTTTCTGCACCAAAGCACAGCTCCTTTAAGTATACAGACAGATTCATTTACTGATCTGAGTACGACTACTTGGAGCTGGTTGGGCACCAATTCCAATGGCAGAGACAGGCTACTGTTGGGTCACCTGAAGCAAAACTGATGGTTGCCCTTTATTCCAAACATTTACTATTTATTAATTATTATTATTATAATCAAAGCCCTGATTTTTTTTTCCAGCTTTAAAGTTTGACTAAAGTAAAAGAAGATATTTCAATGGGGCAGTTTAGCTCCAAAAAAGCTAAAGGGCAGGAGAAAAAATTGCATCAGTTACTCATCATCCATTTGTTAAAATCATTACATAAGTGACCCATTTTAACATGGGATCATGGAGAATATCTAGCCAATCACTAATCTAATGGAGTCTGACAAACCCGGAGTTAGATGCAGGATAAAGAGGATGTCACCCGGCAGGAGGGTGATTCAGTAACTCCATGTGGTTTCTAGGGATACAAGCCTTGAACGAAAGCCAGTCTGACCATTTAGCAATGGTCACACGAGGCTAATCATCACTGTAGCGGTAACAGCATGAGCTACTCTCTTTAATGTACGTATCCATGAGGATTTCTGTTAGAACAATGTAGATGGCAAAAGATTATTGGGAAAGGCTGCATACGTGATGCTCATATCCACAATGCCAACACTGCAACCGCTACTACTGTAAACACTAGGCTGTTCTGTCATTTCCATTAGTCTGTCAGTGATTACCCTGATAACACTGCACATGAAAAATGACATCTCGGGTGACTGTTTACAAAAAATGGTAACGTGACTGTAATAATCCTAAACACTGATGCGTCATCAAGATGTCACTGATGGAAAACTGCAGTGACAACGAATGAACAGCCTCTCACATGTAGCAACACAGACACGTGCTGAAGACACATTGCCACAGAAAGCAGCTGCACCATCTAGTATTTTTAATGGCAGAGGTGAATGCAGGTCGCAGTCTCTTTGCAAAGAAATGCCAGGGTGTGTGTCAGAGGGTATCTAAAAATCAAGTTAGCTGAAAGGAGACTACAGAATACCAGTGGTTAAATAAGTAAATTATTGCATTTAATCATTCTGCAGTAAGAACAAGTAAACTTAACTATTCTTATTATGGAATCCAATTAAATGGCAATTATGGAAGATGTTTGACATTTAAAGGTATCAGGTTTGATTAAATGTTCATGTAGCACAGATCCAACATACTACATGGCACCAACTGAAAAAAAAAAAAATATTTCCAACGAAATCAGGCAAATTAGGGCTCACCTGCTTGCCTCACAGGCAAATCCAGCTGGTCAGACATGGTGACGCGCAGTAGAGTGGACACAAAGTTTACCTGGGTGTGACCCTGTAAACAAAACATAAAAACATAAATGTAAACCAGTTGGGCCACATATGGTTTAGACTGTAGCGATTCCGGTTACAATTCTGGTTCTGGTTATCGACTCTGGTTCTTATCGATTTCTGATTCTTTTCTTATTAGAGCACAAATGAAATCAAATTGAACTGAACACGAAACCAGTTTAGTGTTGTGGGAACAACAGTTGGATGCTAAAATACAGAATCAGTCAAACTCAAAAACGAAAAAATAAATAAAAATCAGCAGACACAGCATACATTTTCCCTACCGAAATGGAGATTCAACTGTTTAAAATGAATCTAATATCTTCACAATAAACCTTGCCAGAGTTTCAACTTTGATCCATCTTTTGATGTAATGAGCAACACTTTACTATCATCATTATAATAATGATTATTGCTATTATTAATTCATCATTGCCCAGTGCAAACGACATCAAAAGAGTGGATGGTCACATCACCAAAAAAAATTGGCAAGGATAGGAACAGTCAATTAAACGCACCCTTCCCAACAGCTGTGTATTTATGAAGTTAACTAGGGGTGTAATGATTCTCTAGATCCACAGTTTCGGTTCAGACCTTGATTTTTGGATATATCTCGGTTCCGGTCTCGGTTTCGGAGCCTTTACACCCCGAGACGTTTGGCAGCATCATGCAGACACAACAACCGCGGGTTATATATTAATGCTTGTTTAGCCTGCTGTGACCATGACTTATTTTGTCTGTTACTTTGAAGATCTCTTGCAAGAAAAGGCTGCCTGCCAAAACCCACAGCATTTGGCAGCAGACAGTAGTAAAAGGCCACCTAAGTTACCCTTAACATTAACCATCATTAGCATTAGCTCAATACAGTCACCGAGCAGCGGAGCAGCTGCGACAAAACATTTTGGAAAGGCAGCTGCGTTTTCTCCAGCACAGATTAAAAGCCCACAGGTCGGTGTCTGGGCACAAACACACTGGCACCAAGGGTAAGACATTCATAAGCAGCCTAACTTACTAACTGTTGACTTTGTTGATCTAGTAGATGTAGCCTATATTCTTGCTGGAAATGCAAGAATATGTAGTGGGTACAGTGGACTGTTGGCAGGCAGCTGATTCCCCCTGTTCCTGACACTGTGAACCTGCACTGAAGCATTTACTGCCAGAAAGTACCAGGCAGTACCAGCCTACTTTCACCTCTGATTACCTGAGTTTTAAGCACAAACAGTACTAGGTGATACTGTGACAGCTTTTGCTTTGCATGCCTACACAGTGCAAGTACATGTCCCATACACAGAAATAGTATTTATAGCAATAATAATAAATAGTATATTTTGTAAGAGTAAAAGTCACTTTTTTTTTATTTTAGTAAAAAAAAAAAAAAAGTGCACACCCCAGTTGAAATTAAGCTCTCCATCTGTTGTCCTCCACTGACCTGACAACCAGAGGAAAGTAATTGTGCATGAAAAATAAAATCAGGTTGTTACTATTTTTCTATTGTAGAGAGAAGACCACGACCCTAAAACCAAAATCTCTGGGGCATGATAGCAAACACTCCTACATTTGCTTGGTATGAGGCTGAGAGGAAAAAAACGATCTGCACTCACGAATGTATCAAAAATATTAACTAGTCAAATGTTACATAGATTCACCACCTATATAAAATCCTAATGACATCCAACCCTTGGAATAACAGCATTTATGCATATCAAACTGAATGGCTTATTAGCAGTGCTCCCTTTAAATGGCCATGGTCCAGAGTGGCCTATTTTCATTTTGCGCTATTAGGTCAGTGGCCGCAAAAATGGCAGGTCGGAGGAGTTAGAACGAAATAAAAAAACATGAATCCAATTTCTCTGCGTGTGACAGAAGTCTGGAATATGTTGAAGCGGTTGCTAAGTAACTGAGGTCAAGTTTACATCCCGTGGCATTCTGGGTAGTGATAGTGGCAACTTTGAGCCTCAGAGTGAGGACTGATGCTGCATGTGTGGTCTTCTGCCACCAAGTGAATTAATGCCAAGTCAATCCATTCTTTCACAAATGGCTTACACTCAAGTTGAACAGCTTAATTACTCACCAGCAAAAACCATGTCATTTTTCACACCTACACTTAACAGTTGCATTCTAACACCAATCTGTTGTAGGCAGTTCTGATTACAACAAATTGGTTCACAAAATCCATATGGGAGAATCCCTACTGTCTTGTGAACATAATTGTAGCATGTAGGCCTATATATTTCTATTCCTCTCTGACAATAAAAACATTAATTGTCGGGTCAAGTGTGATGTATTTACAGCTTCATAATTTACCTTAAGCTTCCTGCACAACTAAGATTTTGGGATTTTTTCTTTTTTTTGGCGGGAATTGGGCTGTATAGATCAGGATCAATTTCTCCTATGTTTATGGAAGATGCTATATGATTTAAAACACCAACATTCACTGTAAACTATGCACTCCTGACAGAAGTCCTGCTCAACCTGAATAAATCCAGCCAGCTGTGTGCAAACTGTCACTCAGTCACTGAATTGCCATTACCGGGCCTCTCATCAAGCCAACACATAGCTGATTCATCATGGCACTGTATTATGACAAAAAAGCTGATAATATGATTTGATTTGATGGTCCACAATAATTTATCTCACATAAAAGGCACATTAGGGTTCAATTTCGTATTGACCTCTGTCTGTGCAAATTTGATCCCAACAACTGGTATAGGTCCTTTAACCATGTTCACTGAGCTTCACAGCATGAGGGGAATTGTATCAGTGTGACTGCTGAAAAGCAACATTGTTTTACATGAGAGACTTTCTAATATGCTTCCTGATATAACATTTTCACACCTTGGGGAAAATTCAAACTGTTTATTTCCACTAAATATAATGAAGCATACATATTCTTATTTTTCATTCTTATTACTCAGTAATAACTCATTCTTATTTCTCTATTGTTGTAATATTTTGTAGGATTAATACACATGTTTAGACATGATGCATGGACACTTTTTTTTAGAACTACAATTAATGCACAAATGTATACATAATGCATACACTTTTTATACAGATTCCAAAGGCACATATTTTTTACATTTCATATTTCTTTTTCTATTTATTATTTATATTCATCTCTTGAGAATGTGAGCAACTTCAACTTACCCAATTTCCCCTTGGGGATCCAGGTATTTCTGATTCTGATATAGTACATATATACATACACGCACATTATAGAAAGATAAATAATTCTATGTATACCTAAAAGTTGAATTATATATTATATAAAATGTTTTCCATAAGGCTGTACCAAGTCTACATTCTCTGCCACCCAGTACCATGCATCAAGGAATTCCACATGGAAATTACACTAACAAATTATACATTGAGTATAAATCTATTTTATATCTATATTTATATATAGATATGCATACAAAAAGGTGAATGGTCTATGGATATATTTTTGTTCTTACTACTCTTGTGGGGTATGCACAGGTTTTCTGTTTTCTTATATATTTTTTTTGTACTGATCCACTGTATTATTTTTGGTGCTTGTGGTTCATTATTTCTCTAAAGATATGTAGTTCCAATAATATTTAGGTGTATTTTGTGTAGTCCACTATTGTCCTGCGCAATGCCTGGATAACCTGCTGCTGTGACTCAAGAACTTCCCAATTTGGGATCAGTCCGTCCGTCCATCCATCCATCCATCCACCCACACACATGGTGGGCAGAATATTCACTGTGATCCAACTTTTCTGCTCATTATCTTTTAATATGAATCATGCGTGCGTGGATATGACGGTGACAGAGATGCAGCTGACTCCACGGGGTTGTAACGCTAGTGAATCCAACTCAACCAGCCTGTGCTTGAGCTGTGAGCTCTGTGGCCACCCAGCCAAAATCTGGTGAACACCCTATTAATAGTGGTTAGCCAGCACCCCAAAAGGTAAAAGCAAACTGGGCAACTGGGACAATCTAAACTAACAGGACAAAAAATCTAGCATGAAAGGCACAACAGAGTCCGATTTCTGCTACTACAGTGACATTGATGCCAACTTTTTAACGCTGCTGGCTGCCTCGTCTAACATAGCGTCAACGTAAAATTGAACAATATCCTGAAATACCACGCGGTATGTGCGTCATTAAGACATTTAACTGTTGTGCCAGCCAACAACACCCAAGGTTAGCCAACGTTAGCCTTATTCCGTGGTGAAAATGAATGTCATCATTGCTAGGCTTGTCACAGTGACACGTGAGCAGCAGCTATGTAGCAGGGTTATGGCAGTTTTTCCAACAAGTAGCTAACGTTAGCCACTTTGCTATAGCCGTCATTACCCTGCTGTTATGCGCGCTAGCTCAATTACTTCGCTAACTAGCACATACCCCACACTCCACAATGTCGCCCACATTCACTCGCCGCGTAACGCCCCGGTGGTATCGTTTTGATATTGTGTCATTTCCCAAATGGGCCATGTTTTCGTAAGAGGGACCTGCACTACAACTGTGTTTAGCGAGCTAACAGTTAACCGTTAGGCGAAGCAAATAGCGGTAGCTGGTTAGCATTAGCAAGGCAGCTGGCTCAAGCTGAGGCTAACGTTGTCGTTGGTTACTGGCAACCGAGTTTGTCATCATTTTCGATAAACACTATCGGATTCACGGTGATGTATGTGTACGTGTGATGCGAGCCGCGGTGGCAGGTGAAGGAGATGAGTGTGGCCGACGGGATTTAACACTTGATCTGTCAAAGTTAACGACAGCAGATCCAGTCTGCGTGATCACACCATCTTGATGTTGTGAGCGAACGAGGCCCGATGCGAGACCGCGCCACAACTACCATCATGAGCACAAGTCAAACTTTTACCTCATTCAGCTGTCTCTCCGCGGCCTCACGCAGGTTGGGGTCCATGGTGCCCCGCAGGGCCTCGACCAAAGACTCTGGATCCATGGTGAAAACTGTGTTGTGGCTCGGATTTAATATTTCAGCAGTCTATCAATTCCCAGTCACTGCGCACATGGACGCACGGCTCTCCAGTTACCGGCGCGAAAGGAAGAAGTGAATGAAGTACCCGGATAGATCAGCGCCAAATTTGTGCAACACGAACATCCGCCTGACCGCTGCATTGTAGGATTTGTAGTTTTCCAACCCAATTTCAGAATCAGAAATACTTTATTGAAGATGGATGGATGGATGGATGGATGGATGGATGGATGGATGGATGGATGGATGATCCCCGAGGGGAAACTGAGTCAGCTGCAGTTACTAAAATTCTCAGTATAAGAATTGAAATATAAGAAGTAAAAAATAAGTAATATAAAAAAATGTGTCTTAGGAATGTGTAAAAAAGTATGTGCATTATGTCTGAGTATGTGCATTAATCCTACAAAATATTACAACAATAAATACAGAAATATGAAAATTGAGCAAGCATAAAAAAGTATACCTAAGTACATAATATATACACAGGGATATTGCACTGTTGAATTGATGTCAGGTCCTATTGGTATAAATTACTGCACAGTTAAATGGTTGAAAAAGTCATTTCATTTTTTTTTTTTTTTTGTAACAGATTTTATTTACGACCAGTTGAGGGCGACGTGATCCCTTCAAATGAGCGGCCTGGTCACTTCCAAAACCCTTAAAATGTGGTAGCCTGTCACAGCACCTGAGCATTAAGTTGCTTCAGCAAAAGGATTTCTGCAAGAGTTCATCTTGGATGGAAGTTAACATTAAAAATCAATGCCATTCAGATTCTAAAGTCACTTTTATTCACCTTTATTTATCCCATTTACCTGGCCATAATGTTTGGGCCCTTTTAATGTTTAATTTGTTCAATTTGTCTCTAAATACATGATTAACATTGTTTTTTTCTTTGTTTGTTTGTTTTTTGGCTTAATATTTAATGATTTTTCCCAATTTAATGGGATATTTTAAGTGGGTAAACTTCAAATTCAAATGATGATATGTTTTCAGTGTCCTTTACACATTTTGTATCAGTGTCTCTTTGGAGTCAATTTGACCCCAAGCCCCTTTAGCTGTACAAAATGTAAGAAATACCAATATTTTTTCACACATTAGTTTTAGTTGCTGTGGATGACACTCAGGAACTCTAACATGCCATTTATAATCTTCACAAAACTTCTCTCTGTTTTAGGGCTGTAACCTCACCAAACATAACCACACCTGCAGTAATTCTAGAACTACCGAAAGTTGGGTAACTATTTTTATTTTAATAATTTTCTGGAGGTTTAAATTACTGGAGTCAAACTGACCCCAACTGATAAAAATGATCATAAATTTGAAGGTAACAGGAGGGTTAATTTAACTGAGCTCTTTCACACCACCACCCATGCCTCACATTCACAAAGTCCCACCTGCCCACACTACAGCTGCACTCCTCTGCTCATCGGCCAGTGGGCAGCTTTGTAGCAGCAACAGGTAAATCCTTTGCTCAAGGGCACTTCAGTAGGGACGATTTACCAAAGCAATGGAAGACTGTATGGAAGAATACTGCTTTGAGGAAAAAAATGTTCATGGTAAGATTCCCACACCATTAGTTACTGTCACATAGGCAAACTTACATCACAAAATATGGAAATCATAAAATATTTATCAAACATGAAAGTCATACAATATTTGTTGTCCCTTGCAAATACTGAAGGAAGTCCTTGAGGGAATTCCCGAGGAGTCCCTTTGTGAAAGATATCAGCACAAGGTTGTTTCACTTTCACTTAGCAGAATATGAATATGTAAGCATAGCTATTTAGTACCTCTCCTCTTCCTATGACCTACCTAAGCCTACACAGTTATGTAATTATGTATCAAGTCACAACAATCCACTCAATGTAAGCTTTAAAGCAGGCCCGGACTGTACATCGGGAAAACCGGGAGATTTCCCGAAGCGCCGGCCTGTCACTGGCCCGGTGGCCTGCCCGTCTTTTTTTTTTTTTTTTTTTTTTTTTTAAACAGGTCGCCGGCCAGGCCAATCAGCTGTCGGTCCGGTCCGGCTGGCCTCACCAGTCTGATCTTTTTTTTTTTTTTTTTTAAGTCAGAGAGACAGGCCAGGCCAATCAGAGGCCAGCAACCTGTGAGGAGGTCAAGACATGATTGGTTTGTTTTGATTAACACCCGCCCCAACAGTCTGAGTCCGTTGTAAACAGGCAGCGCATGTTGAGGAGGGGGTGTCGCGACTCGTGTGTGTGTGTCTGACTGTTGAGGAGAGGAGAGGAGGCGGAAGCAGTGGCGGTTCTGCCTTTGTTGCCGCCTTAGGCAAAATTACTGGCTTGCGCCCTTCATGTTACTACTCCGTGACGCAGCACCGGCCAGCATCAGGCCGCTCACCTGTCAGATCCGGCAGATCTGACTGGGTGGACAGCAAGACACCAGCAAGACGCAGTCCTGCAGTGCCCCCCCCCCCCACCGCATTACCCCCCCCCCCCGCCCACGCTCTGGCCTGATACCTCACTGATTCGTGGCCTGAAAAAGTCTCCCAGTCCGGCCCTGCTTTAAAGTAAGGCATTTCTACACCAATACATTTGTTATAGACATAGCTAACATTCATCATTGCAAATGAAATGTAAATATGGGAATAGCATTTAGTATTATCATTTACAGTATATAGTAAACATGTACAGTACATTCCTCTTACACTCTTGTATGCATTATCTACCTCTGTATCCTCATTTACAAAATAAAAATTCTTATTTATATGTGGTATACCATAAAGTTGATTTGGATGCAGAAGCTAAGAAAAATTTCTATACAGCCAATAGAGTTGCTCTGCCCTTTCACTGTCAAGTGAAGGACCTGTATAATACCATAAATCAAGCTCGGGTCTTGGATTTATTGCTTTGGGAAATATTTGTCCATGTTATGAATGTTGAGGGTTAGGAATGAGATGACTATTATTACTCCCCTATTTTCAGAAAAATATGTGAGCTACTGCTTGCCCAAATTTGGAAGATCAAGACTGCTATGAGTTGCAAGAGTTAAAGTGAATATTTGGGAATTTAGAATTGATTCTGGTCCCAAAAGACATGCACCAATCATCCAAACCCCCTTACCTCAATGTGAAACCATACCACTGTCATGGGTCAGACCTTTACTGTTTGCTTTTCCCACCAGGGATCTCACATGTGACTGGTGTGTGTGGCCAAGTGTCTATCAGAAGAGTTCACGTGCTGCATGATGCTGCAAGTGTAAATAAACACTGCAGCAGGCCTGCACCATATTTATCTACACTTTATCTGTATTATTCCTCTACAACAGCTGTCAAACAGCTGTTTATCTATCACCTACAGATGATTCTACTTCCAATCAATATCATCCAGCCAGGTAGCAACTAACAAGAGATAACTGAAACAACAGTGTCCTTGTTGCTGACAACAGCTACACTATATTACCAAAAGTATTCGCTCACCTGCCTTTACTCATACTATGAACTGAAGTGCCATCCCATTCCTAACCCATAGAGTTCAATATGATGTCGGTCCACCTTTTGCAGCTATTACAGCTTCAACTCTTCTGGGAAGACTGTCCACAAGGTTGAGGAGAGTGTTTATAGGAATTTTTGACCATTCTTCCAAAAGCACATTGGTGAGGTCACACACTGATGTTGGTCGAGAAGGCCTGGCTCTCAGTCTCCGCTCTAATTCATCCCAAAGGTGTTCTATCGGGTTCAGGTCAGGACTCTGTGCAGGCCAGTCAAGTTCATCCACACCAGACTCTGTCATCCATGTCTTTATGGACCTTGCTTTGTGCACTGGTGCACAGTCATGTTGGAAGAGGAAGGGGCCCGCTCCAAACTGTTCCCACAAGGTTGGGAGCATGGAATTGTCCAAAATGTTTTGGTATCCTGAAGCATTCAAAGTTCCTTTCACTGGAACTAAGGGGCCAAGCCCAGCTCCTGAAAAACAACCCCACACCATAATTCCTCCTCCACCAAATTTCACAGTCGGCACAATGCAGTCTGAAATGTACCGTTCTCCTGGCAATCTCCAAACCCAGACTCGTCCATCAGATTGCCAGATGGAAAAGCGTGATTCATCACTCCAGAGAACGCGTCTCCACTGCTCTAGAGGCCAGTGGCGGCGTGCTTTACACCATTGCATCCGACGCTTTGCATTGCACTTGGTGATGTGTGGCTTGGCTGCAGCTGCTCGGCCATGGAAACCCATTCCATGAAGCTCTCTGCGTACTGTACTTGGGCTAATCTGAAGGTCACATGAAGTTTGTAGCTCTGTAGCAATTGACTGTGCAGAAAGTCGGCGACCTCTTTGCACTATGCGCTTCGGCATCCGCTGACCCCTCTCCGTCACTTTACGTGGCCTACCACTTCGTGGCTGAGTTGCTGTTGTTCCCAAACGCTTCCATTTTGTTATAATAGAGCTGACAGTTGACTGTGGAATATTTAGGAGCGAGGAAATTTCACGACTGGATTTGTTGCACAGGTGGCATCCTATGACAGTTCCACGCTGGAATTCACTGAGCTCCTGAGAGCGGCCCATTCTTTCACAAATGTCTTGTTTCACAGTCTGCATGCCTGAGTGCTTGATTTTATACACCTGTGGCCAGGCCAAGTGATTAGGACACCTGATTCTGATCATTTGAATGGGTGAGCGAATACTTTTGGTAATATAGTGTATGTTTCCAAATATATATTTTGGGTTTAGATTATGGGTTAGAAGAAGAAAATGAGACCAAGACAATTGTTACTCTTTGACACATTGCAGAAGATGAGTTGAACAAACTGGAGGAGAAATGAGATACAAGACATTTGTTATGGGCCCTCACCTTTTTTAACTGTTGGCGAGAAAGTAAGAGAACGTGGGCTAACACTGCATGTATAGGGAGGAGATGATGCGTTTGGTCTGGTGCACATATGTGTGTGTGTGTGTGTGTGTGTGTGTGTGTGTGTGTTTGTGTGGCTACTGAGACTCTACCAAATTTTGCACAGCACATAGGGTAGCCTATAGTCTGGAAGAGGGGAGATGGGCCAACGCCTGGTGGAGATGTGGACTCCACTCAGTGTTCTCTTCTAGTATGAGATGAAAATAGTAACCTGCTGTTGTTATAACACTGTAAAAGTAATAGAACACTTGAGAACTGTGTGTTATAGTGAACATCATGGCAATGATTTTATGAGCCAAAACACACAGCTTCTTCTGTTCTATTGCTTAATAAAGTTATGTTCACTTCATCACGATGTGGGTCGAACGACATTGTGGTTATCTTGTGTGTTCTTAATGAAGTCTGGTTTACCATCTGAATACCATCTGAAACGCTCACACTGTGCACAGAGTGGTTAGTTGCTCCCAGATGGGTAAAAAAAAGAAAAAAGAAAAAGAGTAAATGAGTAGGCTAGATATTGATGAGTATAGATGTTTCCATACAAGTGTACTGCATAATACAATAAAATAATAAACATCTTTTAAGCTCTGTTGCATGTATAAAAATACTGAGCAGGCTGCACTGAAGTGAATTTTGCATCAAGATGGCAAAAGATCTAGTTGACTCAGGCAGGAGCGTCAGCCACAAAGACTTCTCAGCTGGCTAAAGGAACGCTGACTAAAGTGACATCTGCAGTAAGGTCTATGGGAAAAACATGTCAATATGGTCAGAAGTTGTGGTTTCAAGTGTACATTTGATGACTGATGCTCATGCATTAGTTCCCCTCATCTAAGAATGTCAGTACAGGACAGGATGAGACTCTCGGCAAGAACAGCCCATCAACACCTGGCATATGATTAAAAAAATAACTTGCATGAGCCACAAGCCAGTGCTGCAGATAGATAGATGTTTTATAATTTATTATCCTGTGTTTTTTTATTAGCCATTTATACATTTATTTATTTTATTTCGTCATTAATATTATTTTTTTTAATTTTATTTTTATGTTTCCAATATACACTACTCACAAAAAGTTAGGGATATTCGGCTTTCGGGTTAAATTTCAGGATGAACCTAAAATGCATTATAACCTTTACAGGTGAACTTAATGTGACCTTCTGTAAACTTTTGAATGCACATGTCCAACTGTTCAATGTTTCAGTACTTTTTGCACAAGTTGCTGTTCTCTAACAAGGAGTTTAACGGCAAAATTCACATCAGGTGTTTGATGCTCCAGCTCATCGAGGTCGTATCATTAGGGAACGGCTGCTGGAGACTGGGGTACCTCAAATGGAGTGGCCTGCACTTTCTCCAGACCTGAATCCCATAGAAAACCTATGGGATCAGCTGAGTCACCGTGTAGAGGCTCGGAGCTCTGTACCCCAGAAGCTCAATGTCCTGAGGGCCGCCCTTCAAGAAGAGTGGGATGCCATGCCTCAGCAGACAATAAGTCGACTTGTGAACAGCATGAGACGTCGTTGTCAAGCTGTAATTGATGCTCAAGCGCACATGACAAGTTATTGACACTGACATTTTTTGTTGTGGTATATCCACCACTGTTGTTGGCTTTTGTTTCAAGAAACTGTTTGAGATGAGGAAATCACCAGTGTATGCTTCTACTTAAATGCCCTACTTTCATGATATAATATCACTGTAGCGTGAACATTTTACATTTTCCATAAATTTCACCCAAAAGCCAAATATCCCTAACTTTTTGTGAGTAGTGTATGTAATAGTGTGGTAATGGTGCTGTCTCCTCTGTATTTACTGCAGCTCCACAGCTGGGGAAACTGTGCGCATTTTGCCGCTGGGGGCGCTGTTGTGAAAAGGACGCACTTGACGCTTGACGTAAAGGTAAAAGGTCAGCCCGTGTCGCGTCAGTCTTCCTGCTGTGTCAAGCAGACGGTTGCCGGTGCCAGCCGAACAAACACTACAGTCAAACAGCGGTGCTCGGGCACAGCAAACTGAGAAAATGGCCAAGAAACGGAGAGACAGAAGAGAGGCGGACGGTCTGACTTCAGCCCAGGAGGAGCCGAAGGCAGGTCCCGACGACCCGCAGGTGCTGAAAGGTAAGGCTGGGTCACCTGAGCGCCGAGCACAGGCAGCCCCCATCGAGGCGGCGTAGATAACTAATAACCCCATGATAACGTCATTTCTGGTTTGAGGTCGGTGTGGCTGGCATTATAACCAGGGGGTTCATAGTACACCGGCTGGCTAAAATTAGCTGACATGGCTAGCTAAGTTAAGCCCAGTGCAGCAGGGGTTTCCGTGGGCGTTTTAGTCTCCATTAGCCAAGACAAGACGGCTGAGTTAAATCTTAAACGTGTGTGAATGATTGAAACACGGTTTAATGTGTTGCTCCCAATGACCGACGGCTTCTGTAACCAGGAGGTCATTCGCAGGAAGCTACACAGCTCGGTCTTTGTATATTAGTGGTTCACACAGCAGATGTCGAAAAGATGAAGGCTTTGTCTGGTTCCCAGTTTTCTGAGACAGTTGATAACCCCGACAGATATGTATTGAACTGGCTGATGAAACACTAAGTGAGATGTAAATTCTGTGGCAGGGTTGGGAGAACAGTCGTCCTCATTTGGTTGGAATAGTTCAAATTTCATTTATTTTCATTTCATTGTTGTCATCCAGGAAAAGGATTAACAGTAACACCACAGATGTCAAAATGGCCTTCAAAACTGCTTCAGCTTACGTGCATTATGTCTTGGGGGAAGTCTTTGAAATACCAGACATTTCCTTTTTTCTCTTGCATAGATTTTTAGGCTTCCTATTCATAATTGATCCATTATTTGAACATTTTTAATCAGCCGAACGCATAGATTGTAAAGCAGTCCAAGAAAACACACAGCAAATAGAGTCCTGATTCTTCTGTTTATCTGTAAATCAAAGTAGTTTGAATTTGTCTTGTGTAATTTCCTGTATTATGCAGCAGCTCAAAGTTTTATTTTCCTCTGTTGCATCTCTTGAGTGTCTTAACTGATCTTATTCTGGCTGTTCATGTTCAGATCAAAGCAGAACTGCCCAAAAGGGAATTTACCATTTCATATGACATCTAAACTTGTAACAGATCATTTTACATGAACAGGTTTAACAAATCATCCCTCTGTAAATAAAGTATGATTGAATGGACTGGCTCAACAACAGCATGAATGCCATGGGGCAGATTCAATTCCCTGCTGGGCTTTGAACAAGTGATGCAAAACTCATAAGCAAATTACACAAGACTTTCTCTGGCTGGCAGCCAACACATTTCGCTCTGTTCTGCCGTGAAACTATGTGCAATCTAGATAGGCAAATTACTCAGTTTATTTTCTTCACAGAAGTGCACCATACTGAAGGGGGCTCGGCACGCATGTCTCTCCTCATTCTGCTGTCCATCTTTACCTGCTCTGCCTCAGTCATGTACCTGGTCTACAGGAACTTCCCAGAGCTTAATGAGTAAGTCTCTTTGTGGATTCATGGAAACTGTCTAAATGCTATGGGTGACAATGGCCCTCATGCAAGAACATTTCCATATTTTTTAAAATCTTAACTTTGTTGTATGTTTTTTCATGAGGTGCGCTCATATGTGTCGGTCATGTCAGATTCAGCAAATGGTCTTAACTTCAGGAAACAATCCTAAATGACCCTTGTAAATATGATGAAAACCTGGTTGTAAAAGAGTTCATGTGCATTAGGCTTTTGAATCAGCATAGCAGATACTCCAAAAATGCCACATAGAAAGCAGACATCAAGCTGGAAATTTTCATTCAAAGAAATGACACTAAGAAAAGTTTCTTGTTCTGTGCACCTTTATGTTAATAAACTAATCTGTGAGTGAATCAGTCAAGTCATTTATCCCTTTGAGGAGCTGATAGGAATTGAAATTATTAACGATGATAAAAAAATATATATATTATTGTCTGAATAGGAAATATTTATTTGGACTCAAATGTCAGTGCATTACAATGAGTCATCATACACATAAATACAAGTAGCCTGACAAACGGTACAATAAACAAAACATACGTTAGCCTACATATCTCACCAGTGTGATCAATGAAAACCTCCAACAGCATATAAATCCTCATCCCAGTTTGTTTCTCCACCCTTATCCTACTGTGTTACAACCCGGCATCATAAAGCTATCAGATATCTGTAGCTTGTCATAGATTGCATATCCCTGCATTGTAGAACCACTGTTTACTACATTGTACCTGTACCATTGTAGGGGTGTGTAACGATTCATTCATTGTCTTGATGAATCGATTTTAAAGTATTGATTCAAATGAATCAATTTGCTTAAAGAAACTGATAGAGTGAATAGTGTCACTGGTTGGGGTTCGTCATTGCTGCACGACCAAGCTTTGTTCAGACCAACAGAACTTCAGTTGAAATTCTAGTAGATAAACCAAAGTTTACAAATAATCCAAGTCCCACTGAATTACAGGAAAATGTGTATGAAATGATACCACAAACGGGGACATTTAAGGGAAAACCAGAGTTTAAGGGGTTTTGTGATTTTTACTATGTTGCAGTATTAACAGCAAAATTGTGATTGTTCATTAAGATCAGCTTGATGAGATTTCCACCATTTGTCAGTTTGAAAGAACAAAGAAGATGTTTGGATTCAGGATTGATCACCACAGTTTGTAATTTCTTCCTTCTTTCAGTGATGAAATGGAAAAAATCAAGATCCCTAAAGACATGGATGATGCCAAAGCTCTGGGCACTGTGCTGTCCAAATACAAGGACACCTACTACACCCAAGTGTTGATGGCCTACTTCACAACATATGTTTTGTATCCTTTGAACAAATGTATGCACCAGTTGGAGAAGTTTTTTTTTCTTTGACAGGATATTTCCTGTTGAATATTTGTGGGCTGCTATGTGGCTGAAATGTTGAGCTGTTTGGCCACTTGGTTCATTCTGAAACTTTCTATGATGGCGATCTGTGAACACCAGCTAACATGTACACAGGTTATTGAATATGTCCTTGAAAAATCCTGGAAAATTATTTCCTTAAAAGAGTGGGAACTCTCTGTTAAACAAGAAACCCATTAGATTGGTGAACTGTCCTGAATTCATTCTGTTGTCTCCTAGCCTTCCCTCGCCTCATGGAAAGAAGTTTACATGGCAGATATTCAAGACCTGAATTAGTTAATCAGATTCCAGCCACGAGTTATCCTATGAGTCCAGCTGGCCTTTGCCTCATGGTTGACAATGTGTAGTAAAAGCCGATGGAGAACTAACTATGTCAGGGAAAGGTAACACTCATAGATTTTTTGAATTCTTTTACTTAATGTCTTCTTTACTTTGTTTGGACAGTAGTGAGGTAAATGTTCCCCAGAGGACCATGGTCAGACCAGATGTTTAACCCCTGAACACACTTTTACTGAGAAATATGCCTTTGATGTATTTCTTAAGCCTAAAATATGTGTACCTGTGTGGTATTTTGTGTGTTTTTGAACAAAGCTGTTGACCTTGACACTATTTCCAGCCTTCAGACATTTGCGATCCCTGGATCTATCTTCCTCAGCATCCTGTCTGGATATCTCTACCCTTTCCCTCTGGCACTTTTCTTAGTCTGCTTGGTAAGTCCAGCTCTATGAAAACCCATGGTATGATTATTTTATGATTGTTTTATATACAATACACTTGAGATCTCTAATGGTTCTTGCTGCTTTTACTCTTTGAGCTAAACAGAACTCCTCCATTTCATAGTTATGAAAAAAACAAAATTAGTGAGTTTTTTTAATCCATTGGAATTTTTTTCCATGTAATACTCTTAATTTCCTAATTAAACTAATTTCTTAATTAGTTTTTGTAATTACAACATAGTTTTAAAAGGGCACCACTATATAATGGGTCTTTTTCACATTAGCCATTTTGACCTTAAATTGGTTAAACCCAGGCGTTACTAAAGACATTACGACATTCCATTTAGGTCTGACAGATTCAGGGTCCTGTATTTGTTCATGTTGGCTCACTGGAAACACTCGGCCAATGCTTAAAGGGAACAGAACACTAATTTATGTTTTTTGTGTATATTGTGGTTACAAGCACTCACGGGATGCCTTGTCCTCCACCACAGTGTGTTGGTAGTGCTTTTCTCTTAATGTGAACTTTGTACTGTGGGTATGAGCTCATGGTTGAATTTTATGTTTTGTGTCTTTTGTTAGTGCTCTGGCCTCGGTGCCTCCTTCTGCTATATGCTCTCTTACCTGGTGGGGAGACCCGTGGTCTACAGATATCTCACAGAGAGAGCACAGAAATGGTCTCAGCAGGTAAAGGCTCTAATACAAAATACATAATTTGAAGCTATACTGGTAACAACAATTTTCTGTAATGTTGGAGAAATTTGTTTTGGATGGTCTTTGTTAATCTTAATACTTTTCATATAGACTACTTATCCCAGGTTATGACTTAAAACAAATCTCTATATGTCTTTTCACTGGCAGGTTGACAAACATAGAGACCATTTAATCAATTACATCATTTTCCTGAGGATAACCCCTTTTCTTCCCAACTGGTTCATCAACATCACCTCACCTGTCATCAACGTGCCTTTGGGGGTTTTCTTCCTTGGTACCTTTCTTGGTAAGGCCAAGATCTGCTTTTAGCTTAGCTGTTAGCTATTATTTGCCATTAGTTTTGTGGTCGTTTTTGCTATTTACTCACCTTTGTTCTACTTGTCTTTTTTACAGGAGTGGCCCCACCATCCTTTGTGGCAATCAACGCAGGTACAACACTATACAAACTGACCACAGCAGGCGAGGCAGTGTCCTGGAACTCTCTGGCGGTGCTCGGGGTGCTCGCCGTGCTCTCGATCTTGCCTGTCTGCTTCCAGAAAAAGCTGCAGCAGAAACTAGAATAGAACATAAAACACCTCAGCAACTCATCTACCGGCTGATCCCACATCCCCTTCCCATGGCTCAGGAACAGCACACGCAGCTGTCACTCAAGTTGCTCTGCCTCAGTCTCATACACAGCTGCTCATGCTGCAGGGGGTTGAATCCTTGACCACTGGCACGGTTAACACTCCTTGTCCACAAGATGCATGCAGTGGTGGGTTCCCTGTGACTTAATCTGGTTGTTTGGTTATTATCTGTTGTTAATTGTGGCACATCATGTGAATAGAAAAAAATATGCAGTTTAAAAAATCAGGCACCGTTAGCTGTAGGATGGTTAAAATCATGTCCCACAGTTAAAGGTGCTATTTGTAGGATTTGAAAGTGACACGAGTCTTGGATTTGCTTTTCAAAAATGGAAGTGCCAGTGGCTTCTTGGGAACATCGTATTTCTGTCTGCCAGGAAAGAGACTATGGTTTACTGTCCACTAGTGTGAAATTTACATAATTCACAGAAAACCTGATTTGAAACTTCATTGATTATTAGCAGTATCCCTTTTGAGCTGGATATATGTTATTCTTAGAATATGTTTTGCTGCTGTGGTAGCAACCTGTCAGTGTGTGAATCCTATAATTAGTATGTTGAGGTTCTCTCCCTTTTAGATATTTGTTCTAACAGGCTTGTATTAAGTCACGCCTTGAAACCACAAACCACAAAAGCAACAAGTGTCCCACCAGTATGTTGAAAGTGGATTTTATCTCTTAAAAAATGTTTTAAAAAATTGATGCTAGCCTTGGTAAATTTATGCAGTAGATAAAAACAGACTTTTTTCACAGCAGTCATTTTGACATGAAATAGCAGGTAAATACAGGTGTTACTACTGACATTAAGTAAAGTTCTGTTGCATTAAAGTGTAGCAGAGTCTTTCCAGTGAACCAATATGAACAACAGAAGGACCCAGGCCCTTTTAGACCGAAATGGACAGAACCTTACTTAATGCCAGTAGCAACACCTGTGTTTACCTGCTATTTCATGTTAAAATGGCTACTGTGAAGAAGGTCTGTTGCTGTTATAGTGGTGGAGAAAAGTGACATGATTGACCGAAATGAGTACACCTTTTTGTTGACACAATAGTTTTACATCAGCACTCCTAGACAGGTGCCTGGATCCACCATCATGCGTCAGTAATTTTTGTTTTCACAGGTTTATTTACTTGTTAACTACATACCCTTTGAATTTTGTGTCTTCTCTTAGGAGGCAGATAGCTTCAGACATTTGGCACTCTAATTGAATTTACCAGTTTACGGGCAGGGACGACATGAGCATGCTATGTTTGCATATAATCACCTGGGTAAATCATCTCTTTGCCTCTGTAACTGCTAAAAAAAAAAAAAAACAGGCCAGGCTGAGGAGTTAAACATTACTCATGCAGAGATTCATCAAACCACAGTGGGCTGGACTCCAGACATCTGAATTCAAAATGGCATCCACAGTTAACAAGTGAATATACGAGGTACAGGCAACTGAAATGGGGCAGAATCATTCTGTTAAGTGAACTTGACAAATCCAAGGCTAACCTTTTAGTAGCCTCGGCGCTCTACGTTTGATCATGTGACTGCACTTCTGGATTTGTGCTGAAATGACATGCATCCAGCTCTGGCCTTTGCTTTTGTACGCTACGCCAGTATGGACGTGCAGGTGGTGTCCATGCCACGGATGACGTGCCAGTGCCCTTGAAAAGACTGCCAATGGACTGTGAAGTATAAAAGCCTTGCCTTGCTTTTACTACTTTAGTTTTCTGAGTAATTTATGAAGATAATTATTATATGAATCTAACCAGGAGACATGATGCCTGACTTATCTTATTGAATCTTGCTTTACTGATAAATTTTGTCCTGTCTTAAAAAAGCTTGCTGTTTTTTTTTTGTTTGTTTTTTAAATGTAAGGTATTTTGTTGCTGCTGCTTAAAAAAACTTTCTGGAAGGTACCAGGGAGATTTATGCAGTGAATGTACACATAGGTAACAATTCTTACTGCTTATTGTTTCTTCGTAGTAGATGGCTGGGCTTTCTCTAATCACATAAATTTTCACCTATTTTTGAGCAATCTGTTGGGTGTATTTTCAGGTTCTCTGTTTTAGGCTGTTTGTAAAGTCAATATAATGTCTTAAAACTGAACAGATTCACTGTCCTACTGTAAAATTGTATTAACCTCTCAGAACTTGATGCAATATGATTACTCAAACATCGAGTTATTGTAAATTTGAAGTGAGCAGTAGTGAGGGTTTTCAACCTTGCACATTTTATAGTTGCAAATAATGCTCATTTGTATGGGTGTTGGATTGTTTTTATGGTTGTTACTAAGTTATAAAGCTCAGTTTGTGCACCTGTGATACAACATTTTCTGGGAAAAATGCATCTTTAGTCGCTATTTCAGTGGTAAAGGGTATCCAACAAGCTATTACTTCTCATCCCTATGAATACTTTCAATATATTTTAGTTATTAATGTTCCAGCTTCTTACAAAAAGGACTATAATATTCTAAAACTTCAGTGACATGAAGGAGGGTAGATGTTCATTGGTTTCACTGTTTCCTATTTATTCAAAGAGCAAAAATTGTGTTAAAACTAGTATTAGAATCTGAAACTCCATTTTGCTCAAATAAGATACACGTTAATGCCAAAGTGTTTTTTTTTTTCTTTTAATCTGTCCCACCCCCACTGAGGATGTTGCAAATTGCTGTGAGATAATTCTTGTTTTATTGTCTGTTGATGTTTCAAAACAGTATTAAGTTGTTCAAAGTAGTGATGTATTGCAGTATGACATGTTTACAGCTACTGTTTATTGTAATTTTCTGTCCTATCTAATCACACTTATGTTTATTTTTTATATTTATTAAATCATTAAAATAATCTCAATATGGCTGACTTGTGAGAATTATCTACAGAGGTCTGATCCACCCTCCTACTTCCCCAAATATATAGTTGGAAGTGCAGTAGCGAGCTGTCAACAAAATAAAGGTACACAATGTGAGAGCCTTTTCTAATAACCAGTAGTCTCTATGGAAACTCTCAGAGCTCATTTTAACAGACTTGGACTTATTTTCTTTCATTTTGTGAGTCTGCTGAATACAAAATACATATATATATATATATATATATATATATATTTTTTTTTTTTTTTCCAAACTTGATTTAGACAAAAATGGAATCCTATGTGGTTATTTAGTGTGCCAGAGAACACGCAGTTATCATGTTATAAATATTATGTTGTTACTACTATATCTGTAAATGTAAACATGGAAAAAAAGAGCTTCTCAGGCAGAGTTAGACATCATTATGTTTAGTTCACCAGGAACAAATGGCTGTCAAACGGGAACCCCATCCTGAGAAGTTAATGAATCCACGCCTAAGTCCACCAGCTGAGAGCCGGGGTGCAGTGCCACCTGGTGGTGATGCTGTGAAATGACTTGTACTGAGCGGTCATTTACAAGGGTAACATGACACAGGAACACACTGAACATATTGATTTGTACACTAATATGAATGCACGGCACAGTTCATTTACATTTTCATTGGCATCTTAACATTTAGCTCAAAACTCCAAATGCACTTCTGTAAAACATCTTATCAATAAAACCTGAACATGAAGTTAATGGTCCACAGTAAGATGTTGGTGACCATTTTTGGTGTATATTTATTGAAAAAAGTAACAAAATTAAAGCAGTTGTTGAATGTTGACATACTGCTAACCTTCTGCATCAGTGAGTGTGAAATGAGAGAAATTCAGTTATTACATTTACAAAAACCAGACTCCACCTTTCTGTGCGCTTTCATAGTGATCCTAATATAGTTACATGTATGTAGCAGTGAGAGCCCACCACGCAGTGAGGGAAATACAATATAAAGTAAAAACTCTTGCTCATTACTAACAAACATAATTATAATGCATGATCCACTCAAAAAGTAACAGAAAGAGCTTTTGAACCTTAACAGAAAAAAACAAGTTCAAGTTTTGATAGTGCACTCACACCTCAAGTGAAACTGTCTTGAGTGACTGGATAACCCCGACAGTTTCTGTTGGCCAGAGACTACCAGGTAATAAAAGATTACACCCATGTCATGCATGGGTCATAATGTTACTCAATATTTACAGTTCAGAATCAGAAATACTTTACTGATCCCTAAGAGGGAACTGGATCAATTGCAGTTGCTCACATTCTAAAGAGAATAATTAAGTTACAAAAAAAAATAAATAATAATAATAAAAAAAAAAAAAAATAGAAAAAGAAATAAGAAATAGAAAAATATGGTCATAGGAAATCTGTTTTAAAAAGCATGTTTATTATGTATAAAGTTGATGCCTAAACATGTGCATGAATCCACAAAATATTACAGCAGTAAATACATAAATAAGAAACTGAGCATATGTTAAGAAGTTGACACAGGGATGTCGCACTGCTGACTTGTCGTCAAGTCCTATAGGTATAAATTATAAAAAAAAATAACAGCAACAACAGCAGTCTAGACAGTGGGTCAGAAAGTGGTGAATAGAATAGAAGAGAAGAGAAGAGAAGAGAAGAGAAGAGAAGAGAAGAGAAGAGAAGAGAAGAGAAGAGAACAGTTATCCTAATTATTTTACCTGTACATCTCACAATGTGGCTCTGTAAGTAGAGAAAACAGCTGGATGGTGAAGAGTTAAGGGCATAACGTAATCTCTGTGAGCAGACTGCGCATGCTCGGTGCTGCCCTTAGCTGTGTGAGGAGAGTTCAGGCAGATGAAACAGCTGTAGTGCTCGCTTGAGGACCACAATGCATTTCGACTGCAATACTCTGATTTTTTTGTAGATGCGCCAAGCCACACATAAACACCCAGAATAAACATGGAAGTGAAAGTGGTTTTCTTTCAAAATAAAGCACACATAATTGTAAACGTTAAGTCAGGGAGAACTATCATTGCGATATACATGACAAAAAACGCACCACAGTACTTGGTGACATTATTAGAGCAACTGGCATTTGAAAATGACATTCAAGCAAGAGTGCGGCACCAAAAACACCAGCGTCTCAATAGGGTGTGTTAGGGTGTTTATTTTGAAAGTTGTAACCGGAAGTTTGTGTTTCTGGCTCGCTCGGTATCGGTGGAGATTTCCAGGCTTCGCAGTAACGTAGCATCCGTGATGGCAGAGAGAAATCACTTCTTCCAGCTCCTCTAATATGCTCCCCGTCGGGAGCGCAGGGATAAGGGTGCCACCGGTCCAGTCTCAAAATGACCACCGGCTTCAGCTCCGGTTCCTGCCGGTTCGCAGACTACTTCGTGATCTGCGGACTCGACACCGAAAGCGGACTGGAACCTGACGAACTGTCCGGTAAGCACATTAGCCTCCGAGCAATGTCGAGCTGATGCTGTAGCATGTAAGGACGAGGTATTAGCTACAGGACGGCGTTATTATTCAGTGTTTACCTCCACTTAAGGTCTCTGTCCTGTATTTATTCACATTCATACGAAATAATAAACACAACACGCCGCGAAAACAGGCCTAGCCCATGTTTTTTTTTCCCTTTCCAGCCCAGTTGTTTTAAATGCTCGGTGAGGGTCGAGGGGATTACTGCCTTGTTATGTGTCGTACCCACGGGCGAGGATTTTAAATTAACGTCGTCCATGAGTTCGCTTCATTTTCTCCAGACTACTCGCCACCAAAATGTGTCAACTTTGAAATGGCATAAAAGTAAATTTTGATAGTGTGCAGTCCTTTAACCGGTGTTATTTCAGGCCTTGGCGTGTTGACTGTTGGTGCGAGTAGCTGTAAATGTATAATATCACACTGATATCTGACATCTTTGAATAACGGTTGAAAACGTCAATCCAACACAAGTGTGATGTTGTCATGAGCTGTCAGTACGGCATTTCTTTACGAAGTAGCCTCACTGGTGTTTTTCTCCCATTTAATAATGTGCCCTATATGAATTTGTGTGATTTTTGAACGAAATAACGTGTTTTAGATGTATAGAAACTCTATTTCAGTGCCTCCGCTCTTCGGGAGTGCTGCGATGAAACAATTAAGGTGTAATTAATCTGACGTAAACAGATGGCTTTAGATCTCACAGCTATTTAAAGCAACTGTTCTCAGCTACATTTACACTGACACCCAAATTTGCCCTTGTTGAAGAAATAGCAGTCCATTGTAGGTTTGGCTGTACATGATTTTTGGCTTTTACCTCATGTGTATTACAAAAAGAGGAGATAGTGTATATATTTGTTTTGGTGGATCTCAGGATCCAAATTCACTGACCTTCCCACAGAGTACATGGACATCCTATTCCTGAAAGCATCCAGCTTTTGTAATTATAAGTGGCTGGCAATTTGTAAGAGAAAGAGACTGAGCCCAAATCCAGGCGTTAAAAATTCTTCATACACAACAAAGAGAAAATGTCCTCAAGCTTGTTCAGCCTGGTTCCTGTTTTTCCCTCTTTTATCCTTAATACACCCAGAAACAGAATGATATGGAGTTCTCAATTAAATAATTAATTTTGTGAAAAACATTTTTCCAGTCATAAATGGCTGTATTTTCTGTTTTAACCAAAAAAAGAAAAAATCTTATTATTTGACCTTCACTCTGATCACTGCAGCATAACACCCAATCAGCATAGATCTTTTTCAGTCAAATGGCTGAAATGTAGTAATGGATGGCCACCTCTGCGGAAAGCGTGTAGGTGCCTCTAACCAGCATTATTGAACACTTGCTGATTGCAAGTGATACATTAAATCGGGTATTGAACTTACGTCTAAATAGACATGGCAAGAAAAAAGAGGGTGCTGGAGTTACTGGGGTTGTCTGATCATAATAGGTTGTCCCAGGAGTCATTCCACTTTGGAAAAAAAGATGATGTAATTATTAATAGTCTTGAGTCCGCGCGACCTTAGGGAGTCAGTGAGAACACAAGATAAGAGTGGATGTGGGAGTCATGCTTTCTAAATGCTTTTAGGTGAGGTGAGAACATAGGATGAATTGTGTTGTTGAGGGTGGAGATGGAGATTGGGCCGCTGGAAGTCTCCCTCAACAAATCCTGTTCAAGACAACAAACAGGACTAACAACATATTTCTTTGTGTAAGTCAGGTGCTCCACTTGCTACTGCATTCACATTCAAATATTTATTATTTTCTCATACTGTGCCTTGGAGAAGTCATTTCACAGTTTCCTGTAGAAGTCACGGTGTTAACAAACATCACTAATGTAAAAATTGAGTGTTTCACTCAAGCAGCTCTGGATTTAATTTAGTCTGCGCAACTAATATTGCTGTTGTCAACTAGTGTATGACCATTGCAGAATGAGGATATGGTTGTATTTTTTTTTCTTTATTTCTGCCAGTGGAGTTGTACAGGATTACAGTATATTCTCACGTATAGTCTCCTTCCGTTCTTTTTTTTTTTGGCAGTGTTTCTCACAAAGTTAGGAATGAATTTGCACTGAACTTTTTGGAAAGGTTGGTCACATGGCAAGTAAGAAATTCTCAATTTTTTATACCAGTTGGCCAAATGGTGCACAGTAGACTTTTCACTGAAAGGGACATAATGCATAATCTGAGTGGGTTCACAGAGCACCGTCAAACTCTGTGTCAGCATGCATAAGAAAAGAAAAGGCAAACCTTACTTCACAAACCAAACACTGAGCAATTCTGCTTCAGACATAACTGCCTTGCCAGTGTTTTTTTCTAAAATTTGGTACAGTTGTGGAAGGTAAGCCCTAATGACCACTGAACAAATATGTTTTCTTACTGGCCATGGGATGTTGCAATAATTGTCAGAATTGCTAAATTGCCTAAATTTCAACACAATGTCATGTCACATTTCAGACACAACAATGTGTGCAGCTCCTAAAACACATTGGCAAAGCATGGAAGAGATGGTTAACTTTTGGTGAAAATTTGTTATGTGGAACTGGCAGACCGTGACAGTTGCATAGTGCTGGTGGAAGTTATTCATTCCACCGAGTGCCAGCCAGCTTTCAAAGAGCCAATCATCTATATCTGCATTTTTTTTAATTTTATTTTTTGTTTGTTTGTTTTTTAAACCACTATACTTCTGTATATGCCAGCATTGCTCTTATGTGAACCAGTACCATTTATTGAATGTACCTGATATTTGTACTGGATGGGTAGAAAAAAAAAATGTGGATGAAGCTGCTTGGATCTTGGCCATGGAAGGCAGTTCACACTGATTGGTCTTGAGATAATGTTTGCTGTCTTCTCAGGAAGATGTGTACAGAAGCCAACAGGGCAAAGATGGGCCGTCATGCACATGAAGTTATGGGGTCACCCATGCAAAGATGTTATTTTATTTATCCAGAACAGTTCACTGTAAATACAGTTACAAAATCAGTTTTTTACATCATGGCACAGAAGCTACTATTTACACTAACATTACAAATGTATTTTGAAACGAGAACATTTATGATTGAAAGTTTTTTTCAATACCTCTTTCATTTGGTTTATAATCGTCTACATACTTGTTGGCATTTAGTGAGATTTATTCCTCTAAATAAAATAGTATAGCGACGTATTAAGAGTGCCCCAAGTTGAGTTGCTAATCTTTATGACATAAAGTATTTACTTGCCCCTTGAGCTTAATTCCTATTGGCAGTTCACTCTCAGATTTCTGTCTTGGAGGATCTTGGACTGCTTCTAACCATATACGCCTGAAAAGACCGGGCTGGATGAAATCAAACATGTTAAAGAAAATCGTGTCAGGACTGCTCTGGAGTCTCCATGAGGGCCAGCGTTTTCAGTGTTGAGCCTTCTCACACTGCAGAATCGTCTTTACTGATAGGTCACCCAGTCCAGACTCTCCCTGAAGGTCAGAAAGGCCGATTTGGGCTTACACTCATCATGCAAATGTGACCCAGCCATAAGCCTGTTGCAAATAACTGTGTTAAAGTGTCTAAGCTGCTGTAGCCCTGGTGTCTGCTCCAATCTTGGTCTGGCTACCGCGCTAGCTGATTAGACAAGCCATTTTTAGACATTCTCAGTCTTGAGAAAACATTCAAGATTGTTTCTGGGTCTGCTACTCATGACATGGTGAGTCATAAAGACTTATTTCAGGGGACGCTTTCTGCTTTACTTCTATCACCTGCCTCCTCCCCCAGTGGATTGCTGTTCAGCGGTTAGATGTTTACTTGCACTCAGAGCTTGGAGCACAGGCTACTCTAGCTGACCAATTGGAGAAGACTACCTCTGTCACACTCAGCATACTTAAAACTGTAGTGTGTGTTCTGTGGCAGTGATGATATCACTCAGTGGTGTGAAAGTGCATGCAACCTTCAGGATACTTTGTAGCTTTGTAGGGTTTCATTTCCAGTTTACTGAGTCTATTAAATGCCAGCTGGCCCACATCTGTTAATTTCCTCCACCTGGCTGAGATACTGACTGTTTAAAAATAACTAAATATGTAAATGAATGAATGAATGAATGAATGGATGAATGAATGAATAAATAAATTAATGAACAAATGAATAAACTAACATTACTAATGTGGCATGGATTCACTGTCCATTTTATTGTTGAACTGAAAAACCTAATTAGATATACTGCCATTTTGTCGTGGTGTTTGTGATAGAATGTTTTTTGTTTTTGTTACCATGATGCCATAAATTTGCTATTGGTCATGTGCTAGGTTACCTTTGCTGGCATTTGCATCTTGTCTAGAAATTTGAAAGCCTGCATAGAAATACAGTCTGGGGCTCTACACATGACTTATGCTGTTCTACTTACTACAATTTGTTTCTGTTTACTGCAAGAGGTTAGGGGTTTACCGGTATTGACTGTGGTGTTTCAGTTCTTAGATGAGGAGCGGAAACAGTGCTGCAGTTCCTCCTAGCTAGACATGGTGGTATTATAATCCATGGTTAGCTTTTTTACATATTGATTTACAAAAGAAAGAATAAAGCATGTTTTTGTCTGTTGTGACAAGTAAAACCGGCAAGATAAGTGGATTAATGGATTTTTAAACTTTCCCATGTTTCTTACTATATCAGTTTTTCATCTCCTAATGGAACGAAAGTGATCTTTCTGACTCCTCACATGCAGCTCCTATCCCATTTCTACAAGAAAGCAAAATACTCCATATATCCGGCAATCTGTGATCGTTATGATATCATACTCTTGTACTTCCAGACTGGTAGCAGGGTAATTATTGCGATTTGTTTAAATCAGATTATAATTATAATAAAAGGCATGTCTAAAGACAGTGTTGCTACCTTCATTCTTTTTTCAGGTATTAACAAAAGAAAAAAATATATATATACGTGTGTGTGTGTGTGTGTGTGTGTGTGTGTGTATATATATATGGAGAGAGAGAGAGCGAGAGCGAGAGAGAGAGAGGAACACACAAGAATAGTGATGTGTGAGCCTTTCTCACATTGAAATTCATAGCTGTAAGCTTTTAGCAGGCAGATCACTCAATTAGCATGTACACACTTATATGTGTATCGACACTGACTTTAGCAGGAAGGAACAATTTTTAAGAAATGTCCAAATTAATTTAATGGGCCCTGCCTAACTATATTGCAAAACCAGTTTGTGGACTATAGATAATGTAAAATATTTGCCATTATGGAAATGAAACAAAAGAGACATCTTCAGCATTTTTCCTCATCCCGTCTTCAGCACCATATTGACATTATATTGATTTTTAATGTGTAAAACTGCTGATACAATTACAGTCAGACATGCATATCACAAAGCTAATGACCAAACCCTTCTTTAAGCACAGTATTTTGAATCAGTGTAGGAACCTGATTAGCATATGTATGACCTCCCTCTCGCCATGCTCTGTCACTGGCTGCCTCACAGGCTACACTGGAAAACAGGGAGCCCAGGGACATAAGTACACATGCACACAGGCTCCACTTATTCAGATGCTAAACATCCTTTTGAATTTCCGAGGCACCCTCTCTTCTCTAATCCCTCTCAGCAAACAAATGAGGATGAATGGCTCAATATGAAATCTGTCTATTAACACTTAGTGTGGACCTGCTCTCATATTTCCACTCATCATGGGTAATTTATGGGCCTGTTAAGGGTCTCCTGTCTGTTTCATAACCCTCTGTTAAAACATAGCAGTGAAAAATGTGATGTGTTTAGAAGATTTATGGGACATTTCATAGCTTTTTGAAGGTGCAGTGTATTGTGACTATAGCACATCACGTTGTTATGTACTGAGATGCTGACTAAGTGAGTTCAGTCCAGTTTCTGTCCCTGAGGCCATGCAAATAAGAAGCAGCACCCAATTCACTAGCACATCCCAAATCTAATTTCCCCAGTGTATTGTTGTACAGCAAAAATCTTTTGAAAAGAGTCAAAGACATTTGTTTAATATGTCCATTTTTTCCTGTTCAGAATGGTTGCTTCTTTGTGCAGGGGTACATATTTGATGGTAGGCCTAGATATAACATAATACACCTAGTGTCCGCTGACTGGTTAACTGGGTGAGCAATTTCCACGTCCTGTTGTTTGAGGAGGTGGGTGGGGCGATTGTGAGCACGTATGAGCACAGGAACAACTTTTTTACATGGACAGGTCGACTCAGTTGGCTAAGAAGTGCTGTGTAGTTTACTACAGCCTCATGCAACCCTACACATAATACCAAAAACAACAACAATAATAATAATGATAATCATTATTTTCGTAGTTTAGTATTTATTCTGAATATTCACAGAAAGAAACCAACATTGCAGAAGTCTCAGCCTGTTTGTTTGTCTTTCCCCCCTCTTTTAAAACAGAAATCTTTATCTGTAATGGTTTCCTAAACAGATTTTCACTCTCAGGTTTTCAGTCATTTGATGTTCTGGATTATATTACTTGTATATTATATTTCTAAGAAGCTGCTCTCACATGCCAGTACACTTCAAAGGACCCTTTTTCAGGCATCCACCAATTAAGACCAAATAAAACTGGTGATACTGTGAATTATAAATGGCTGCAAGCAGTAGCAGTTGTGCAGTAACACTGTTGTTAAATGCTCTGACAATATGGCCAAAAGTGCAATCCAGGCAAATTTCACTTTTTCTGTTATTGATTGGAAAGTTAAAGTTTGTCACGTCTGACTCACGCAGTCCCATTCCTCCTATGCTTTCAATTTAAAATCACTGCTGAGGAAGTTGATGTACTCTGTAGTGACCCATTGAGCAATATTAGAGACCAGCCTACTTCCTGATCTTGTGATTAGAGAGATCAGCCATATTCAAATCCCTGTTCTGTATAACTTGTGTTATGTGAGTGGTTTGAAGAAGCATATCTAATATATAGTTTTTTGAGTGGCGATAGCTTTGCCATTAATACACCCATGTTCCAAACAGACAGGTTTATAGCCAGAGGAGGGGTTTATGCCTAATCATGCTCATCTAACAGCAAAACTGAAATATAACTCATAACAATGGTTGACTATTTTTTATCTTCATGATGCCTTTCATAAAGGATTAATAGGATTTATACAAGTCTTAGTACTACTTGAGATTACGCAGAGTCAAGGTTAAATGCAATTTAAAAGGCTGTTTAATATTAGTATCATTTATAAAATGAGTAGCTATCAATCATTGATTATCCAAAAGGATCATGAAGTTGGATATTTCTGTTATATCCATCATAAACTGTAGACTCATGCTGCCTGGTTAGTGTTTCAGGCAGTGAGTTCTCTATTAACAATCCATCCAATAAAAAATACTGAAACTACCTCTGGATTTGAATTCCTCATACTAATTTATTTTTAACAAACCTTGTCTTGTTAATTTGCATCACTTTAATTATGTCTTTATGGATGATAATTGAGATCATAATGGCATTATGGCTTTGAAAGAAATACTTCAGTTTCATTATTGGGAAGGAAAAAAAAAACAGAAAATCGTTTGGCAGATAACAATGGCTCTATCGGGGGAGGAATGGCAGGTTTCTTTTGTTCTAGGTTATTTTTTACATTGCTAAAAAAAAAAAAAAAAGTTACTGTGGATCAGATGGTGCTTCCTCATCAAAACGATCATGCCCAGTATGTGATAACTCAGTTTTTATTGTTTTCTTGGGCCCAAACATAATGCTCACACTGGACACATTGGTGAGGTTAACTGATGTTGAAGCAGTCTGGTAGAAAAACCAGGCTAGCCTTACATCGCAGGCAGCAGACCTCGTGACAGGGCTGGTGGCTTGTGCAATAAGCCTCACTCTCAGCTCCCTGGGGCCCACTTTCTTCTGCTGACTGCAGCCAGCAAAGCAGTCTTTTAAAAAGGATGCAGACTTCTGCATGACAGAGAAGAAGCTCATACTTTTATGAAACCGAGGATGCAGAGGGAGTGCTCTTATTGCCGTTCAGTCCGCTTGTCCATCTCTGCCCTGCTTTGCTGAGGCAGTCTGCAGAGACAGAGGGAGCATCCCTGCTGTTTCTATTGAAAAGTAAATGGAGCATATCCATTTCCACACACAGCTGAAGTGAGTTCATTTTGGGTCACATGATTTGGCCCTCGCTGTGTCTGACAGGGAGAGTAAATGCTTCGATGGAACGTTTCCTGAGAAAAATGTTAATCCCTTAGTTTCCTCATTACAAAACTTCTAGTCGAGTCCCCTTGTTTCGGTTTTACAAAGTGATTTGGTTGCCTCATCAGCTTCATAACAGAACTTATCCATTTCTCATTTTACACACCACTGTGAAATGAAATGAACTCTCCTGAAAACAGACCATAATTAGCTGATCAGATTCGACCAATGATTAGCTTTAATTATAGTCATTAATGCACTGTGTTTTGTGTTGTGATTTTGATCACGGCTTCTTTTTACATGAAACACAAGCAGCCATAACAGGTTGAAATCTTAAGTCTGAAAGATCAATATGAAATTGAAATTGACTAGATGCTCATGAAAGCTGTGGTCGAAATCTTTTGAGAAGGAGGACAATAGATTTGTTTTCTTTCTTCTTTGCTCACAGAAATTGATTATATTCATTATTATGGAAACATATTCATCCATATTTCCATGCTTAATGTACTCAGCATGTTAAGATTAAAGGTTTTCACTGTTTAGCTAATCTATGAAATTCCTTCTTGACTTGGCACATTTAGTACGCCTTGCACTATATTTGTGTTTCTCAGAAATCCCTTGTGTATGCTTACTTGTACTATATTTCACTGTGTGAAATAGTAGCATCTGATAAATATTTGGTATGTACTGTATGTAGGGTAGAATTTGCTCAGTAGGAAGGAGGGATCTCCCATGGGGACACAGTGCTTTCCCTCCTGAACTTTGTGTCTGAGGTGAGGAGAGTAATTGCTCATTGCAGGTCCTCTGTGTTTGGATAAGAGACTCATGGCTGTCAGTCGGCAGTTCAGATTTGTTCAGCCGCTCCTGAATGGCGAGGCTTACATTCTTTCCCTTTGAGGCAGAGTAATTAAACCTGCACATTCTTGTCTGTGAGACACTATGTCTTCTCTGCCATAGGTTTCTCCTCTCTGTGGCTCAGTCCTGTGGCTGGTAACAGATGTTTTGTGAACTAAGCCCGCAACATCAGACCACAGTGAGATTCTGTACTTTGTCATGGTATGAGCTGCATGATGCAGCACAGCATCTCAGAGGTTTGCTTGGTTGTTTTTAAGCAGCTGAACGGAAACAGAGGATCCTGCACTCCTCAGCCAGTGTTGATAGCGTACTCAGCCAGCTTACACCTTACAGACAATTTAAGTAAATCTGCTTGTTTCTTTCTTCTCATTTTGGCTCTGCTCTGGTTTTAAGCGATGATTGGCAACATTTTCATATAACAGTATCATCAATTCAGAAGTTCCCACAAATTAGTCTAACAACATCAGCAGGTTTTCTGGCTGAATTGATGGCAGGCAGGTGCAGTTTGTTACAGACAATGTTACTACAGTAGCTATTAAGGGAATACCTTACCTAAAATTAAATGTGAACAATCTGAAATAATGTTTTAATCTGGGAAAAATTGACTGAACATTCATACTTTTTGCATCTCATTTTCGGCCATGGCATATTTGGGACAATTTATACTGCTCTGCACTGCCTCTTCATCATGCATGAAAGCAGTTTAGTAGACACCTCATAGTATAATCATCCTTACATAATGGATAAGTAAGATCAAGTGCATGTTGACACGGCGGGTTTAGAATCCCTGACAGATGTATGGGCCTCTGACTAGCTTTGAACTAGTCTCCTCTTTCGTTTTAGTTACTAGCTGGCTGCTTTATTTCAGACGGACTAGGAATTTTTCTTTCTTTCATGTTTTTTCTTTCATGTTTCTAAATGATGAGTACATCAGTGCTGTGTTTGGTTCCACTTACGTACGTACTTATTTTCGGTCCGTCATCTCCCCATGACAGACACCTGTCACAATGGATGAGTTTCATTTTTGCCCTATGGCAGCCAACCCCCCAACCTTAAATCCATATTGTCAGCCAACCTTAAATTCATAATGTTTTAGATTAATATACTGCTGTGTCGAAAGTATAAATTAACATGTTGGGCTGTATCTGCCCTGGTTGACAGTCCCAATAAAGTTTGTTCAAAACAGATGTTACACTAAACTGTAAACTGTATCAATCTACCACAGACTCTCAGATACACACACATACAGGTAACATTTGCAACAATATGTGTACAATTACAAAGCTTTTTTTCATCCTTTAAATGGAAGAGGAATAACACACACTGGGCTCTGTTGGGAGAACAGGCTCTGAAGGCCGTGAGTTTAAAGCAATGAGTGAGCTATCATGATTTGTCAGCACAGGGCTCTCTGGGTGTTGATGTTTTTGCTGCTGAGCTATTTTGATATGTTAGCAACGTCTTCGCCACATTCTGCTGCGGGCAATCAATGCTGCAGACAAGTTGAGCTTTCTGATGAGAGCAGTACATCCCTCTCTCGACTCCGCTGTTCCGACATCCCATTATTTCTGAGCCCAGTGGGCCGTGGTGGGTGTGTGATGGTGTAAGGGCTGAGCACGGGAGGGTGCCAGAGCTGTAGGTGGTCCCTGGCGCACAGGATGAAGGAGCACTGGTGACGCACTATTCCTGCTGCCACCCTCTTGTGCCCTCACGCCATCACAGTTTATGTCTTTTTTCTTTTTTTTTTTGCAAAAAAGACAAATAAAGATAATTCTTAATATATAGGGCAGGGACAGGCAGTAATGTTCTATGAAAGCCGAGAGTATGCAGCTTTTCATTCCAGCCAAACACTACAGGTGATTAGCTTTTTGTGTGTCTGATCTGATCTGAGTTATTCAATACTGAGTGTTGCCAATACCCAGTCCCAGTCCAATATTGTCTTTTTTAACAATTAAACAACGGCACACTACAAGCATCACTCTTGATTGATCTAAATCAGTAAAAAGAAGCCAAGTAAGGAAAGATAAGCTTAATAAATAGCCTACAGCATGGCTGAATTCTTGTAGCCTATCTGTAATAGTCTTTGTTACCATGTTCAAAACCCAAAGTATAAATAAAAACCTTTCCATTACAGTACCACTAAAAGCAGCTCCGTTGCAAAATTTTCTGTTATTTGCTGTCATATGCTCTCATAACTGCCTCATAATCTTCACATGTAAGAAACTATGTCATTGCAGAGCAGAGGCCTACTGCGGACAAGGTGTAGGTGTACTTTATGCAAATCAGATATAAACCGCAACTGCAGGCATAATTCTTACGATTTTAGAGAAACAGTTGAAGCCACAGAAATGAGAATTGGGGTATATATTCATACAGAGTACATACCAGCAGCTAGTTTGAACTTTTCTGGCTGATGTTCCACACTGACTGAACTCAAATACCGTGTACAGTATTTGGTTCCATAATGTTGCCTTTTTTACATATCGTTGTTGATACATATTCCTCCTTCTTTGGGTAAGACCTGTCTCAGCTACCCACTCACCACTGCTACACATTAATTCCCTCTGAGTTTTTAATCACATATCACTTACCATGCAGTGATATGTGATAAGCAGCAAATACAGAAAAATTAAGACAAATCTGCACATCAGTGGATGTTACTACTTCAGTATGCCTGAAATTCAATTTTCCTCAGATGTTCTTATTAATAGAAAACAATATAAGTTTTTTTCTGTCAACAAAAGTTACTTTGTTCAGATCAGGATAGATTGAAACACATTCGTTACACACAAGCCTCACCTTCACTGACCATGAACACATGAAGAAATAGAAAAAAGATATGTATGCCAGTAAAATAATTGAAAAATATAAAAATATATCAAGCATTTGAAAGCTACATGTAATTTCTATTGTGGTCATAGTTGGTGACTTATGGTAGTTTTTGTCCTTTTTGAAACTTTAAAGAAACAGCAGTGCCTGCTGACTGGCTGTGTATAATACTGACATACAAACTTCACCAGTGTTTCAGCTGGCATGAGGATGAGTAAATGGTGACAGTTGGTGATGGCAAAAATTTAAATTTTTAAGTACCATGCTTATATGTTATGCCTGTGCATTGCAGACTGGGAGCAGTCAAAGTGTTGCCCTGGTTCATAAAACTCAGAAATTTTAAGGTAAGAGGTCACAGGATGCAGCTTTCACTCTGGAATTTGTTTTCTTTATGCCATTCCCTACCACACCAAGTTTGGATTTGTTTTTAATATGGGGGTCTCTTCCCTTTATCCAAAGCTATTTTTGTTGAATTAGGGCGGTACAAATACAGACAAGTGTATATAGTCATGAATGCCACTTTTATTGTGGCTTTGGCTTGATTAAATGTTGCAGTAATAATGACTAATCTCTCTCTGTCTTTGTTTGCTGACAGTGTTCATGTAGTCTTGGTATTTGCATTCCTGGTCTAGTTTCTACTGTGTGTGTAGTTTGGATATGAGTGTATCCAGCAGATTAAGGCACTTAATCCTTAAGACTTTTATTCTCCTGCTGGGGCTCGCATCACTGTACTCTGAGTCTAGTGCACACAAGAAGACATGTATGCTGTTCCACTCCACACCAGCTGACTGACTGATGGGTTGGAGAAGGAAAAAACAGATGAAATGTAGGAGATATTGTATTACTGACATATTTGTGGTTTGAAAAAAGTTTAGTCTTACCTAAATAAACACAGAACACCTACTCATCACCGTCTAGAGCTTGAGGAGTCTCCAATGTAAATAATGTCAAAGAAACAGAATAAATGGTACGTTCAAACAAGGACAACTCGGATAATTAATTTAGTCATCAGAGAAAAGACTTGAGAGAGTCATCATCACTTGTCTCTCTGTGTGTCATTGCTGAGTCATATTACTGTAAGTGTGATGCAAATAGAAAGATAATCCTCAGCCCAAACAGCATGGTCCCTAAAAAGCCCAGCAGTAAAAGGCCTATTCTCAGATCTGACAGGCTCCACTGGCCTGGGAGCCACTGTGATTTGGAGTGGATCTAGTGTAACCAGAAAAGAGTGGATGGTGTATGTCACACACCTTGCACTCCCATGTGAGTGTGTGCGTATGATAGCAGAGCTGTCTCACTGATGCGTAGCTGATGCCGTGGATGTCGATGAAAAGAAAAGGCATAGTCTAGCAGGATTCCCTTTTTATGTAAAATGATGATTTTAACCCAGTCAAAACCCTGGAGCTAGTCAGTCTATGGTGAAAGAGCAACCATTCTCTCCAGTCAGACTCATCATTGTCTACTCAAAGCGTACACATTTCACCAATTCGCCACATCTTGAAATAATATTTCAGCTGCTTTCATAGTGTGAGATTAAATGTTTGAGACAGAAAAAGAGACACATTGCTATTAATGCCAACTTCCATCCCAAATCTTGAATAATGGATGGCTGATAGGGACAAAATGTATTATCATGGTATCTTTGGCCAGATGCCTGGATATCAATATTGTGTATCAATATTGTAGCAATTGCTATTGGTGCTGTCATAACATATTCACACACAAAAGATTTTTGGTAAACAGTGATTAATAATGTGGCTATGATGACCAAGAGGCAAATAATAGAACAGTATAATATGTTCAGAAAAATTGTGTCCTTTGACTGTAATGCAGCCTTAAAAATCATGATCATGTTAATCATGATATTAACATATCCACAATCCCAGACGATACTAGGCATATGTTACAATATTGATACAATGCTGATATATTGCTTATTTATTCCTACCTTGAATAACGTCATCCAAGTGATGATTTTATCTGTTTCTAACATACTACATTGTTCTTTTTTGGTGTGTTTGAGCTGAGACTATAATCTATACCAAAGCAATTTGGATTAACTCAACAGAAACATGGTATTCTTCTATTCTCACCCCATCAACTGGCTTGACTTTGCATATCCACCTGACAGAGACACAAAATGTCCTTCTCTGTCTGTATGCAATTTGCTCCCAGAGCGGAGCACAACTGTCAAGCTGTGTATGCACATATTGAGAAGTGATGCGCTACCCATCGAGAACCGAGCCTTTTATTAATACTTTTGTTTCATTTGTTGTGTAGCTTTATGCCAGTATATAGAGGCTACTAAATTCAGAGATGGGGCCAGAGGAAAGTTGGCGAGTGCAAATGAAGGTAACCCCCCTCCCCACACTCTCTTCTCTCCCCGTTAACCTGAGCTCAGCTTTTACCCTTCAGCCTCTAACCCAACACACCCGTTTTCTTTATTTTTTTCACAGCAAGCCCTCTTTTTGTTATTTCAAGTTCTATGTTGTCACATTTCTTTTCTGCACAGGTGTGGGGACTGCCCTTTCTGTTTTGCGCCCCTTCTGATTTTTCTCCTCCTGGTTTCTCTTGCCCCCTTCCTCCCTCTCCCTCACATCCTTCAGCAGCAACTGAACAATAAACCAATGTTTGACAATCACTGCTTCTGTTTCTCACACACGCACACCCAGTGCTGCCTGCACTGGTGTTGCTTGGTCAATGTTTACTCTTCCCCTACACTCTGAATGACTTTTCAGTACTGCCTTGGTGTGTGCATCACTTCTGCTTCACGCTGGGTTAAAATCAACTCAATTTGGCTTTTTTTGGATTGATTATTTTGTGTGTTGCTTTGTATTGCCATTAAAGCTGTCACATGAAGCATTAACATTAAGATCTGGTCTTAACTGATCTTTTCTTTGGCTTGTCTAACATTGGATGGCTCTTTTTGCTTTGACAAAATCAGCCAGGTTAAACATTTGGATTTTAGAGCTGCCATAAGTTTGATTATTTTATTGTGGTGCTTTTCCTTTATTCTTTTGACAAGGATGCAAGTTGACAGCTTTATATGATGCAATACAGTCTTTCTCTCAAGATAAATATGCTTTCTCTTCTTGAGGTGTGCCTGCCACCTCAAGCCTGCCTCTGATAAGACCTTAATATTTCCTATGCTCCTTCCCTGTTTTTGGCTGACCTTTTTCTGATTGTTTTTGCACTTTCTTTTTCTCTTGCTTTCAGGTGAGAATTTTGAGCAGAGTCCACTGCGGAGAACCTTTAAATCCAAAGTTCTAGCACACTATCCGGAGAATGTCGAGTGGAACCCATTTGACCAGGATGCAGTGGGCATGGTAAGATCTCTGGGGTAGCTTAACATTGATTTGGTTGAATTCATGTTTTGCTCTTAAGAACAAAGAAATTCCATTTGAGTTTGTGAAGTACAGTTTGAGTCAATTATTTGATTCAGTGCCAACATTTTATATCCATTAATAAACATGCAATATATCGCAGTACTATCCCTTTTTATAGATTGACTGATGGATTGACTTCACTGCATTGATACAATACATGAATCATTACTCCCAGTGTTTCCCCTATCATTCTTTTGGTGGGGAGCAGCACCTCACCAACGGAGCCTCCCACCTCGCCTAAAAGTCACACTAAATTAATTCAGTTTAATTTAACTGATTTTCAAATAAAATAAAATAAATAATTCATGTCACGTCGGCTCCAGCCGCCTGAAAAACAGGCGAAAATATCAGCGTTTTTTAAATGCACGGTACGACAGCCTGAGTCAACCACCAGCGGTGAACATGAGTGTGTTTGTACTCCTCCGGTCCCTGGACCAGGTCAAATAGACACTCACACTGGCGTTCCAAGCACTACAGCCGCGGGTACGAGTTCCGAGCAGAGCGGTATCCCCCTGGTTGAAATGGCACGCTCAAATCGACTCATCACCACGAAGATGAGTGTGTTTCCAGTCCAAGCCAAACGGACACGGGCGTTTCAAGCACTACTGCCTCTGTTACTCACGACCAAAATTTTCGCGCACGCACAGTGCACACGCAAAGCGCGCGCACATCCCCCCTCACGAAAGCCAGAATCCTAGGGGAAACACTGATTACACCCCTAATTTATACTAGCCAAATTGATTTTTACGAATGAAGTGAACACAGTCAGGTCTAGTAGCTGCTGAACAGTCTTCATTTCCAAGGATGAACAAGATTCCACTCTTTCTAAATATCACTCTCTGCTCTGTCCCGGTCTATCTCCTCTACAACCTGACACCCTTTCCCTCCATTCTCCTCTAGCTCTGTATGCCAAAGGGTCTGTCCTTCCGGACGCAGGTTGATTCCCGGGAGCCTCAGTTCCACTCCTTCATCATCACCAGAGAGGACGGCTCTCGGACCTACGGTTTCGCCTTCACCTTCTTTGAAGAGGTGACCAGCAAGCAGATCTGCAGTGCGATGCAGACCCTCTACCACATGCACAATGCAGAGCAGTATGACATCTTGCACACTCCCACTTCACCACAAGGACTTGAGGACCAGCGACACTCCCTCCCCCGCCAGCACTCCCAGCATCCCACACTCCATGCCTCCCCCGCAATCTCTCGCCTGCAGCGCTTCAACTCATACGACATCAGTCGCGATACGCTGTACGTGTCCAAGTGCATCTGCCTGATTACACCCATGGCCTTTGCCCAGGCCTGCAGGAAGGTGCTGCAGCAACTCCACCAGGCTGTCACTTCCCCCCAGCCGCCGCCCCTTCCCCTAGAGAGCTACATTTACAACATCCTATATGAAGTTCCCCTGCCGCCCTCGGGACGTTCCCTCAAGTTCTCAGGCGTCTATGGGCCGGTGGTGTGCCAGAGGCCGAGTACAGCTGAGCTGCCGCTCTTTGACTTTGCCCTCAGTGAGATGTTTGATCTGCTCGGGGTGGAGAATGTTCTTCAGCTCTTCACCTGTGCCCTCCTGGAGATCCAGATACTGCTCTATTCACAGCGTAAGTAGCTAAACATCCATAGCTGAAATCTCATTTCTGCAGTTTTCATTTCTGCAATAGGACAATGGTTGAGTTGACACAGTCCACAGTAAATATCCATGCCAACTGTGTCGACTCAGCAACACTGAGTCTGTACGAAATGAGGACAATGTTGACTCATCCATTTTGTGACCGCTGGGGCATCGCACAAATTGCAGATAGGAGCTTTGAGTGACAGGTTCTGACACATAAAAGGCACATTTTGCTCACTTTACTATCAGATTTTCAAAACCGAGTAAGGAAGTGGCCAGGCCTGCATTTCAATCGCAGCTCTATATAATCTCACAATGCTTCCATGTAGTACAATACATGACGTGTAAAGAGTTGGGGTAGAAGAATGTAAAAAAATCAGTGCATTATGCGTAACAGCTATTTCAGGTAATTTCCAGTGTAAACATAGTGAAATTAGCTCATAAAATCAGACCTTTACTGTCTGTGGGACCAGAATTCTAGGGCAAACAATATAAAATGCTTCAGATAAGATTCAGCGTAACACAGTGGAAAACCACATCTGGAGTCATGTTACAATTGTGTGGCCAACACTAATATGAATGGATGATCTGTGGCCTTGAGGTCAGCCCTGACAATGGGATACCTTTGCTGCTAAAAGATACTGAACACCACTGTTTTCTCAGCCTGTCAGGTGTCTAACCTTCAGATTGTTATGAGCTTTTCATAGGAAGGATAATCATAAAAGGTCTGTAGACTCTTTTCAGATGAAAGAGTTGCTTCTCCCTCGCATATGCTGTAATGAATCTTTGAATCTTGACTCATTTGAGTGGTTCTCAGCTGTCAAAGATGAAAAACCTGAAATGGTCATTGTTGCCCTGAGGTTGTCAGCAGTGTAACCTTGTTCATCACTGAGGAGAAGCAAACAGCTTGAATTCTTTTCAGTCATTATTGTATCTCCAATAAACTGAGACCTTGGCCCATAGTAAAAAGATGCGGATAAAGCCTTTTGTTTTCAGGGTGATACTTCATTAGTGTGAGTTCCTTATTCACTGGAGCTCAATAAAAGGTTGTTTAACCCTGGCCATAATACACAGTATGATTCAGTGTTGTGTTCAGTGTCTGTCGGACTGTGGAGCTCTTTGCAATTTTCAAGATGAATTTGACATTACATGCTGCTGAGGTGCCTTTCACCAGAACGCTAAACATAATGAATGAGTACACTGGAGGGCAAATGTTACTCCTAGTGTCTATGCTGCACCTCTGTTGTGTACTATTTCATTGTGGTCCGCTAAATAAACATGTAGATTTGAAACATTTTTGGTATAGGGCACAGAAAATGTGAGGTTGTGGCCAGCAACACAGTTGGTATGCTTAGTAGAACTATTATCCAGCAGATTATATAACGTGTTTAGTGCTTCCATTAAAGCAGTGCACTGGGAGTTCTAGCTTGTGTAAATGTTAGTCCCCTCACTCATCACAGGCCTGTGTGAGAGAGAGGGGCTCCTGTGTGAGAATTGCTATGCTTGTGCACATTTGAACTGCTGGGGTAAACAGGCTGGTTTACAGCAGGGTGCTGTGAAGGACCATTTTTGTTAGCACTGATCAGTCCCCTCTTTGTTTTCCCTGTGGTTCTTTCTAAAATAAGAAGTCTTCCAGGGGAGCCTTTGATAAAAACCACAGTAACCAAAATCCAGATCCTTTGCCAGCTCTAAACTTTAGTAGCCAGTATCCCCATTAATATTAGCTCATGAATATTAGTTGCACAATACAGATCAAATTAATTGAGACTGTTGTTTGCTGAGCATTGTGGATTTTTACAAAAGTTGGCACTCATACCATTTTGCTTTATGTAATACTGAAAACTGTATTGGACATTGGAAGAGTGCAGCAAGGAAATTATTTAAGGATGCTGGAGTTGCCGTGGTGATTGGATCCATTACAGCTGCAAGGGAAGGTAAATTGTTTACAAAACGCCAGGGGCCACAGGGAAAAGCTCTTTAGGGGCAAAGCTGTGGTGTTGCTAGGCAACCGTTAGACAAGGAGGATAGCAGTGATGCAGGATGATTATTATTGGTTGGAAGTGACATCATGCCTTTTTTTCCCCGCCACAAGGCTCATCACTGCAGAATGTGTGAAGAGCGTTGTGTAGAGTTAAGCCCTGGCGATTTTCCACTGAGAAGAGATGAGGGATTGTTAGGGGGAAAAAAGCCACACACAGAGTCTTACCCTGAGGAAAGGGATGCTCTGCAAATAAGGAGATGACTCTGTGTCGTGTGCTAAATATAATGCCGTAATTTATAACTCTGATTTTTAAAAAATGTCTCTGGCCAGTGTCTGTCCCACAAAGTCGTACATGAAATGCTGTTTAAATAAACATCTGCTGCTTTGCTTGTCCTCTCATAGAGAGCAAGGGAAGCTTGTCGTGTATCCAAGCATCACTGGTGAGCTCAGGAAACCTCCCTATTCTGTTAATGAAGGTGTAATATAGGTTGTGATAACCTCCATTTATCTTGTGAAGTAGAGTTGATGATGATAATTAGATATCCTGCTGCCTCAGATCTGATATGTGTCAATTGACAAGTGTGTTTTTGTCCAAACGATGGAAACTGTCAGGGCTAGTGCTACTTTGCCAAAGAGTGGTGATTAAATGCAAAAATCAGGGGCACAGAAAACACAATTAAAAGCTTTGGCTGTCAATGTGTGATCCACTGGAAAGAGCTTTAATTTGAATTGTGTTTCAAATGAGCTCTGAATGTAGATTTGATCAGTTTTAATGGGGGAGGCATTGCTAAGATTCAGACAAAGCACTGTTTATCTTAGCTATGCTCAGACAACCCTTGCGGCATGCTGTAATGGTTTGAGTGAAATCACTCAGTGAGAAAGAGGGGGAAGACTATCAGGTGCAATAAAGGTCTCAAACTTTGCTGCATTTGATGCAGGCAGGTAGATTCAAATGCAGACATCACAGGCAGGGCTGAGGTTAAAAGTCTTTTACTTGGAGTTTCGCAGCAAGACAAGCAAAACAGAGGTGATGGACCGACTATGTACTGATTTTGGAGAGAAGATGGCAGAGGAACTGAATAGGTGGATTATATTGATGGAGCTGAAGGAGCAAACAGGCCAGATATGCATAATGACAGGAACTGTACAAACAGAGAGACAGAAACACCGCAAGCACACTGCAGGGCTGTGACAGTCATATTTTCTTTTGCTATGGATTTTAGTGAATGGTATTAATCTGGACAACACTGAGCACACTTTTATGTCTCTACCAGATTTATTAGATCAATCCCACCACGACTTCACTCCACATCAAATTTGTACCTGGTTGAGTTGCAACCCTGCTGTCATTCTTGCCCCATCAATTTTTCACAACCTCTCCTCCAGACTAGGGCTGAATGCTAATGATATATGTATAAAAAAAAAAAATCACATTTCAGTTATTTCGATAGAGATTGCAACTGTAATGTGTTTCACAGTTTTTAGTGGGAATGATCATTTTTGGATCATAGTTTGGATCATACTGGAAAAACTGGAACAACTATTAAAATGATGATGTGTGATTTTTGCTGGGGTCTCTGCCAAACAAGCATGTTTTGTTATGCCTTGAAAACACAATTTGTAGTCCAGGGGCATCTCTGTAGCACCACAATACTTCATTTATAATCATACTGTGCTACCCATTTTGCCTTAATCAAAAACTGCTGGTCCTTCAATTTAGATATTGCACTTGGACATATTGTGATTTTGATAATATTTTGATTAATTCCTCAGCACCATTCATTTTTAAACCTCTTGTTTTATTTTTTCTTTAGGCATTATTTATTTTACCTTTATTATCTTTTAATTATTACCTTTGATCACTTGCACCGACAGAAGGTAGAATAGCAAGTTTCAGAGAGGTAGCAATAGTCAAGTACAGAAATTTGCTGGAACAAAATCGAGTAAATGAGGACTAACGGTATGCAAGATAGACAAAGTGTGACTTTTCCACTTGCTTAGGATCAAATAAAAACAATAACTCATCAAAAATAAGTAAATAATTTCTGTTTCTAATCTGCTACTCGTCTTTTCTCCACACAACAGAATGCATGTGTAATATATATTGTATATCCCTCAGGAGTTCTGTGTAGCTATGACACTGTGAGCCTGTTTTTATGATGTAGTCAGGTGAAATTGAAAATTGAATAATTATCTATCAGATTTTACACCCACTTTTTATTGATCCTTATCCATCTTGAATGCATAAACTTAGCATCACTGGATAGGAAGGAGCTAGAAATGAAGTAATCTGGTGCAGTGTTTTTATTCAACCAGAATTGCTCAGCTGTCCACATTTAATGTCCCCTGTCAAGCTGGCATGAAGTATTACTTTGAGGACGAGGGGCTCCTTTCCAAGTTTTTTGCAACTGTTTTTGACAATAGTCATGGTGATTCATAGGATTTTTTATGGGCACGTCCATGTATAAATGCAGTCATGTGTATGTATTTGTTTTACTCTGTGATGAAATGGCTTCTTGTTTTTGTAGCCTCGTATAAGACGAGTCGGGCGATGTTAGTATTCCTGTCCCCATCCTGGGAAATGTAGCCTGATGAGGGGAGTGAGGAGGGGAGGCGCAGCCAAGACAGAGCCTCGGCTGGAGGATCAGTGCAAGGCCAAATGAAGGAATAGTAGTTATTTTGGCACTGTATCAGCAGAGACAGAGCTGCTGCTGAATATAGGTCTTGATAGGATAAAGCAGGAATGCAGATGAAGAGGACAGGACGTAGGTTTACATGTATGCCAAACACTCGACTTAAGTGTGAAACGCTGCGCGTGAATGACACTAGTATGAGGTCATGACTAAAGAACTTAACCTATCGTCAGCCAGAGGTCTGGCTCTCTGTGTCATCGCAGCAGCTAAATCCTTTAAGATTAGCTGTATCCAAATCCACCTCTACTTCTAGAAGGTACTGAGAGAATAATGGAAACATCCAGACTAAAGATTTGTCATGGCACTGCAAGAGTATGGGGTGCTTTTTTGTCATGTTAGTCCTCTTAATTCCTAGAGGGTAAGGCATTTTCTAATCACTACAAAGAATTATCGTGAGTGATTATCTTTCCTCTGCTTCTTCATGAAGATGGTGGAGACTACTGTCCCCATATGCTGTTCCAGGGAATCACAGTTGTTGAATCTGTGGTTTAACTTCATCAGCTCTGCCGATCCCATCAGTTGGTTCGGCATCACAAATGTGTGTTGTGTGGCTGAGCCTTGTTCAGACCCACAGAACTTTACATTAAAATTCTAGTGGAGATCCCAAGGTTATCAAAGCTACTTAACATGACCTGCTCAATTACAAAAAATGATACACAAGACAACTAGATATTCTCTAATTGATGTAATGCTGCTGCCATAAAACAATGTCATCATGGGTTTTAATATTTCATTCAATATAAGTGTGATGTAGCTTCAGTGAAGTGCTGCAATTAGCAGATACAGAATATGTATTTGATATAGTCGCACAATATGTTTTCATTGAAGCAAGCAAAATGAGAAATGTATGAGAGAGAATCAGAGTTCAGGTGGTTAAATACATTTCTCATCATTTGGCAGGCATTTGCATCTGGATAGTGCCATGATTATGCTGTTGAAACCACTTGTGCCTTGCCAGTAGGTCACTGTCACTGTGGAGACACTGTTTCAGTCAGGAAAATTGAGGGGGATAATTCACTCATTTTTCAAAATGTGATATTATTTTTCTTACCTCCTAAGTGGTGTGCAGCACAGTAATGATGTTATGCTCCTCTCATCATTCTTGCTGTGCTGGATAATGGCTGCACGGTCCCAGTGCTAACCATTAGCCCCCTGTCATTTAGATGTCCCTCTGGTTAGCTTTCTAATAATAACCTCCTAAATTCACTTAAACAAAATTTGATAAAATTTTATCAAATGTTGTCGTCTGAAAACAAAATACACATATAATTATTGAGGGCACAAGGACGATATTTTTGCTCAGATAACTGTTTTGATTACTGTGGATAGGTTCCAGTGTATTGCGCTGGCACAAATAAATAGAAAGTAAGACAAAAGCTGTGTCCGAAATCACTCACTCACTCACTACTCCCTACTCACTATATAGGGAATTCAATGTAGTGGACTATATAGTGAACTCAATAGTGGACCGTTTCGGACACGACTTCGCCCGTTGTTCGGCGCCGTTCCGCAATGCATGACGGGATATATTGCCTGGTTAGTGACCATCGGATGTCCACTACATTTTGCGGTGGATTGTGGGATACATCTAGTGGACTATATAGTGAACATAAAAAATCACTAGACATTCGGACACCCCTACAAAATGGCGTAATCACTATATAGTGCACTATATAGTGATTAGGGAGTGATTTCGGACACAGCCAAAGGGTTTCGGTATTAAAGCAAGGACTATGCTTCTGAAATCAGCAAATTAGCAGCAGAGCTGTGAGTATAGCTGAATTACTGTAATACTACGGTGATGCAGTGTCCACCACTGGGTTGACTTCATTACCATTTATGGGCCAAAAGTCAATTTGAGATATGTGAAATCAGCATTTTATATCTTGTGAACGGTAGATCTTAGAGACATGGGACAAAGACAGTGCGTTCAGTGTCCCTGAAAACCCACAGGCGGACCTCGGTTCTACGTCACTAGGAGGTTTGGTTCATAGGCAGTTAACTACCCAACAGAGGTTATAAATTGCTTTTTCATTGCAGTAAGAAAAAATCCTTACCATCATTGCCCTAGTTAGCATGAACTATCACGTTAAAATGATTATCCTCACAGTGATTACAGTTCACCAAGCCATTGAAGGAAGAATTGAAGCCACAATAAATGTCAGTAAATGATTTCATTGGTCTCTTTATTAATTTACCTTGAGTCTCTTATTCTCCTCCTTTTACTTTGTATGTGAAACAGATTACCAGAGGCTGATGACGGTGGCAGAGAGCATCACGGCCTTAATGTTCCCGTTCCAGTGGCAGCATGTCTACGTGCCCATTCTGCCCGCCTCCCTCCTCCACTTCCTAGACGCCCCGGTGCCATACCTTATGGGCCTCCACTCCAATGGGCAGGACGACCGCACCAAGCTGGAGCTCCCGCAGGAGGTATGCGCAAACACTCGGCACAGCTTTGTCCCCCTCGGTTATGTTTAACTTCCCATTATTTCTTTCGTGTGCCCATCCCAGCACTCACCAAGGCAATACTGTTGTGAAATGCATATTAAGCCTAATTAAGATTGCAGATTAAGTGAAATGCAGATTAAGCCTAATTTCACGGCTGCATTAATGTTGCATGCTGCTAATTTCTTTGCTTTATGTGGAATTGGATCATGTGTGTTGAGAGGTGGGACTGCTAGAGCCTCCTGCCTCTTTTTGTTCCAACACTAAAATGATTGCAGAACAATCCTTGCCTCTATAGACTTTTGTCAATTTAACCAAAAAGATTAGGTGGATTTTGTTGCTGCTAATTTAGTTTAGTAACTCATTATTCCTGTCTGTGACCTCAAAAGACTGACATGGTGCTCAGTTTTATCGTGAATAAATAAATTCCCTTTTGTCCTCGTGTGGCCCTGTTGGGGATTTTTTTTCCCCTGTATTTTCATCGTTCCTTTTGTCTGAATTTTTAATGCTGCTCTGAAGCATCCAGTCACTACAGATACTACTTAAATCTTTTTTTATGCTACACATGCTGAGTGCCCCTCACTGGGTAGTGAGTGTTTCAAGGTCAATTGCTGCTAGTCCCAGCATAGTGTGCCAGTTTCAGTTATGAGCTATCAGTTAGCTTGTTAGAAAAATGGTGCTGGCTTGTGGCTTCCCACAGGGCTGTGCATTCTCCCTGTACACAGACATTAACATGCACCACCATGTACTACATGCAAGACAGCAGCTCCACCTATTTATACAGTACACAGATATACAAGTATTTGTATCACAGTGGCAAAAAGCTACGTATATAATGCCGGCTCCTGCAGGCAGGAAGGATACATGTCCCATTATGTAAACATGTCCCAATCAGATACAGACAAATCAACACTATTATCAGCACTGTCATTATTGTTGTTGTTATTCTTATTTGCAGTATTCGTAACTATTGCAATATAAGCAGGGCTTGTATTAGGGTTAGAGTTAGTTGGTTTCTCTTGCATACATTACAATGAATATTATTATGTTGTGACTACGATTACCATGGACCTGTCTTATTGCTTATTTCAGGCCAACCTGTGTTTTGTGGACATCGACAACCACTTCATTGAGCTGCCGGAGGACCTGCCCCAGTTTCCCAACAAGCTGGAGTTCATTCAGGAGATCTCAGAGGTGCTCATGTCGTTTGGCGTGTCTCCAGAGGGGTACCTTCACTCCAGCGACAGCCAGGCCAAATATAGGGGCTTCCGCTCCGTCGATGTGGCCTCTGACAAACGCAATGGCAATCTGGCCTCGCCCCTCAACTCCTACCTGCTGAGGGAGAATGAAACCATCGCCAGACTGCAGGCGCTGGTCAAGAGGACAGGCGTTAGTCTGGACAAGGTGAGAGATTGCCTCTGATGAAATCTGACTGATAAATAGTACATTAGATACCATTTGTGTGCAATCATATATTGTGATTTTAGTTTGTTTGATTAATGAACAAAAATATTAGCAAACAGTTAACACTGAAATTGTTACTTTAATTGGTGATATAAAATGAGATAAGATGATTTGCTTGGAAATAATCAAGAGCTTGATCGAAGTGCAAAAAAAAGTTTTCTTCATTATATAATCACGACAAATAATCATAAATAAGTATTCTGATCACGACATCGAGTTAGTCAGGTGAATAAAATCACTGTTTTAGCAGTTATTTTGCAGACATAGATCAGATTCAGTCGTACGTATGGAAGCAGATTGGTGCCAACAGAAATTGTATTTGAATCACATATATTTGAATATGTCATGCTCACATTGAACAGTTAAATTAAAAAAAAATCTTTGTTGAGTGAACAAAGTATTGAAGAATCATAATAATAAATTTTAGACAATCCTTACAAAATTCAACAAAACATGGCTTTCCATGTACAGTGTGTTACTATTTTGTATTAATGTTTTTTGCAGTATTAAGATGATGTACTGATTAATGTTTTGTGTAGGTTAGAATGTATGTGGTGCATACTACTGGAGAAATAGCTCTGTAAATGTCTTCCTTACTGCTTGAGTGTTATTAGTATTAGCCTGTTGGCTTTCACATTGCTACCAGCAGATGTAATTGGCTGTCATACAGCCTAATTTCCATTTGGCCTCTGCAGCTGACAGAGCTGTTGGTAACAATGGTGTGATGGAGTACTCATTTTAAAGGCTGAGGGATGGATGAATTAGCTGCAAACCAGAGGAGGTCTCTGCATGTGCGGCCTAATCAGCTTATGGACTAGTGGCTGGCATTAGCTTTCCCTGAAGGGATTGCCTGATGGTCTGCGTATAGCTTTCCAACTAGGAGGTCAGGCCTCACAGATGCTTATTTTTATTCACAGTCATTGCTGAGTTGGAATTAAGGCAGGGGAAGGCAGTGAATTATGGGGTATGTTACGAGGTTAGTGGGTCATATGGTCATTTCATTAGATTGACTTTGTTTTCTAGCTTCTCTTTCACTCAGGGCTCTAGTTTCGCAGACCAGGCGAGGCGGGGGCGTAGCGCAGATGCGCTTCGCCAACTGGGTGTGGCCAGGCGGATTTTCCAAGTTTGGCACGCCGTTCTCGGTGGCGCAAGTACTCCGCCGTCCCTCCTACCGGCGGAGGGGAGGAGAGAAGGCGTGGAGTGGGTTTGACACAGCCGATTCACATGTAACCAATCAAATGAGCCCCTGTCCTTGCCTTTAAAATGCGCTGCGCGAAGGTGTAATGAAAGTTTACACAGCTGACAAGGAGGTCTATTGCCGCAGGCGGAGCGGAGCCCAGGAGACAGGCGTTGAGCGGAGACCGGCGAGCAGTGCGGACACGTCACCAAAACCTCACAGGCAGGCTTCCGGGATGTCAGACACATGAACGATGCAATAAATACCGAAAAAAACACTATTCAATGCTACGATCACAATCAGCACATACATATATCTCCATATCAACTGTCCCGTCACAGCTGATGTCAGATCAAAGGAGATTGGCACCGTTTGTGCTGATTGTGAGGTTTTGGTGATGTGCGCCAGTCAGCCAAACTGCGACTGCGCCGGCTCCGCTCCGCCTTGCGCTGAAAGTAGACGTGGTTCTCGTCACGTGAATCTCGGCGAACCTCCGCCTGCGAAACTTGGACACTGTCCGCCTCTGCCGTTTCGCCGGTCGAAACTAGCTCTGCGCGGGGTTCGCCTCACTGCGCCACCCCGCGCTGCGCCGGGAAACTAGAGCCCTCAGTGTTATTTTGTCCCATTCATGGCATCTGCAAAGTTGAAGCAGTGACATGCTAAAAAAGGACTGCGTGTTTCAGTTCGCTTTGGTCCATAAATCAAAACAAATGTCCTTCACTTCCTTTCCCATAACCCCGCTGCTCCTTCAGCAGCCTGTGATAACAGTCAGATAAGATAACATGAAGCAAAACATTGGACTGCTCATTTTCAGCACCAAACTTTTTGTTCTCATAACTTCTTTCTCTATCTTTCTGTCTTTGTTATTTTTCCCATTTGCATTGTATTTATGTGTGTGTGAATCAGTTGGAGGTGAGGGAGGATGCCAGCAGTAATAAAGATGTGCGGGTTCAGTGTGATGAGGAGGAACTGAGGATGCATCAGCTCAACATCCAGGTGCGTGAGGTCTTCGCCAACCGGTTCACACAGATGTTTGCAGACTACGAGGTGTTTGTCATCCAGCCAAGTCAGGACAAGGAGTCCTGGTTCAGCAACCGTGACCAGATGCAGAACTTTGACAAGGTATGATCTGCTTCTTAGTTGAGTTGTTCATCTAAAGCACAATGCAGTGAATAAGCATATCTTTTAACTTAAATTATAAAGGATAGCTGTAAAATTATCACGCAGTAATATGATTGACTCATTTTTCAATTTCATTTTTTTCAGGCCTCCTTCCTCTCTGACCAGCCAGAGCCCTACCTGCCCTTCCTGTCCCGTTTCCTGGAGACTCAGATGTTTGCCTCCTTCATTGACAGTAAGATCCTCTGTCATGATGATGAGGAAAAGGAGCACACACTGAGGGTGTTTGACGCCCGTGTGGATAAAATCCGCATGCTGAACGTCCGCACGCCCACTCTGCGCACCTCTATGTACCAGAAGTGCACCAACATCGAAGAGGCGGGTAAGCAAAAAGAATACTTTAAGGTTTCCTTGGGCCGTGAAAATCCTTTAAAGTTTGTGGATTTGAGAAAATAAATAAATAAATAAATTGACCTTGTCTTTTTTTTTTTTTTTAAATGATTGATGGCTTCCAAAGCATGGATAGCTTCTATATTTTATTAAAATATAGTACCCATCCTGGCATGCATGCCTCACATCCCTGCAATAGGTGTTGGTGTTGATATACTTGCAGTGTTCACGTTAAAATTGAATGACTTGAACATGATTTCATGTCTTGACACAAGTAAAATGAGGCTTCTCTGTCTAATGTTGACCAGTGTCATGTCTTTCCCCAAAACATGGTAATTATGAGTGCTTGAATTTTGCCAAAACTCCATGAATTTGATGTCCATGTGAGTTGTTTGAACCCTGAAGCGTGCTTTTCCACAGCAGTGAGCATAAATGAGTTAGGTGCTGTAAAATTTTTACTGCCTGTGAGATGGATTCTGATAACTGAACTGACTGATAATTGCTATCTTGTTTGCAGACAGCCCACTTAAAAAGCGATATGAAAAAGCTGATTTTGTCGCCCCCGGACCTCATGCCATCGGGCTAGAGAACGATAAGGCTCACCTTAGTAATAATTTGTTCTCATTACCCCAAATATCTCTTGGTGGCAGGTTTCTTAATGTGTTTGCAATGCATAGCTGCACTCATAGGGGACTGATGGATTTCCTTTCAGCTCAGGACACACTGAAATAATGTCTCACACAGAAAACTTTCTTGTTTGTGGTGTATTTTATTTTAGCTGTTTCTGTAGATTTAGAATGATTCCTCTATGAGATGGACTGTGCATTGCAGGCATGTTTCTTTATACTAAGTTTGGTGAGCATAACCATGCTAACAGTGTTCACTGATCACACTTGATTTGGATAGTCCAGTGCTGATACTCAGTTTTCTATCAAGTGACTATGATGTATGTATAAATTTTCATAATTGTGTGAAAGGTAGTCTGGCATCATGGTTTGGCTAAGGTCAAAGTTAGATTTCCTTAAGTGTGTTGTGTTGCACCAAATAGATAAGAGTCACTTTGTTGAACATTTTGTCACGTTATCGTTAGTAGAGAATCAATACTGGAATATCCAAATGAAGTTTTATATGATCGCTGATCCTTATGGTGGTGGTGTGATAACAGAGCACGGAGGTGAGTGGGTTTGAATAAGTTCTAATCCGAGACTTTGGGCATCATATCCTTGAAACTATGAGTAACAGCTCCAGACAGCGTGGGATAAGTTTTTTCTCCCAGTCGAATCAGCATCGTCAGTTTTAGGTTTTCATCTTTTGCACACATTCCTTTCTTTTCTTGTACGTATTCCTCATGGGATCAGTGATTTTTCACCTAGCATATTTTCTAGCTAGTTGGCCAAAATATCAACAAGAGCAAATTTCACATGCGAGTTTAATTTTTTTCCTTCATGTCACTGTGGTGGCTACTCAGAGGCAACAAGGTGTTTCCCATGACAAACATTTTTGAGATGAACCAAGAAAACAAGGAGGACTGTTGTCTCTCTGGTTCTCTTGCATAGCTCTAATGCCATATGATGGTGACAGTGCAGCCTGCCTGCCTGCCTTTCTTCAGGGCTGGTAAGGTCATCTTCAAAATGTAATCCATCACATATTGCTATTGCCTTTTTAAAAATGCAAGCTAACCTAATTAATTGCAGTAATACAATGTAATTACAGATTACTTTTGGAATTACCATTTCAGTTTGAATCTTTTTTGTCCTGGCTAATTGGGTAGTTGTTACGGCCCGTGTTTAGGTCTTGGACCAGACTGAAAAAAAAAAAAAAAAAAAAAACTGTCTGAAGCTGTGCTGGTCTTTTAGCATAGTGGTTCTCACCCTTTTTAGTGTCAAGGACCCCAAAATTGATACACATCAGTCCTTGGACCTGTATTTGAAAAGATGTAGTCTCAGGGATCCCAGTCTGGTAAGATTTAGTTATTCTGTAACTGTCCGTCCTGTAGATTGGCAGATTAACAGTGACCAGTGTGAAGCCTTTGAACTGAATAGCCATTCTGATATATTCTAACTTCCCAAGGTTGAGAACCACTGCTTTAGAAGACAAAAAAAACACATCACTTCGTTTGGGGCCTTGGGGTGAAATATTTTCTTCATGTCTCACTTGTTCTCTCTCCTCTGCCACCAATGATGAGCTTTGTGGTCTCATCATTGTTTACTGCATTTCTCAAGACAGCTGTTAAGTCACAGGAATTGCTTGGGAAATGATCGCTGGCCTGGATGATTGGTTAAAAAATAAATAAATAAATAAATAAAAAAAACTGGAAAATTCCCAAGGGTAGTTTTGATACTCTAGGTTTCTATTTGGACTAGTCCTCTGAAATATTAATTTTATTCGTATAGTTTGTATAATTTGTGTTAATACCAGGTCTCGTAAAAGGATAATTTTTGTGACAGTAAAAAGTTTCTTTGACATGAGAGTAGTCTCTGGGTGAAATCAGAATGGAGGATGTGTGTCATGCAGCAAAAATTTCGTCCCTTGCTAATGCTAAACAAATGGTAGTCATTCAGGCAGGCTCAGTATTCATGACCAGATGATCTCCTATAAATATGAATCCACACTTTCTTCTATGCTAAATAATAATGATTTTGCCCAAAAGAAGACACGTCATTCATGCAACGCCGTGACAGCATTAATGGGTGGGCAATTTATTCAGCTCCGACAAGGGAGCGCTGAGAAAACAATGCACTGCATCCGGTACAATCCCACCGCCCCCTCACCCCCTCCCACGTCTGCTCTACAGAGAAGGCCATTGAGATGAGAGTGTCAAAAATCGACCACACAGCCCTGCACCCCCACCTGCTGGACATGAAGATTGGTCAGGGACGCTACGAGCAGGGCTTCTTCCCCCGCCTGCAGTCGGACGTGCTCTCCACTGGGCCCACCAGCAACAAGTGACTCTTTCACATTATTTTCACATCTACTGTGATTCCTAGTATAGATTTTTTTTAAGTAAAGTATTTTTCACTCTGCCAGATTTCATCATTTTTTTAAAGTTAGAAATTTAAAGCCACTTTATTTTATGTTGTAGATGGGCGAAGAGGAGCGCTCCGGCCCAGTGGAGGAGGAAGGACAGGCAGAAGCAGCACGCTGAGCACCTTTATTTAGACAACGACCAGAGAGAGGTGAGACGCCTCCACAACGGCTTGTCCTTCATAGATTTTCTACTGTAGATGTTAGACTTTTTTGTGTGTGTTTGTTTTGGCTTTATTTTCTGCTTCACTCTCCATGCTTTTCTTGCCTCATTAACATGCGCCTTGAATCCTTTGTCATTCTGGATTGACTGAGCTTTTGTTGTCTCTGTTCATTTTCTATGTGCATGACTCATTCTCTCTTTGCCTTGTTTTGAATTTCTTCTTATCTTGTCCTCACTCTTTGTTTTTCTCTCCCTCGCATGTATACACACACACACACACTCACACGGTTTTGGTCATTCTTTCTCTCTTTTCCTGGCCTGCCTCTCACAAACACACACACTTACACACACACACACACACACACACACACACACACACACACACTTACACACACACACACACACGCACACACACATACACACACACACACACACACACACACACCCACACACACCCACACACACACGCTCACTCTCAGCATGTGGAGTGTTTGTTTCCGGAGCTGCAGCTCCTGATGTTTCTTGACTACTACTGGCTCTCCCAGTCCTTCAAGCCCTGTCTAAAGTCGGTGACTGTGGATGTGGTATGTGTTGGTGGTCAGTTGGCCTTCACATAGTGACAACATGACCTCTTCATAACTTACCAAGATACTGTAATTGAACACTCATAACTTTTGTTACCTAGATATAGGACTGGGCGATATGGACAAAATCAAATGTCACGATATTTTTGATGAAAAACCTCAAAATCGACATTGTAGGGTGACTAGTGAGGCTTTAACAAAATATTTACACAAGGAGATTAGTGATAACCAGTCATTAGTGATGTGCATATGATGACCAATCAGTTATAGGAAAATAACAGAAAACTGTACCCCTTTACTGTTAAGTAACCATTAAAACCTGGAAGAAACAACACTTATACCATATCACGGTATTACAATATTCAAAATCCCACATGATGTTCAGTTTTGCATCATGATATCAATGCAATATTGAAATATTGCCCAGCCCTACCTAGTCCTCCCCTTTACTTCCTTTGGACTGAGACCAGCCCCTGTAGTTGACCAGCAATTCATCCAGTGTGTGTAGTGACTGTTGTAGTTGTGATGTGAGCCCACCTATGTGCTGAACCTTCAGTCACTATTTTTTTAAAATTTTCAGCTCCTTTTTTGGTCAGTTGTTTCCTAACTTCTTATCTTTGCCCCGTACCAGAAGTACATCCAGGAGGCGAGGAACCTGGGCACGACCATCAGACAGCCCAAACTGTCCAACCTCTCACCTTCCGTCATTGCTCAGACTAACTGGAAATTTGTTGAAGGATTGCTAAAGGAGTGCAGGAACAAGGTTTGTGTATCAAAGTCCTTCAGATGTCCAGTTTTGCTATGTTTGTTATGATCTCTTTGCTGTCACATCATTTTAATAGAAATGTCCTCTACACATGGGCATTTAGCTAATATTTTTTAATCAAAGTGACTTAGAAAGACTGCAGCAATAGCGTGAACTTGAAGTTGAATGCTCGCTGTTTTTTATTTGCATTTATTCATTTTAGAGCATTTTTGAAAACTAATGGTGGCAAACTAAGCCTGAAAACAACATGTTTTAGAGGGATTGTTCCCTGGCTGAGATTCAGCATTTCCTCCTGTGGGTGTCTGGTGATTGACAGTAAGCAGACTGTAATAAAATCACAAAGGATGTCAGCAACTGGATTTTGGCACTTTGAGATACAGTCAAATAACAATGAAACTCTGACAAAACCAAAGTAATGCTTCATGTTTACTGTGATGGATTATTAAGCTCAGGCAATTTTCAAGTTTTTTCATATTGCGAATCAATGGCCGCGTGTGGCTTTTTCTGAATGCAGGGAAATGAGCACTGATATCTCCAACTATGCTCATTGTGTGCAGACCAGGACTAATGTAAAAAGAGGGCAACCTACATGATTGATGCAAACTTTGTCCAAATCATCACTATTGTCATTTAAATTCCTAGATCACCAAAAGTGCAAGTAACAATGATGTATGTATGATTTGTATGTTTCCCTGCAGACCAAGCGTATGCTGGTGGAGAAGATGGGTCGGGAGGCGGTGGAGCTGGGTCACGGGGAGGTCAGCATCACCGGCGTGGAGGAGAACACACTCATTGCCAGCCTCTGTGACCTGTTAGAGAGGATCTGGAGCCACGGGCTGCAGGTTAAACAGGTCAGGAGAAAAATGAACACCACAGAAGCACAAGCATTTCAATGAGCCTCCCTCCCCGGCTTGTTTAATGGCACTAATGCATGTTTGCTTTGCTTCTTCAGGGTAAATCCGCCTTGTGGTCCCACCTGCTCCATTACCAGGAAAGTAAAGAGAAGAAGGATGCCACTCCGGGTGGTTTAGGACCTCCAGGTGAGTGCTGAAATTAGTTCTCTGCTCCAAATTTCCTATACAACAAATCAATAAGCTTTGCTGCTGTAAAGCTTAGAATCAGACCTGTGAAGTGGTGTGGTGATGATGTGAAAATCTCACAGCTTAACATTTGTTTTTATCATTTTTAAGGGTTCATCCATGACACCGAAAGACGCAAATCGGATGGTGGCTCTGCTATGCCCCCTCTCAAAGTCTCTCTTATTCAGGACATGAGGTAAGGCTTTGACCCCAGGGAGAGTAGCAGTCATCAAAAAATCAGCCAGTGGGGGTCCTAATGAAGGGAGACAAAAGAAAGAATAATGTTTCAATATTTGATCTAGTCCAATGCAGATTTGCTTTAGGAAGGTATTAGTAGTACTTTGTATTATCAGTGTGTGCTTTCAAGCTGGTTTTCACCACCAGAGGAAAACGTGTTTGACTTAGACTGCCCTCCAGTGGTAGATGATTGAATTATACCTACTTACAAATGACTGTGCAGTCTAGATCAAGGATTCTCAAACTGGGGTTCAGGGACCCATAGAAGTCCCAGAAGGGAATCTTGGAACAATGAGTAATTTTACCATAATTAAAATAATCGAAATTGAGAAATGCATAAGAATGACTTTTTTAATTATATCTTTAACTCTCACTACTCCACCACTACTTCTTCACATACAGTTCAATACTCACTATTCACTCATCAGCACCACTATTTGGCAAGATCAAGTAAAGTGAATAAGCAACTAGCAAGAGCTGAGATTCAACAGAATAGATGCAGTGCAGCAATAACCCACTATTTGGCAAAATATCTTGCCAAATAGTGGGCCTGCTTTGATGTATGAAAATTGTATATAATTTATTGACAGTTGCTTATTAATTATTTATAAAGTGATTACAACCTAATTAATAACCTAATTATAAGTCATTCATAAAGCCGTTATGATCTAATGAGTCTCATTATAAAGTGGTACCCGATCATCAACAACAAGAATTTTTTCATATTAGTCCCTAAGACAGAATCTTATCAAATTAGACATCTGGGGCCTGATGTATGTGTTTTATCAGGGATTTATGACAAAAAAATATGAACCCCTGCCATATTAACAGTAGCTTTATCATAAGTATTGAAGAAATGATGTACTGTAAGTGAATTACTCTTCCAGCTTCAGCTGCACAATACAAACATTTATTATGACTTGTGTCAGTATTCAGCTGAAATGTCAGCTTTGGGTGAAAATATTTGTCTTGCCCTTGCTTTGTATTTTTGTCCGACACACTTCTCACTGTGCCTGATTTCAGGCACACAGCTCTTTTAGATTCGAAAAATCCTTAATTTAATACAGTGTACCCATTTTAGCTTGGGTAACTGTTCAGGCTCAGAAGATTTTTTTGCTTTAAACCCAGACATCACCTCACTTTTTGCTAGTCCAATATTGATAGAGAGATATGACCTTCTTCAGCACACAAAACCCCACACGACCTATGCCTGTGTTTGTTTGTCAGTTTGCGTGCGTGTGTGATTGTGGCGTGCAACTGTTGCCATGCCATTGTCATGTCTGCCATGCCCAGCCAACAATTGGGAGTCATCACATGAAATGTCATTCCTTCTGTGCGTGAAGGAGGCGCAGAGTGAAGCCATGTAACAGCACGTTACTTCCAGCCTAATTACCAGACCCCCCGTCGATGTAGCTAAGAAGCGAGGAAGGGTTAGCTCAGGGCACTAACACACAGCTGCACCCGCACTGACAGCTAGCCCCTCCTCTGCGCTCACTCATGTCCACGTCTGCCCCCCTGCACACAAACAAACTCTCACACGAAAGCAACCGTTTCTTCAGAGAACCTTTTTCCCTCATTGCATATTTTAATAACATCATTTCAGCAGATAGTAGTTATTTGTATTTGAAATTTTGAGCACAAACTTTTTTTCATTCTGGGGAAAAACGTTGCGAGCTGGCAGTAATATTCAGCGTAGTAGATGTTTTCCTCTGTTGCTATGGCGATAACGACTTGAGGAAAGTGGATTAATTCGTGTGAGTGAGCGTGGAGGGGAGTAAAGGGTGGAGACAGGGAGGGGGATGGAAGGTAGCGATGTTGGAGGAGACATTACGAGCAGCTCTTAGAGAGCAGACAATGCGTATGGCACAGGTGGAGTGGAAGGGAATGTGTCTGGACATGGGAGGCATGATACTGGCTTGAAGCGATGACACGGGACTGGCTGCAAACATGAGGGAGTCTGAGTGCAGGTCTGCTGAGGAATCCCAGGCTGCAGCACAAATACCTCTGCAGAGAGACAATGGCATCCCTCTCTTTAGGCTTGGTAGCAACCATACTTGCCAACCTTGAGAGTCCAGAAATACAGAGATTCTCAAAAGCATTGTGGGTGCTAATTCATCAACTTTTATTTCTTGCATTCTGGTGACATTTTTATGTTCCAATATATACCGCACCTTTTGAAAATGCAGCACAAAAACTGCATCCACCTCTTTATTCTCTGTAGAAATATATTGTATTTGAAAAATACAAATTCAGAAAACAAATAATTCACTGTGTAGGCCTTTTATAACAAAATATAACAAAAGGGAAGGACTTAATATCACACATACCTACAAGTGATTTAACTTACCATATTTTCATGCATGTGGCAAATGGAAGATATAAACAAAGTTGTTTTCCACTAATAAAAAGATGCTTATATCTGTAGCTTCCCAAGACTTTAAACAAAACTTAAAACTTATTTGTTCTAAATAAAATAATAGATTGAGTAGTCAAGTCAGAAGCAGTAGTTGTGTTTTCAGTGATGCCAGTAAGTTAGCTGTATAGACTGCATTTTGGTGCAGTGTATCTGTTTTATCTGTTTTTATGCAACAGCAGTGGTAGTATAGGTTTGGGATTTTGTGTTACTGTTTGCCACTGATGTAGTAAATAGTAAATAAATAAATAAATAGTAAATAGTTTTTGTAGTTTTTGATATAGTACTGTCCTCCGGGTTGGCAAGGATGGTAGTGACTCCTTGATGTCCTTACATTGTTTCATAAAGATCCACTGATTGCTTTTCCCACACTGATAATGAAGAAGATGCGGTGTGTATCTTTGCATTTATGTGTGTCACTTCCTCTGACCTCTCTGACCTGTCAACGTATTTGCAGGCACATCCAGAACATAAGTGAGATCAAGACTGATGTGGGCAAGGCCAGGGCTTGGGTGCGCCTCTCCATGGAGAAGAAGCTGCTTTCCAGACACCTGAAGCAGCTGCTCTCAGACCACGAGCTGACAAAGTGAGCAAAACAACACTTTACTACCAGAAGATAAAAGCTTCTGTGTCATGGACAGTTTGAAGAGTGAATCTAGTTACCTTACTTTCACCTTTTGGAGAGGAAATCATGGAGTCTCTTTTTTCTTATTTTGACCTTCTGTCTATTCAAGGACTCATCTGCACTTGTGCAGGAATGTCTCTCTCATATGAAATTAACATGACGTGTCTGTTCTGCCCATTTATAATACATTAACCCTTTTGAAATTGCACAGCATCATACTATAGTCGACTGCAGCATGAATTATTCACAGGATTGTTCATAATTGATATTACTGTGGCAAACTGGGTCACACTCAGGTTGATTTCTAACTGCTTTTGCCACCTTACTTTTGCCACCTTACTCCAGTAAGAAGCTGGGTGTCAATTTCTGTGTTGTTTAGCAAACAGTATGCATATATTAATATCTGATCACCATTAATCACTGTGTCCACTATGATGTAGATGATGCTATTGAAGAATGTAAATTCATTGGACACCTTTGCCATTTTAAAATAATAGAAAGCATCTTTAATAACATTAATTTGAGCTCTAATGATTTTAAATTAAGTGATTTTTTTCAAACTGATTTTTCATAGAAAACTGTATAAGCGCTATGCTTTCTTGCGTTGTGATGATGAGAAAGAGCAATTCCTCTACCACCTGCTGTCCTTTAACGCTGTGGACTACTTCTGTTTCACCAATGTCTTCACCACCATCAGTGAGTACTACTCTGATGCCATTATCCAGAATTTAATATTGCAAACTATCACAATATTCAATATTATTGCCCCCTCAAAAATGCTTTAAAAATCTATGCATCATTGTATATGAAAGCATTCTGATTTTAGAAAAATGTTGCAATATAAAAGCGAATCTTCTAAAGTAAATTTCCCTTGCATAGAACAACTGTTTGTTTTTTCAAAGCCAATAAATAAATGCCACATATTGATGATGTCTCTCTTCATGTCAAAACAAATAGAAATGGCTTGACTTTTTTTTTTTTTTTAACCATTCTACCATAAGCAGAAAAAGTATTTGTACACATAATAAGACACATAGCCCTGACACTTGCACTGGAGCAGTGGTCCAGGGAGTAATGTTGACAATATTACATATTCCTGCAAATATTGTGATGCTCGATATTATCAGATATCTTACTTTATCATTATTACTGTAAACTGCTATTTTAATTTATTTGTTATTTTACTGTACTTGTACAACCGTGTCACATCTTCCTCCGTCTGTCTTCCAGTGATCCCCTACCATGTGCTGGTTGTCTCCAGTAAGAAGCTGGGTGGCTCCATGTTCACAGCCAACCCTTGGGTGTGTGTTTCGGGGGAGCTGGCTGAGACCGGGGTGCTGCAGGTGCCCAGGAATACCCTGGAGATCACTTTTGAGGTTGGTGTGACCCTCGGATTTAAAGATACCTCCTGATGTCTTATTTACTCAGTTTCATTTTTTGCCTTGGCCGATTATTCAAAGCTTGGCATTAAATTACACCCCCACCTTCTCAGTGCCAGAACCTGGGCAAGCTGACCACAGTGCAGATGGGACACGACAACACGGGGCTCTACGCAAAGTGGCTTGTGGAGTGTGTCATGGTCCGCAATGAGATCACAGGGCACACATACAAGTGAGTGTGTATTTTGAGAGAAATTAATCCAATGTCTCTTTGATGAGCAGGTGCTCAAAAGGCAGAAAAATCACCCTTTTTTTCCTGGTGTATGTGTATTTGCATGGCAGGTTCCCATGTGGCCGGTGGCTGGGGAAGGGAGTGGATGATGGCAGTCTAGAGAGGATCCTGGTGGGAGAGCTGATGACGCCCAGCACAGAGAATGATGACAGAATGTGCCGAACACCCCCGATGCAGCAGTCGCCAGGGATGATGAGGAGATTTGTTACCATCTCGCCAAACAGCAAACCAAGTGAGTCAACTCATCGGCTGCACATTCTCAGTTTAGCTGAGGAAAATATAATAATACTACTACTGCTGAAGACATTCTATTCAAGTGTAACACTTGTCAATGAATGGGATATTGTCTCTGTCTCAAAAAAAGCTGGTAACTTTCTGAATGATCTCCTCAGAAATCTACCTCTAATTCTTCAGTAAGAGCTTTATTGGAGAGTTATATTTTTTTAAACTGAGACTACCCCCTAAAAAGACTCTGTGTACATCAGCAGAGCTCCAAGATTGCATGTTTCTCTCCCAGGTTAAGAGGTGTCACAATCTTTGAACCCAACTGAAACACTTTCAGTCAATCAAAAACATTTTTTCCTCTAATGTTCTGCCCTGATGATCTCTCATTACAGCTACACTATGAGCATAAGCTAGAGTCCAATCCAAAGATGGTGATTTATTGGTTATTTATCATATTACATAGGCTCAGCTACACTGGGGTTAGGATTGCCCACCTAAAATGTAGAACATGTCCAATATTATCACACTTATATAGGTTGCAAATTAGCAGGTGATTTGTTTACACCTCGGCTGATTGAAGCAAAAGCTGGTGCGTCATCTCAAAAGCAGAAAATAATCCCCACTTTGCAGATGTGTGTGCTCACTGATGTCAAATGAAACACATAAGAAAGAACTATTATAAGAACAAAGACATATAGATAAGGCTTGACTGGTAATTTGGCTTCCTTCCTTCCTTTGGCTGTTATGGACTTACTGAGTCTCTCTTTTTTTCCTCCATCATGCAGAGTTAAACACAGGTCAGATCCAGGAGGGAGTGGGAGAGGCCATCAATGGCATCGTGAAGCACTTCCACAAGCCGGAGAAGGAGGTGAGAGACTGCAGTCTAGACAGGCCCCAACATGTAGTTCTATTATTCATCACAAATAAGGAAAAGCTGCGTTCTCCTCTGGTGGTCTCTGTGCCCTCAGTGACTGCTGGTTGTGTGGCAGAATTCAGATTATTAAAGTGCATTAAAGGAGAACAATGGCCATTTTTTGGAAATTGATATAATTATTGATTTTTTTATTCTGACTCAGAGCAGTGCCTCTGTGTTATTCCTGTCTTCGGGGCTGCTGGCTGACCAATATAAAAAAGTTACTTTCTAAAACAATAATATAATGCATTGCATGCATCCTGAGAGGTGTGATTTTTTATAATCAGGATATCCCCTTCTTAGAGTTGATCTTTTTTCACTCATTCTGCCCTTGAATGGCTTTAAACTAAACCTCAAGGTCACAATCAGAGTGCATAAAATAAGTCTTAAAAATAACTTAATCATTACTTTTTAGGGTGTGTGGAGTGATATTGGTTATTGAAACTAGATGCGTATTGTAGATTTTTTAACTCTGGCTGTCAGCTCAGCAGTCAGTTCTGCTGCAGTTGGGTACAAAACGTTTTTACAGGGAATTCCTCTTCGGCCTTGCTTTAGATCTCTCTATCTTACATACACAACAAGATGGCTAGCATGGGGAAGAGTTAGATGCCGGCCTGCCTTTATGCTTTCTTACATGTTGATTGGGCCACCAACTCTATTGCATGACATCATAAATTAATCTGGCACTCTCCTTAGGACCTTCACTGCTCACCACCAATTTAAATGCAGTTGCTTTGTGTCACACTGAGTTACTATTCAGGAGTTGCAGTTTTCCCCTGACAAGCCTTGCAGCCATGACTACATGAGGAGTGACAGGTGGGACAGCTGCACCCTGTGCAGTCACAATGCTGCACACCGTGCCAGCCTCCTTGCCAGTCCTTTCCTGCATGATACTGGAAAATAATTTCAGAAATTGAGTGAGGCTCCATGAAACAGTTTCCAGGCATGTTGAATATAATTGAGTATGAATTCCAAAAATTGGCCAGTGTCCCATTTTGTCATTAGTGAGACAATAACAACGTTAATTTCACACTTAAATTACACAAATTGTGTCAATTGTAACTACATTCTGTTCTTTCCTTATGTTTTCTCTCCATAGAGGGGCAGTCTGACCCTTCTATTGTGTGGAGAGTACGGCCTTGTCTGGGCACTGGAGCAAGTGTTCCAGCACGGTTTCAAATCACCCCGACTCTTTAAGAATGTCTTCATCTGGGACTTCTTAGGTACATAAGTAGAAATACTACCATCAACCCTTAAACACCTTTTCTTATTACTTTTCTTATTCCTTTTGCTAACAAATTGTTAATTAACAAATTGTGCGTTCATTAATTTGTGACTGACGATCCATGGTTTATGATTGATATGTTTTAACAGAAAAGTCACAAGTGTACTTTGAGAGTGCAGAGCAGCGAGAGGTGACTCTAGATGAGAATTGGCAAACCAGAGTGCGCCACTTCTGCCGCTTCATGCGAGCCATCAACAACACATCCAGGAACATCGGGAAGGACGGGAAGTTCCAGATGTTGGTCTGTCTTGGTGCAAGGTGGGCAGCACTCAGTAACAAAATAAGCGGGGGGCTTTTAGGCAGCAGCCTGGCACAGTGAGGAGCTAGACCAGGGGTGGGCAATCATGTGCCATGGAGGGCCGAGAGGCTGCAGGTTTTCTTTCCAACCAAAAACTCCACCAGGTGATTTCACTGATTACCTCACCTTCAAGCAGAGATCAGGGACTAATCAGTGAAATCAGCTGGTGTAGTTTTTGGTTGGAAAGAAAACCTGCAGCCTCTCAGCCCTCCATGGCACATGATTGCCCACCCCTGCCCACCCCTGAGCTAGACTGTCCAGCTCCAGGCCATGTGATCTATGGGATCCTGAGGTTGTGACCTGGAGGGGGGTTAAGTGAAATTAATTTCTCCTTTCAGAATCCACAACATATCATGTTTATTCCTTTCCTGTAGTTCTTGCCTGTTACAGTGTACCCCACCCCTCCAGTGACTTCATGACTTCAGAACTTCAAAACTCTTCCTGAAAGAGTTTGTGTCAGAAAGTGATTTATGATTATCTCCACCAATTGCCGTTCCAGGTGCCTGGACAGGTTGTGCCAGCTGTCTGTGATTAGTTGCACAGATGAGACTCATTTTGACTGAGATTTCCATTGGTAGTGATAGTCACACATCACTTTCTGGGATTGCCTGCTTTAGAAATCATTTTGAAAATGACCTACTGAAGGCGGGCTTTAACAGTGTAGTTTCCTGTGAGTGTGGGTGTGTGCGGGTGGTGCTTCTATTAATTACTCCTTTACACGGCAGTGCCCTTTGCTGTTGAGTCATTGTAGAAATGATTTATAACTACAGTCTAATGTGCTCTGCCAGTTTTAACTGCCATAGCTTAAGCTTTTTTATTGTGTTTTTATTGGCAGAATGTAGCATTGAATAACAACTGACATGACTGTAATTTTAACCATTGAGCTTCATTACCAGCTGACTGACCTGTGTCCACTTCTCTTAGGGATCATTTGCTGCACCATTGGATCGCTCTGCTCGCAGACTGTCCAATCACCGCTCAGATGTATGAGGACATTGCTCTGATTAAGGACCATTCATTGGTAAATTCTCTGATCAGAGTGCTACAAACTCTGCAGGAGTTCAACATTACCCTAGAGGCTTCGCTTGTCAAAGGTGTTGGTATCTAAACCTGCCCAACTTCTAAACAATTGGACCTGACCAGGAAAATCACTGGGGACCACTCAAAAGAACTGAACATTTTTTATGCAGGAAGAGACTTGAACAAAGGACATTTTCTGGCTTATATTAAAGCTACTGTTACATTTGCCATATATTAAGTGCAATGAGCCTTTCAAGATATGTTGTTATTTTTATCCTCAATGATGTTGCCATTAGATGTTAAAAATATGTTTTCTATTATGATCCATGATTTTCACATTATTGATGATAACCCACTTGTGCTATACTGTTTTATTGAAAGCTAAATATTTTCATTGTTATCATGAACTGCTGACAATGGCTATATTTAAGGGAAAACAAGTAACAAAAACTGTTAATATATTTTCAGAGAAGAACAGTATTATTTTGTTAAGTCTGTCAAGTTGCTTGCTCTGTTGTCTACTCAGATTCCAATGTCATAATGCAGAGCTTGAGGCAAATGATGTAGAAGTATGCTTTATAAGTATGTGTATGACAGGGGGTAGACATTTTTCTAGTGTGGGAGATGATTTCACCTGCATACATAAAACAGTTTCTTACATTTGGGCCATTCCCTGGGAAGCGTACTAGTATGCAAATCTTTTACAACGGAAGAACTTGAGCAGAGATGGGCTGCCTCTTGCATGACTGGAAGACTGTGTCGTTACTATGCCAGCGACAGACAGTGCATTCAGTCGGACGAGGAAAATACCCCGAGTCATCGCTTGACGTTGTGGACACAGCTCCTCCTCAGAGCTCAACTCATCCTCTTGTGCAGAGTGGATCATAATGAAAGCCTTCATGTAAATACCTCAAACCAGTCCTTCTCCTCTGACCGCCATCCCATTCAGACCCCTTAACACTACATTTTGCTCTGCTCTCTCAACAAAAAAACTGCTAGTGTGCTCTCTGTAGACTCCTTGTGATCTCGGATCTTCATAAGCCTGACACGGCCGTTGTAAAGAGCTGAGAGGAGCGCTCTCCCCCTCCCGAATTGTCATCATGGTTTCTGCTATGCAATATCCACATGAGAAAAGTTAACCCTTATAAACTATACTGTATATTGGGGAATCCTGAGGTCTAACTGGGCCCTCCTCCATTACCCATTAACCCTTCTGTGCAGGACAAGAGATTTGATAATAAGATGTGAAGGATGTCTTTCCTGTGCCAACAATGTCTGGATTGCTTGTGTTGTACTTGTCTATGTATGACCCTCATGAGCATCTTGGGAGATATATATTTTTGTTTTCCAATACTGTTGTACATTTATTGACATAGCTGTGTAATGTAGTGTTTACTAAGTGAGCAACAGTGTACAGTGTAAAAAATATAAAGAATAAAGCATCAATAATGCATAAAAAGGAATTTGGTTGTACTAGTGTGTTGGTTGGTCTTTAAAAAGCATAAAGGGCAGATTAAACACGTTATATTCTCTGCTGAGTATACTTTATTTGCTGAGGCGCCCACCACAGTTGTCTTGAAAGAATGTAAACAAACTCATTCGCGCCATGTCAACTGGCTGTTTTTTCTTAAAGCCTTTGCCAGATGCATTATGGGACATTGAGTTTAAAGGGGGCGGTTAAAGTAGCGCCAGCTAAGAGAGCTCCTACGTTTCCCATCATGCAGCATCCCTAAGGATGATGCCAGGACGACGCGGATTGGCTGAATCCAGGTTCAAACTAAGCGGCTGCTGTCCTTATATGGTCTTTTTACGCTCAACTGTTTCATTCCGTCTTTTTATGCAAATGATATTCTAATGGTCAGCTGTATGCAGTAGTAAGGCATGCGCAGTGCGCGAAACGAAAACGGCGAAGATTCAAAGTTTTTGTTCAGTAAGTATACTCTTAATTCCCTCCTGTAGAATTTACATTTGCAAAATTGCTTTGATTTGTTTAGTACGTGATGAGCGTGATCACGATGTGGCACGGCGGCCGGCTGACGCGCGCACTGTGGCGAGCTGGATGAGCAAGATTATTGCGCTCGACAATGGAATAACGTGGAAGTGAACGAGAGCGTGGCGTGGTAGCTAAGTTGGCTAACTAGCATGCTAGCTAACAACAATGAGCCATATTTGGCGCTCTAGCGGGCAAAAGTTTGAATTTAAAGGGAAGGATGGTTACATCGCAACCTTCCTTATTTTAACAAAGCGTAAATAAAACACTGAAATTAATTAAATAAACCAACGTGTACAGTGTAGACACGTGTGTTGCAAATAAATCAGCGAATAGCCCGGTAGCTTTTTGTGTCTTGACTTCAGAAAGCGCTGCCCGCTTTTTGTTTCGAAGTCTCACTGACAACAAATCCGCAGCTGGGCTGGTCTGCGTTTGACTCCATTATTAACCAACACTGTGGCTTTAATTTGTTGTCATTGCAACAAAGACAAAGGCAGGAGATGAGCGAGTAAAACATGTAGTCGTGTAGTGTTTGACTGCAGGTTTTAATAACGCCAGCCGCTCAGTTTGTACGGCAAGTTGGCCAGCCGCAGCGGTACTCGGCGGCGTCGCATGTGAAGTTGGCCACGGCTCTTGTTAGCCTTATAGTGCGACTATAAACTACAGCAATAATCGTCATTTTTATAATTTCCCCCTAACTTAAAGGGTATTGCATCCGTGCAGTGTTATATCGTATACAGAGTATGTTTATGGGCGTGTTGGTGTTTCCCGCGAGTAATATCACAGCATCGGCGCCCAGAGGAAAGCATCAGTGTTGTGTTATTGTGCCTTGCTCCCTCTTTCGTCGACTATAACGTTGTTAAAGACTATTTAGTGTATGGAATTTGCTCCAAATCCAGGTGCAAACAAATGGTTTGCTTGCTTGTGCGTGCAGTGAGGGACCGCCCCCTCTCAGTAATAGAAAGCATGACTGCAGCACCTCTGCACTTTGAGCCACTGCTGGTTACGGCGACTGGAACAACCGCCCATCTGTGATTTTCCCCCTTTTTCAGGGTTTTAACAAAAGAACACAGAATATGTTTGGCTTTCACAAGTCAAAGATCTACAGAAGTAACGACGGCTGTTGCATCTGCAAGACCAAGTCCTCCAGCTCCCGCTTCACAGACAGCAGCAGATATGAAGAAACTTTCAGGCTGTGCTTTGGGTAAGGACTTGATTTATTGCATTCATGCGTTTGCATGGTTATCTTGCTGTGCTTATGTGTAAAGAAAGATCGTGCATTCAGTTTGTGCTCGTGTCTCATTTATTTCATGGTGTGTGTGTGTGTGTGTGTGTGTGTGTTTTAAGGCTGTCGGAAGATCGAGTTGGAGACATCTGCAATGCCTGTGTGTTGTTGGTGAAACGATGGAAAAAGCTGCCAAATGGCTCCAAGAAGAACTGGAACCATGTAAGTCTCCTCTGACCTCAGTGGTGACAGAAAGTTTAGTATTTAATCCATAAACCTGACACAGGATTTGTATGACATGGCGCAGGTTGTGGATGCCAGAGCAGGACCAGGCTTCAAGTTGACAAAACCGAAGAAGATCAAGAACAGTGATGGCAAGAAGAAAAGCAAGCTGAAGAAGCTTCATAAGTTTAAAAGACAAAGTAGGTTATAGTTTTGCTTTGACAACTGAAGTTTGTGTGGTTTATGAGTATCTTAAGATTTTGTTTTAATTCATGCAGAGGTACTTGTTTAGAATCCTCCCCATAAAATAATAATACTACCTGTCATCATGGTCTTGCAAATACCTGTAATTTGGGTCTCTGTTGGCCTAAGGTTTTGGTGATGTTTCCTTTGTAGCCCACATTGAAGGAGCCTAGTTGAAAATTACTGTTTTGAGGCATCCTGGTGGCTCATTTGGCAAAGGCACATATCATGTAACCGCGTCATCCTAGGTTTAAATCCAGTCTAGAGCTTTTGCCCCCTATTACTCATGTGTCTTTAATTCAATATCTTTCATAGGCACAGACTGCAAAAACCTTACTGTATGTCTAATTAAAAGAAAGCATCTGTATCGCCGATTATGGCAGATTCTATTGTACTCATAGTAATAATGCAATAAATAAAGAATGAATTTGAATGTATGCATAAAATAACAATCAAATTACAAGTGACAGTTGGTTGCTAAATTGCAAATTTAATCTGATCACAGCATTAAGTTTAAAAGTTGTTTTTGATTTTTATTATTTATTTATTTATTTTTTTTCTCTCCTCCTTATGCAGACTCGGATGCTCACAGCACTACCTCCAGTATGTCTCCATCCCAGTCTCCCAGTTACAGCAACCAGTCGGATGACGGCTCAGACATCGAGTCCAAACAAAGACGCACAGCCCCCTCCGTCTTCTCCTTCCTTGACCGCTCCTACTGGAAAAGGCAAGCCACTGCTCTCCATGAGCAGCGTTGTACTTGGGGCACAAAACAGACGGTTTATTCACCTGTTTCTGCCTTATTTCTTATTTATTTATTTATTTTTCCCCCCTACAGGCAAAAGGTGTGCTGTGGGATTATCTATAAGGGACGGTTTGGGGAGGTGATCATTGACCCTCGACTTTTCAAGCCCTGCTGCAGCTCCAAGAAACAGAAGACACTGGTATCCACACAAGTGGCTACACACCATACCGACACACTTCCACCGCCACTCCCAGAAGACCTGAAAGAAACCTGGTGATTGTCTTTTGAAAACTCCCCTTAGAGTTATCCATGGCATCCACCTGGATTTGTCTCCAGTGGCAGACTTCTCATATCCATTCCCCCTGTAGATCAGTGTATTTAGATGAGTCCACCCCCACACCCCCTTGCTTACTATTCCTTTTTATATAGGTATATTTTTTCAATTTTGTATAGAATTGTTTTTGTTTGTTTTTATTTTTATTTTTTTTTTACACAAAACAAAAGAAAAAAAAAAATAAAATGGGCATTAGTGTATTATTTATAGGAGGAGGAGGCAAAATTCTGTGTAGCCACTCCAGGCCACATAGAATTTCTGATTATGAATTGTTTTTGACTTTGAAACTTTTTTTGTATTAATTGATCAGCGTTTTGTACATATTCCTTACTTTTTTCATACATATCAAGACTGTTATTTTTTTCTTAATTTTCTTATGTTTGTGCTTTTGAAAGACACCAGCTATTACTGATACCAGCTTGTTTATGTTGGAGATGCTCTTCGACATGTTGCTGCAATGTTTTGTCTTGCCTGTGTGCTCCTTAAATGTGCAAGCACGTGAATCTGTAGGATGTTAGTACATAAAGGGCTATTGGTGACAACAGGGATCATTTGTACATCTGTCCTATGAATTTTATGAGCTTTTTAAATGTGTGTGTGTGTGTATAGATGTGCATGCATAGTCTCTCCCACTCTCTTCACAATTCAACACAGACAAAACAGTACTGTAACCTCTGAACACTCCGTTTTAATTCACTCAGCTGATTGTGCTCCTCAACACTGATAGACGTGGTTAGGCCATGCATGCAGTACTTCCCTCTACCTTTTGAAATAACAAAGCAATTATTTATTTGTCATTGTACAGGCTTCCATGAAATGAAAATGCATGTTGTAAAGCAGATGTTTTAAAATGGGATTTGTAAATACACAGCAGTGTTCTTGCTTTCAGTCCAACAGAACCTTTTTAACATGAACAGGAATAGCAAACCACTAATTGTGCACAGGAAGTTTTATGCGTTTAGTTATGGTAGTTCTGAAAGGTGCACACAGGACATTTGCTTTTGTGTGAAGCCAGTTTATATGTGTATTCTCCAGGTTTTATCACATTTATAGTCTCAGGCCCGTGTCATTTTTCTAAAGCTGTGCAAAGCCCCAGCCTGTGTTCACAAGTCTGCATGAGAAACAAGTGCAAACTGCAGGGAAAGGCTTAGGCTTTGCACGGCATCCAGGTGAATGATAGTATTTCTTACCAATGCCAGTACTAATACAAAGCATAGATGAGGACTTTATATTGACTAGAAACAAGTAGTTAATTAACACATGACCAATGTTCTGCGTTTCCTCTACATTCTTGTCTCATTCTGTTACTGCACGTGTGACTGTGATTTGTTGTTGCTATATTAATCTTCAGAAGCAATTCTCAAAGCTTAGACTATGCAGACATTTTGAATGTGAGAGGTGACTTAAATGCTCTGGGGCTGTCTTCATTTTATTGTCATCACAGCCTCAGCTGATTCAACCAAATTGGCTTGCAAACCATACATTATTCAGCAATAATTAGCATGTTCTTAAATCTCAATTCATCAATGTCAAGATAAAGTTTTTTTTTTTTTTTTTTTTTAACATTGTGTATCATTAAAATTATGCTCAGATTGCACGGTTACAGCCATGGTGCATACTGTCTCTCAAATTGATGCTGTGGTGACAACGGTGACCTTGTTTTTTTTAGTGGAACCCATCTCAAACATGGTTTGAGGGACAGTGCTCTATAATGTTGCTTAATATGTAAACTTTCTGCGGCAGGGTAGATGAATGCTGAACATTTTTTATGATTCTTACTGTAAAAAGAATCGCTGCTTCCTTTTGAAATGGAAATTAAGCTTGTCTTTGTCCTTAGGGAGTTGCCATATTGTTTTGCAAGGTACATTTTGGGATGTGGTGTGCCTTAAGAATTGCCTGTCCTTTTCCTTTTGAATCTCAATCTCCTGTAATTTATATTTATTTATTACAAAACATTTTTTTTTTTAAACTGAAACTTAAAAATAACTGGTAGAGCCTTTCAGTTCGTTTTAATTTTGTGCACTTCCTTTGAACATTCGCTGTATTTTTTTTTTTTATGCTTTTTTGTATACTGTACCACAACCAGTAGTTCTGTACTGTAATAAAAACACAAAAAACATTAATCTGCCTGTGGTCTTTTTTGTCCACCGCTAGATGGCGCAAAAGGTTTACAGAGAAAAATGTTTTCAAACAGCCCAGTGGAGAGAGATTCACGTCTAGTTAAAGCCTTTTTGTTCATTTCTTTTGGGATTATTTTCTTTGATTGCTACCGTTCCCAGAAGTGAACAAGGGCATGTCTTTGTTTTTATAAGAGAATCACCTCTTTAGTTCACTGGGCTACTGACAAAATATAGCAACTTACCCACTTTACTCACTCTGGTGCTGTTTGTTTTATACAAAGTCAGATTGAGCACTGTGGTGAGACGGTTTAAGTAACTTGTAATTATTTATTACCGACCTATTTGGGGATTTTTTTTTTTTTTTTTTGGCATCAGGAGGCATCCATTATCTTTGTGCAGAGAATCATTCAGTCGTTTTCTGATTTTTTTATTCTAAGTGTATAACCTTCCAGTGTCTAATAAAATAATGATTAGACTATAAAACTGATAAGACTACGCTCTGGTCAGCCGGGTCACGTTTGAAGCCGCAGACAAGGTGATCTCAATCAAAACAGTTAACGTATCAATGCGCGAACCAACGGTCACCGCTCGTGCCGGTGTTCTTGTGTCGCCTAGCAACCACTTTTGTTTAGCTAGTCTCGGAGAGCTACAACGGTAGGCGGAAAAATATAATTATTAATCCCTGAATGAAAAATTAAACATTAAAATTATGCGTTATTTATATAACGCTACCACGATAGTGGCCCTTGTTTTATATACAAGTAGCGCACCACGCGGGGCCTTGGTTTGATTTTAGAGCAAGTAAATTAAGTCAAGTCAAGTCGAAAAGAGTTTACAATAAAGCGTCCTGCTTTAACTTTCAAAGTAAAGTCCTTAAAGAGAAGCTTGCGACCGTCACGACGTCTTTTGACTAATACAGAGTAAAAGTCAACGCGCCTTACGTCCGGTTTTAGCCGGCTGTTTGCGGCTAGCTTGATGCGACTCTGCTCGAAAAGCGCTCAATCTTTCTGTCCCGTGTACGCGCACGCACCCCCCTTCTCTCTCTCTCTCTCTCTCTCTCTCTCTCTCTCTCTCTCTCTCTCTCTCTCTCTCTCTCTCTCTCACACACACACACACACACACACACCCCTTTCTCTCCAAAACCCCCTTGTGAAGCAGATTGACAGGCTAGAATGAAAATGAGGCGGACACTCGGTCACGACTTCAGTGCGTAAGCGTCCTTTTGAGAAGACCTCTAAACTTGGATCATATCACCATGGGAGCTGTTTGGCTTGCAAGGGACTTTTGTTTGTTTTTGCTCTTGTTAAATAGCCGCCAAAGCGCAGCGCGTCCAGAGAATCGAGGTAGGACTGTGTTTTTCCAGCCCTGAGACTTTACGCACGCTTCCAGCAGTGCGTTCCCGTTTCCACTCCGCTCTCTCTTGTTTCTGTAGCCCAACACCGATTGTTTTTGTTTTTTGCCTTTCCAGAGGAATTTAATTGATTTAGGAATTTATACTATCTGCACACCTACGTTTGTAATATAAATTTTCTTTGGTATGCGAATTATAGGAATGTATAAGCTTTTGCATTACTTTTCTGTGAACTTTTGTGAAAAATTCCCTGCAGTAACAGAGTAACAACTGTTGTGATCTGAAGGGTAGCTGACCTGTTGTTTACTTTGTCCTTAAAAAATCTCATGGTGATCTTAAAAAGCACACACAGCTTTCATGTTCTAGTGAATGGCTGATAACTGGAAATTTGCTTGTGGATTTTAACGCAGCATAGTTCTCATGTACTCTGGCAATCATTGACCAAGTCTCACATGTATTTCAATAGATCCATGCGCAGAGGAGAGTGATGGCTGTCACATTGATGCTATTTGTCAGAATACCCAAGGCTCATACAAGTGCACGTGCAAGGCAGGCTTTAAAGGAGATGGGAAACACTGTGAAGGTAATTTATCTTTTTTTCTGTTGAGCTTTGTGTTTCATGGTCGTATCTGGTTACCAACCACCCTGAAGTGGCAGGCTTTGATCACAGATATTAGATGCCTGTGTTAATTAGCCTGTTGAATGATTTGTGGCTTTTTTCATAGAGCTTCCTTTTAACAAAAATTCACAATAATCTCCGATTTGAGCAAGTGTCATTGCGGTTTCCAGTGTTTGTTGATACTTTGTGGTACTTTTAAAATGTCCTATGATGATCCTTATATTATTTCTGGAATACTCATAGGACCTCAGTTTCCTCTTAATTTATTCTTCATGTAGTTCTTTGAAATATATACATATAACAGGCATGTTTTTTGTTTGTTTGTTTGTTTGTTTTTTCCATCATTATTATTTTTTGTTATTGGGGTTTAGGAATTAAACTTTTTTCTTTTTAACTTATTGCACAAACAATGAACATTCATATGCGCTCACTTGTGTTACATTTTTTTAGACATTGATGAATGCGACCTGGAGTACAATGGCGGCTGTGTACATGAATGTAACAACATACCAGGCAATTATCGCTGCACTTGTCACGATGGATTCAATTTAGCACACGATGGACACAACTGTTTAGGTAAGATAAGTTGTAAACTGCAGTGTAAACACGCTTCTTGGAAACAGAGCGTGAATTGTCAGCTTTTGTTGTGAAATGTTTACAGTTGTGGTTATACAATATGTGATATCAAGCTTCCCAGGCAGATGATACTCCTTTAGTTACAATATTTGCAACATGGTGATCCCCTTTAAAACACACTGTCAAACCATTGCTGGTTTTTTGTTTACATGCGTAATTTATTGGACTGAAGATAAGTTTTTGTAAGGATTTGTTTACATTTTTAATATTCTCAAACATTGGACAAAGTGGAGAAAACCAACAGTTATTTGACTTGTGATGACTTAAGAAATTACTTGAAAGAATTTGCAATAATAAAGTCAAGGCCACCAAGGACACTTCTGGATTTTATGTTAAATGCCCTTAATGAATTCCACGAATCCGTCTTCCTGTAGATGTAGATGAATGCAAGTTCAACAATGGAGGGTGCCAGCACACTTGTGTCAACACCATGGGCAGCTATGAGTGCCGCTGCAAAGAAGGCTTCTTCCTTAGTGATAACCAGCACACATGCATCCACCGCTCTGTGGGTGAGTGAGCATGGGAGCAGCACCTTACACCTGTGTCTTTTAGATTTGCAGTCTAAGTGATGCAGGACTCAGTAGAACCTGTCTGCAGGGAACAGTGTTTTTGAAGGAGTACAAATGAATACTTTGAGTACTTTGCCCTTTTCCTTGAGTTTTTTTTCTCTCTCTCAGGTTCATTGCATGTGTCCTCAGTATTGAGCTGGGAAAGGGAGACAGGAAAATGTAGGAAAATTTTCAAACGCTCACATACAAAGCTAAGATTGACAGCACAATGAGGGATGACAGCTTTTACGTGGGCTCCTGTCTCTGTGGCTTTATCTGGAGAAGGGCACATACTGTGTGAAAAGACACTCTGTGTCCGAGCGAACGAAATAAGTAAATAACTGCAACACTTGGCTCTTTGTAGCTTACGTCACAGATGAGCCTAACGTCCCTGTGTATTTGTAGCTTCCAGGCCAGATGTGCTTTTTGTTCAGTCTCCTTCACTAAATTGAACTAAAATACAAGTGCTTTCCACCCCATTGGCTTTTCCCTGGCAAACTTGGTAAATCCTGTGGACACAGTCACTCAGCTGTGACCGTGCTATGCAAATGATACAACATGACTCATGTTGCTGTTAGAAGTATTACTGAAAAGAAGAACAGACTGAAAAAGTATAGTTTTTGGAAGATGAACTAGCAAACAGTTCCTGTTCTGGAAACAGAATGCCTCATTTTTACAATCAAAATACATAATGAAATACTACTACTACTCGTACCACTGATAATAACATTAATAATAAAAATTATTTGTTGACATAGCTGCCCATGTATTTTGAATATGCTAAGCATGGGGGCGCTCATACTGAGAGATTACTTGGTATGAGTGCCTTTGTATAGAGCCAGTCATTCACTGTAGGAGAGTTTCATTGTGCCCCTTCTCTATCCCAGAGGGCCTCAGCTGTATGAATAAGGAGCACGGCTGCGCTCACATCTGCAAAGAGACACCCAAGGGGGGTGTGGCTTGCGAGTGCCGCCCTGGGTTCGAGCTGGCCAGGAACCAGAGAGGCTGTATCTGTATGTGCATGGAGATCACTTTACTATTCATATGTTTAGACACACACAGTCGTCTTCAAGTGCCGTGCTGATTTTCTGACCCAAGGCTATTTATCGTTGGTCTGCAGTAACTTGTAACCACGGTAACGGAGGCTGCCAGCACACCTGTGAGGACACGGAGCAGGGCCCCATATGCAAGTGTCATGTCAGGTATACCCTGCACCCTGACAGAAGGTCGTGTGTAGGTAAGCACTGACCCCACTGCTTGGAAAAATCAACCATCTAAAATATAATGGCACAGTCAAGCCATGTAGAGCCCATTCCTACATTGTCTGCTATATGTGCAACCTCTGCCTTATCCTGTGTTTTTTCTTGGAGATGTTTAAAACTCTCCTTTAGTCCTCTGGAAGACGCAGCAACCCTGTCTTAAGGTGGCATTTCATTTTCTCCTCGTTTTTGTTTTTTTCTTGGGACTCATTTTCCAGCGTGTGTCCATGAATAAGCATCATACAAAACTGACTAGTTGTCCTAAAACATATAAGAATAGAGTGTCAGTAGATAGAGATATGACTTTTTGTGTTCCTGTTAATGTTTTTTAGGAAGTCATTTTTCCAAATTACAGCTATTGATCAACATGGACCCAAAAAAGGAACATGAACACAAGGGCCAGTATATGCCGCAGTTTGTTTGTGTAGTAAAGCGGAGGTGATTTTGGTGCCAACATGAACGTGAAATATTTCTCTAAACAACTTGTCTGTGCCAGTTCTCCCGATAGGCAGCGCACATTTCTTTTTACCCTCCACACAATAGTCAGGGATGATAAGGATCAGCCATCAGATGCTGGGTAGTATCTTTCCTCGCAGTGGCAGTGTGTGTGAGGTCCAGGCGTATCACTGCGAGGTTGTCTCCAAATTCACTTTACTGATCCGCTGTGATATCTGCCACACACCGAGACACTACACACTGGATATCCCAAGTGTAAACATGCCTCTGGTTACAGAAGGGTGACTCACACAAACACCCAATAAAAAAAAAAAGCTTTCCATCAGCCAACAGTGAACATTTTTTTTAATGAACAGAAAAGCCACAGTACATGTATCAGTTAGCAACTCTGGTCATTTCTTATGCCTACTATCAACCTGTTTATGACTCATCTCACTTTATGTCTGTGTTGCAGAACGAGATGAAGCCACCACTGAGTCCTCAGACCACAATGCCACATCCTTTACCGAGGTTGATAAACGGGTCAAACGGAGGCTGCTCATGGGTAATAATTACATTCATGCAATCATGCTGCTTATTCATTGCACTTGCTTCACCTGTATCTGCAAGCTAACCAGTGGAACGTAATGTTTACAATTGCTTGACGGTGTGTGGAGCTGCCAGGATCCTGTCAGGAGTGTTCAAAAGGGGAGAGGAGTAATGCATAGTAAACCAATGCATTCCTCAGTCTTTAGAGCAAACTGTGAAATGACTCTGGACTCCCACTTTCTCACACCCGATTTCCCCCCCAGAAAAATATGCATTTGTGACAGTGTGGTACATTTCACATTTTCCTTCCATTTGGGAAAGGTAGAATGCAAACTGGGTCTGTCTGTACACCTAAAACGTTAAATCTTTAATACTGCACAAGTGCATGACTAGGTTATGAACTCAGGGGTTTTCTTCTAATGTCTGTTGTTAAGTTCAACCAAGCTGTTAACATGTGCCTCACTAACTCTTACTAAGACATTATCCATTATGAATGCATACAAATGGTGTACACATATAGCAGTCATAGATTTGAGTCTCACTAACGAGTATCCCTCTCATCTGGTGTATTGAAATTCTGGACAAATCACAAGCATATATTGTATATACTTTGCCAATTAAAATGTTGAAAATTCTTTGTGAAGCTCAAGTATGTAGAAAATAGATCACTTTTTTCCTTTTATGTCCATCCTGCTGTCAGATGGTTTCAGAGTTTGGTGTTAAGGAAATCAAGGCTCTGGGTTATTTATTTCTGGCAAATGAGGAGCAGTATAGGCCTAGCACATTCTGCGTGGATCAATGTCATTAATTCGAGTGCATTCACATTGTGTTCTAAAATTCCAGAGACCTGTGCAGTAAACAACGGAGGGTGTGACTGCACCTGCAAAGACACATCCACAGGTGTACGCTGCAGCTGCCCTGTTGGCTTCACCCTGCAGCCAGATGGAAAAACATGCAAAGGTCAGACTTCCAGTCCACTGACAGCCTCCAAAGAGAGGAGCAGTCTCCTGGTTCTCTCATTCAACTTAGTATAACTTGTTTAGTTAAGTCTCGCTAAAGGGTTGTCAGGATATCACCTATTTCCCACAGATATTGACGAGTGTGAGCTTCACAACGGCGGTTGCGATCACTTCTGCAGGAACACCATTGGCAGCTTTGAGTGCAACTGCAGGAAAGGCTTCAAGCTGCTGACGGACGAACGCTCTTGCCAAGGTAGAAATGCCTTCCTACTTGTTTGCTTTCTTGTAAATGTGGAGCGTGTGGCTCGAAGCTGCACAAAATTGATTTGTATGGTGAAGGTATGCTGATAAGACAGGGTGGGACATCTCAACAATAGCAGTAGTTCTGCCATCCAAGACAGTTGTAAAATGGTAGATACACAGTGGGTTTGTCATTACAAATACAAAACTTTTTTAAAATTCTGGTGGAGATCCCAAGGTTTCCAAAGAAAGAATGTGTTGCAGAATTACATGACAAATGTGTATAAAATGTTGCACAACACATCCAGATATTGTTGATTTGATGTAATGCTGCAACCATAAAACAATGGCATCTTGGTTTGGAATATTTCACTCAATATAAACGTGACATAGCTTCAATGAAATGCTACAACCAGCAGATACTGAATCGGACAATATTGTACAATATTGAAAATGGCTTTTTTTTCTCAATTTAAAGCCATTTAAGGTGAAATATAAGGGGAAATTAGAGTTCAAAGGGTTAAAGCTGCAATAATTGAATCACAAAAACCATATAGATTCAACTGACAAAAAATGTGTGGAATAATTATGGAATCTGTCAGTGAGACGGCAGATGATGAAAGCCATGCAGGCTCAGACATTATGTGCTTATTCCACGCTTTTTGTTAGCTCAGCCTAAACAGTCCTGAATTAAATCACCCTTGTCAATTTTGGTTATTGCAGCTTGAATGTTTTCACCACATTCTCACAAAGCAGAGGTCTCCCCTGATCTTACTCCAACTCTTAAAGCCAGAGCTACATTACCTCTACAGCTAACGTAGCATACTGCACACAGCCAATTTCATTTTCAAAAACACAAAAGTGTTTTTAAGTGGGAAACCCCTCTTAATTAAGACTGCAACTGACTGCCCTGCTGCCATGTCATCTGCCTGCTTGTGATTACAGATATAGATGAGTGTTTTTTTGAGAGGACATGTGATCACATGTGTGTGAACTCCCCTGGTGGTTTTGAGTGTGTGTGCAACAAAGGCTACACCCTGTACGGACTGGCCCACTGTGGAGGTGAGACTAAGTGTGTGTGTGTGTGTGGGTGTGTGTGTGTTAGGGTGGTGGTGGGGGGGGCTACACAAAACCACTTTGGCATCAGGCACAGTTATGTGATTTATAGCTGTATTTAATTGTTAAACATGAAGTCACAAGATTAAAAAAGTAAATATTTACTTGTTCAGCGGTGAAGCGGAACATATAATTATTATAATAATGTTTTTTCCCCTTTCCTCGCAGACATAAATGAATGCAGTGTGAACAATGGAGGTTGTGAGCAACGTTGTGAGAACACTATGGGTGGATTTGAATGCCACTGCCATCCTGGTTATAAGCTACACTGGAACAAAAAGGATTGCATTGGTAAGCCAGTGCCTCTGCCTATATATATATGAGGCATTTGCACATCTGGTATGTGTCATTCTCTTTGGAAAGTGTGAAAAGTGATAATACATGCCATCCAACATTATTATGAACTGAAACTTGGGAGGGACAAAAACAGGAGATACTTTTAGTTGTTTTCTTTTTCTCTTTAATTTTCTGTCACCAGTTTTCTTGTGCTTGAAAAACATAAAAAGTCACACAGCTGCAGTGCTTTTGGTGCGTTACAGTATTGGTCTTGTCTGTTGTTCTTTCTGTGTCTCACCCTCATGTGCCTTTTCCTCCTGTTACAATCAAGCGTGTTCTTTTATACCTTGGAGTTTGTTGTGGTTTCTATCTAGAGGCTGAGGGTTTACCACCTGCAAACCCCCCCTCTAAACCTACCTTGAACTGCAGTAAGCAGGAGGGAGGAGACCGCTGCTTCCTGACATGCCAGTCCCAAGTTCACATCAGTAGTGGTGAGTTGGTTAGCAGGCTAGTCAGCTAGTTGTTTGAATAGTCGGCAGCGTCGGCCTGCAGAGCAAAGCTTCATGTTCTTACATGCTGCCTGTTTGCTTTCACGACTTGGCTTTTGTGGCCCTAACTTTTGTCTCTGTCGGTCTGTGTGTCACGGCCCCATGTGTGTTTTCAGGGACGGAGGATTCCTACACTGTGACCTGTGGAATGCCTCTGCCCTGCTTGGCTGAAGCACAAAAGAACAACAGTGGCTTGTATTGCTTGGGCAAGTACAGAGCATCACAGATTTTCATCAGCCTCTATCTCTCCACTTTGACACACAGAACAGTAACAACTTGATAGCAACACCGGAATTCATTGTGCTCATTTGATGTATAGATAAAAGGATTTTGTACTCATATTTTGTTTCTCTTGTAGGTCCAGAGACGCCAAGTGTCCCACGCATTAAGACCACAGCCACTTTCAGGTCTGGTACCACAAAGTGCAACTTAAAACGAAGTCAAGAGAGACTGAAGGAGAGCCTTAACTCTGCACACTCAGGTACAGAGGTTCTTATACCACATGATTAACAACCCATCTGAATACAAGACTGATAGACATGGAATTAAATTACAACTCGTTCCTGTTACTGTTTGTAAAATAATTTGGGTTTGCCATGATGTGCCAACATCTCATACAGCTGTCCAGAAATGATGAAGCAGACCTGCTTCAAAGTTATGCCAAACCTATAGCCAACCACGAAGGAAATTTGTAGCGAAAACGGTGCAATGTTCAGTGTTTTGAATATCTGAATACTACACATTGTCTGGCAGTGACAGGGGAAGGTGTAATTAGCCATGGCATGCCTTTCAGTTGGGTCCGACGTAGCCATCAGTCAAATGGATTTGCGATTGTGGGATTATTTTGTTTCTCCAAAGGGTTCCGGCATGGTCTTTTACATCACTCAAATTCACTGAAAGGGCACATAATTGCTTTAAATAAAGGATGATTTCTTGGTGCCATTCTGTCATCTTCCTTTGAACTTGCCTTTCTACATACTGATAAAAGTGTGGGGGGATCTTATATGATTAACTGCTTTGACAGATTATTTAACACATATTTTTATTGCTTGTCTTTCTTTTCTGATACACTTTCAATACTTAGAGTAGATCGTCAATCAATATGTCAATCCAGTAACTGGTTGTACAGTTGTGCCATAACTTGTTCCTAGTATTAGAGGCTGTGATTTTCTTTAATGCTTGTGTGATTGCGTGTGTTTGTCTGTTTCTTTGTTTCTGTCGGGATTCCGGGTTGGTTCCGGTTGGTTGTCTCCCATGTCCACAGATAGCAGGTTTCTCTTCACTGAAAACATCCAGTTCAGCTACGTGAGCCTGCGCTGCACCTCGTCTGGACGGCGAATGCGCAGCCGCCACGGCAGGAAAGCCAGTGAGGAGGATGGCTCCTCTATCACAGCTGAGTTTGAGCTGGATGTGAACCTAGAGGAGGTAACAGGTTGGTCTCTCTGTGCTGCCTGCCTGCCTGCATGTGACCTCAGCTTCTCTTTCTTTCTTTGCTCTCTGTTTGTCACTAAACAAACCAAACTGGTAAAGTATCTCCTGTTTTGACTTGGCTGTGGTGGTGGGTCGAGACACAGGGTTGAGGTGTTTCATATTTTTTTATGAATGGTGGCCAAGACTGTTCTTTCCTTGATTTTAGTGTTTGTATGGTGAAAGGTGTTGGTGGGCATTTAGTATTTGCATTTAGGTATGAATGCACGGTGTACTGGTAGGTATGTGATATGATATTGTGCCCCAGAGACAGCTGTGGTATTGAGTGTTTCTCTCAGCAGAGAGCTGCGATCTGAACTGCGTGCGTCGTCGCTCAGAGAAGCGGCTCAGGAAAACCATCCGAACCCTGAGAAAGTCCATCAACCGGGAACAGTTCCACCTCCACTTTGCTGGATCAGACTACGAGCTGGCCAAGAGCCTGGGCCAGCCAGTAGACCTGCCAGGGCAGTGTGTGGCAGGACAGGTGCTGGTGGGCAGGAAGTGTGGTGAGTAGGCACTCTTTGCATTTACCCATGATTAGGACATTGACCATTCAGTGAGGCAGCATTTACACTGGAAATCTCAATGCTTTTCACCTCTCAAGCACTTCTGGTCCTGCTAACACACGGCAGCAATGACTTTAACTAGTTCCTACACACAGACTAGTTTCATAGTCATGTCTACTACTTCAGTCAAGTAACTGAAGTAGTCCATGCCAGTGAGATATATTTAGACAAGTTGGTTTAATGATTGGATTTGGAGCAGGTGTTGGCCAGATGAGTGCCGTATTTGGTTTTCAGACATGCTGTAATGAGCTTGCAGGGAAGAACAGAGAGACTGTTGTTGGCCCTCCAAGCTATGAGATCTTCCAGCATCTCCGCAGGATAAGAGTGTAACGTGACGGGTGATGGCAGGTTCCTGGGTAGCTGTTGCCTCTTGGTTGGGTTTTATATACAACCCATAATGGTGAAAATGTTCATGACGCATAATGGCACACTGTGCTGGTGGGCTGAAGGCTGGTATGTGTTTTCTCTGGCTGAGATGAGTGCGCGCCCCTTAGTTTTGGGCCTCAGTTCTCTGCCAGCTGCATGCTGTCTTAATATCAGTGTGAATAAAAAGGGAGGTATCACTGTTGAGATGTTGAAATGTTTGAAATTGAACGGCCTTGTGTTTTATTTACCAAGAGAATCAATTGACTAATCCTCATTCTGAACTACCATCGTGTCATGAAGGAAATCGAGTAGATAATTTGAATAGAACCAATGAAGGGTGGAAAGTGCTTTCCTTCAGTCTTTCTAGGTCTTTGAACTTCTGCTGCTGGAGAACAATAAGCTATTCTATAGCTTTCTAGGAGATTATTTCACTTTGACTTTGAGACAAAATGTCACTTAATGCAGCAATCATTTGCTCTGTCTCCAAACAGGTATATGTTCTTTTTACCCTTTGTGTCTAATTTACATGAAATACATTTCTTGTGCTGAGCTGATATGATATAAAATTCAACTGCTCCTGTTGGGTGTTTTTATGCTTCAATAACAAGGTCTTAAGTATCTTGATTTCTTAACTCAGTATTCCCCCGCTGCACTTTCAGGTCAACATTAAGCAGTCTATTGGCCGTGGCAGGGGTGCAGACATGTAATTTGGGAGGGGGCCTGAAAGGCATTCTTAACCTCCAGCTCTTTAAAGGAGCTATATTTTTCCCTCCTCCCCCACCCCACTCGGGCTTAGCTCTGAGTGCAGTTTAGTCCTTTCAGTTTGCCCACTCCATTGAAAACCTCATTGGGGCTTGTTCTCACTGCCTCAGAAGGAGAGGAGACTAAAGCTGTCCCGCCATAACAACATAGCCTGTCGCACTTGGAGAAAAGCTGTGCTTTCCTTAATCTTTTGTGCATTCTTTAAAGCATTTCTCTCTCCTTCTCTGGTATATTAGTGTTCAAGGTTGTATTAGCTTTTATACTACTCCAGCATATAATCTCTGTGTAAACACTTGGTGTGATTTTTTTTTATTATTAGTAATGAAGGCATTTTTCCTTTCCCTTGATTGTGTTTTATTATTTCAATTAATTTTAAAAGACACATAAAGACCTCAACTTGTCAGCTAGATTGCTTGATAGTATCTGTTTTGTTTTACCACATGAAAAGTAAAACACAACTTTGGTAAAGCATAGCAGGTAAATGATCAAGAGATGCTGTGAAGTGAGCTCGTCCACTTGTTCCCATCTATTTGATAGTGATAGCCAACTTGTTTGCGTGTTTGTTTTAACATTGGAGATGTTTAGGAAGTGCTGTTGATTCAAGCTGGCAGTTTGAGTGCTGCGGCCCCCCTGCCCCCAGGCAGGGCCACTTTGCATGACCCCCAGCCACTAAACTGCTAAAGAGAATTGACTTCAGCCACACCATGGGAATCAATTAGCATCAGCTGTTTGGGCCTCTGCTTGATGGGCGCAAGAAGCGATTGGGCCAAGCAGAATGGGGGGATTCAGAAACCTGACCCCTTTTATTGGGTTCAGCTCCTTACCACTGTGATACCGTAGTGTTTTCCTATGTCATCAAGTAGGCAAAGACTGAGGACTTGAATAGAGGTGAAAGGTCTTTTAAACCTCTTTGGGGCCATCAATTCGAGGACTCTATAGAACAGGTTCTTTGCATTTGAAAGGCTTCAAGTTTTTTTTTTTCTCTCACTCTCACTCTCTCTCTTCTCTCCCTCCTTCCCTCTGTCAAATAAAAGCTGTTAGAGGACAATGCAATGATGGCTCCTCATGGTCTTTCAGAATAAACAATAGGCTGCAAAAAATGAACTGCTCTTGAGAGAATTACATTTTCTTTCTTTGAAGGAAAATCTAACAATTTGCTGAGCCACATATAATGGATCTATGTTAAAGCTTTTGTGTGTCAACTTTTTAGAAATAGTGGCTCTCTGCTGAGAGGCAAATCTTTAAGGCTACTACCAAGGCACTTTTTGGACTAAAGGCCTGAGGGCCTAATTGATTCATTCTGTTGTGAGATCAGCTAGTTTTCAAGTCATGAAGTTCTGAACACCAGCAGACAGACACAGTAATTCCCAAATTAATTACAGGCATCACTCTAGATGGTAGGAACCAAAGCAAAATGGTGCTCATCCCTTTAATCAAGTCTGTTCACTCTTCTGAGATAAGTGGCAAATAAGCCCTTTGATTTGCTTGTGTGTGCTTTTGCAAGAGGTGCGGGTGCTTATGATAGCATTAAGAGCTCTTCCCCGATGCACAGTCTTGCTGTATGAAGTATTAGCACTTGTCTGATGTGGGACACAAAGGCAGCTGTGGAAAGGCTTGCTGCTTCTATATGTCTGAATTTTTTTTTTGCATACGTAGCTACAACAGGTTTAAGTGAGTTTTAACAGCTTAACACTGCATTTCCTATTGTGTGTGTATATTTGTGTCTCTTCTGTTTGTGTGTGTTCTGTCTGTATTTGCGATGCACAACTTCCTGTGTAAATGTGGGTATATGTGCAAAGGGCCAATGCTTCGTTGTTGGTGTCCCTAAAGAAAGGTTTTTGGTCCTTGTCTGATCTGTGCCATTAGTGACAGTGTTTATTGGTACCGCATTGCTTAGTAATGCTACAGTCGTAATGTTACACTAATGTTACTACTTTTCCCAGTAATGTACTAGTGGGGGGATGGAGGGTGGGGCCTTGGAGGTTCTCCAACAGGTTAGATTTTACTGAGTGAAAGCATGGCAAATCAGGCAGCAAGACTACTAGCTTATTACACTGTAGTGAATTAACAATATGGTGTTGGAAAAGATAATTAAGCTACATACAATGAGAAATTAAATGGGGCGACTATGGTCTGTGACGGTGGCTAAAATTCCACCTGCATTCAACCATTTTATTTTCTCCAAGGCTGGATTTTTTAAATGTTTGGTCGTACCACTGGCTACCATGCATTTAAATTATTCCATTCATTAATTGCTTTGAATAAACAACTACTGCAGCAGTGCCAATTTATAGATGAAAGCCACTTTTTAGAAAGACGTTGCATGTGCAACACATAACTGTCCTGCCTGATTCACAGGGTCTTAATTCTCACTTTCAAAATTAGTCCGGCATCATAAAAATGCTACCTGCGTTACACTGAAATTAATCACACCGCAATTAATTTAATCAGTGTGTCTCTCGTGATGTTTGTGACTAGTTATCTATCAGAAGCTGTGGTATCTATCAAGGTTATGATAAACATTCACAGGATGAATGTAATAATGATTTACTACGGGTTGTATGTACAAAATTTTATAAGAGATTATATAATGTGTCAGTAAAGACATGTTCTTTTATGTCAGTGCTTACAGCTAGTTATCTAGGTTGTCTCATTGATATTTAAAAGTTATCTAAATCCCTCTGATTGACCTTGAGCCTAAAGCACACAATAATCGATCAGCTGTCATAATAACTGAAATAATTTATGCTTCATCTTGTTTACTAAAATCTATTCACATTAACCTGCTGAAGTATTTAAAACTCCGTTGACGCTGCGCTGGCAAGGTTTCCAGTTGACTTGCTGCTCCAAAACAAACACAACTTGCTAAATTGGCTTCTGATTGGTCAGCAATTGATCAGGCAGATGTGTAAGGAACCCATGTGTTTCTACAGTTACGCAGAGACAGACAGAGATTTAATAAGTCTAAAGGGAAAACAGGAAAAAAAAAATCACAGTCTTCTGGCCTTTAATTGTTTGCACAAGGTCAAATCGCAATTGTAATTTTTATTTTATTAATAATAAAAACTTTTACATCATCTGTCAGCTGCCATTCCTTTTTTCTTCCCTTACATTATCAAACATGTTAAAACGCTCATGTTAAGAAACTGAGAAATTCATTTAGAAATCAGAAACTTTTGACAAGTGGGAGCATTTGCCCGTTTCCTCTTTTGAGTCCGTCCTGCAAGCACGCACAAACGCTGCTCCGCCGCACAATTACTGTTTCTGTTTGAACACACATGAGAGGCAGCAGATGAAGTCTGGGCTGCCTCTCTTGTTTGAAGACTCCGGCTTGATGATTGTTCAGGTTTAATGGTCTTGTCGTGCAACTGAGCCGCAATATTTGTAGTGTAGATCTACAGTGCGGTTAGGACTGTTTCATTATGTGTAGCTGGAGGGCCGACTTCTGTAGTTGTTCATTCATGTCTGTGTTTTACGTTGTCTGTCTCACCTGTCTTGGTTTTTGTAGTCGGTTGTTGCTACTTCAAATTGATCTGTCTAAAAAATTAACGCAAAAGCTACTTAATATTTATTTTGACCATAACACCCTTTACAGTCTTTTATTAATTTTTTCCTTCTTAAATTTCATTTATTTTTATCACTATCACATCATTTATTACTGTTTGGCTTTACTTGTCTTTATTCTTTTTATTGATTTTTCTTTTCAATTTTATCACTCTATTCTGAAGGACGTTGTTGATGTATTTTGAACAGTTCTGTAAATTAAGATAATTGTTATTATTACCAGTGCAGACACATCATTTAGTTTTAGGTTTTAGGTTGCTTACTTCATTCCTTATTTTGGTTGTACCATCCTGAGCCGAGTTGTGCTTTGTGTAGAGGCAGGGATGCACATGTGTGAATCATTTAGGTGATTCTTAATCTAATTTGGTCTCACTCCGCCACCCTCTGTTAGTGAGCTGCACCGCTGGGACGTACTATGACGGCGACCAGGGAAGGTGTGTCCTGTGCCCGGCGGGAACGTATCAAGACGAGGAGGGGCAGATGTCCTGTGAGCTCTGTCCTGGGCCTGAAGGGAGATCAAACTCCAAGGTGGTTGGGGCTCGAAACATCTCAGAGTGTGGAGGTAAGAAAACTATAGCAAGTGCCATTATAAGCTGAAGTCAACAGATGCAGGCTATGAATAATCGGAGCGATGGCACACTTTATTTGGGTTATTTTTCAGGCTTTGCGGTGCGTAGTGACGGGAATGATGGCAAAGATTAGGGGATGACGTGACAATTGTTTTGAACTGGCCTGAAAAACACTGTAATGTTGCAAGTGCTTTTTTTTTTGCACCTCAGCACTGTGAGGCACCAGGAGGCCCGAGCTGATCACGTGAAAGCTCAGTTTACACTTGAACAGAAACACAGCTTGTACAGGAAGACCTGAACAAGTCAAAACAGCAGCTGTAAGCAATAGGGATTTATCCAACCAAATATTATGAGCATTACGATTTTTAAAATAAAGCAGATAGTCTATATCAGCATAATCAGTACACAGACTTTAGTTTCCACTCCAAAAACAGTGTGGCGGGTCGGCCTTGCAAGCAGGTCCACCAGTAACCAAGAAAAAGAAGATTTGGAAACTGCTTTTTATACAGATTGAAAATATTTCTTCTTTTTATTTTTCTTAGGTATATATACCAGTGATTTTTCATGTTTAGCATAATATCTATAAAATGTATGAACTTCACATTTCTGCTAATCTTTTCCCAAAGGAAGAAGTCATATTTTAAAACTCCTGTATCATTTTCCTACCTTTTATCCAGCGATTGGTCTCTATTCATTCCACTGTGATATGAAAATGAACTTTCAGATACTTCAGTCTTTCTTCACACCAGTATGCCATCACTGTAATAAAGTCGTCCACATTCGTTTTCCTAAAAGCAGCAGCACTGTTGTGTTTTGATGACTTGTATTTTGGTGGAGTGAAACAGCTCCTCTAACAGAAAGTAGTCCCCAGAGAAACCTTTGTTTTTCACAGACAATTATCAGTTCTGTAGTTTATGAATGCTGATGACTTTGTCAGCAAAGACGCAGAACATTAGAAGATGGGTATTTCAACTAAAAATTCTAATTTGAAAATCAGGGGAATTTTGTTTATATGTTGTGAAATCTTTAGTGCCCCAGCATGATTTGCAGAATGGTTTGTTGACATGTGGGTAAATCGGCATAAATGGGCCAAACATTCAAAATCACTGGTATGGTCTTTTAATGTAGGAATGTGTTTAGAGTGCCCTATCTAGATGTTATGTGCATATAAACTGTAACACAAGTATTCAGATCAGTACATGGCTGTATGATAGCTTGTATCAAAGTCTAAGATCGTTTTCTCACAAAAAATAATTATTTAAAGTTGTTCCCTGAGCCATTCACACATATCCATTACAATTAAATGGCAACAGTGGACACCCACATTTCAAATAAAAAAACAACAATAAGTAGTTATGATGGTCCATTTGTATGCAATGCAGTGGGTGTGAGTCACCTTTGTTCACCTCTGGATAGCCAACAGATCCAGTCATAATCACAGTGCAAAGATATACAAAAAATATATATATATCCATGAAAGAGCACAGAAAGGTTCTCCTTGATGGTCTGATATGCTAAAAAGTTATCTTTAAATGAGCCTTTTAGAATTTCATCCTGTTATGAATATGAACCACACAGGAAGTAATGCTGTCCCGATAAGGATCTCCCTGGCAGATGTTCTGCTTTGTATAAAGTCAAAGAAGCCTGGGCTTAGACGTTAAAGATGTATTTGAATTCAAAAGGCATACCCCGGCCATTCCCAGTCCTGAATGAAAGGAAAACAAGCCACCATGTTTTGGTCTCCTCCACTGCTGTAATCGCAGCCGCAAAGTGACTGCAATGTCCCAGATCCCATCTCCTGCCTCGCTCAGTGACAGACTAAACAACAAGAGCTATCAGCAGACTCCCCCAGTTTGTGTAAGTCACTCAGGAGATATGTGAAAGGTGGTTCAGTTGCAGATAAAACACATTACATCACTCCATTAGCATTTAGGGGGCTTAAGGTTTGCTAATCGCTCTTATCTTAATGGTAAGGGAGTGGATTTTCTCTTACTGGGCAAGAAATGGGATGTCATGGGAAATGGTAAAGCCATGAAAAATTAATTCAAGGCAAATGGTGCATCTCCATAGGGCGCTCCAGGGACATGATACAGGCCAAAAAGTTTCCCAAAATGATGCCCTCTGTAACATCATGTAACAACATCTCTGACATTTTTACTACCTGTGTGATATCCCCTGTGGTTTTATGAGCATATCAGTTAGCCTGGCATCTGCTAGGCATGCTAGGGTTGGCACACTTGGGGTTTTCCAAGGTGCACACACACAAAGTTGTATTAGTTTCAGTAAACCAGTAGTTTCACAAAAACATGCAATGCTGCAATGTTGCTCAAATCGCTGCTTTCAAGTGTGATCAACTGCTGCTCTTTAGCTGGCACCTTTCAACTCAAAAAGTTCTCATTTCAGTTCTCATTTTGTTTCGATCCACTGATCATAGATTGGCCTTGCCTGCACCTGTTTGGAGTCTTTAAAACTCTAACTGTAGCAAATGTTTTTGTGTGCTCAGGTCAGTGCTCCCCAGGTCAATACTCTCACGATGGCTTCATCCCTTGCCTGCCCTGTGTGCTGGGAACCTACCAGCCAGAAGTGGGCCGCACCTCCTGTTTCCCTTGCGGAGGGAACCTGGTCACAAAACACACGGGTGCTGTTTCCTTCCAGCAGTGTGAGACTAAAGGTGAGGGGCTCATCTTTCATGTTGTTGTCCTAGGATTAGAGCACCGTAACTCCATTTTTTTAATGATTTAACATAAAAGGAAGAATTACATGGTCCTGCATGAACATATAAAAATGCATTGGATAAACTTAAAAATGCATGGATGTTAAAGTAAAAACAAGCCTACTTTGTGCGTGAGTTCCTCCAAAGCTGACATTCTGGAGAAATGAGGTTTTCACCTGCCAACAGCATCATGTTGTTGTACAGTTTAACATTCTCAAGGATATTAAGAGGAGCTCTCCTGCCCTCTGCAGCGGTTTCTTTGAACTTTAAACTAACTCCCTGTAATCTCTCTCTTTGACTCCTGCAGTCCAGTGCTCTCCCGGTCATTACTACAACACCAGTACACACCGCTGTATCCGCTGTCCTATGGGCACTTATCAAGTGGAGTTTGGCCAGAACTACTGCATAGCCTGCCCTGGAAATACCACCACTGACTTCGATGGCTCCACTAACATCATGCAGTGTAAAAGTATGTATGTTTGTTCGTAAAACAAGACTGTTTCTGAGTGCATGCTGCTTGTATTACATGCAGCAAATTGTGTATAGCAGCGACACAATGCACTGCAAAAAATCTCCATCTTAACAATTCATTCAGTCTCATATTCAGTCTTTTAATCTTTTTCTTTAAACAGGTGAAAAAATGTGCTTGTGGAACGAGATATTTTATACTTATTTCCAGTGCAGTTTCACTTGTTTCAGAAATTGTTGTGGAAAATATAAATATGTCGAATATAAATATGTAGTTTAGTGAAATTAAACCAGATCGTTCTGTGCCACAGTCTCTATTTCTGGTCTTTATAATTAGCATCACTGCACCAAGAATGAGTAAACTATTTGACACGGTTCTGTCACTTCACAGACCGGCAGTGTGGAGGAGAACTGGGAGATTTTACCGGCTACATTGAGTCACCCAACTACCCAGGGAACTACCCGGCTAATATCGAGTGCACCTGGACCATCAACCCCCCGCCCAAACGCAGGATCCTCATTGTCGTCCCAGAAATCTACCTCCCTATCGAGGATGAGTGTGGAGACTACCTAGTCATGAGAAAAAGCTGTGAGTCCGAAGTGCTGTTGATGTGATTTCACCACAGGTGGCCAGATTGGTGTGATAAATGTCTGTTGAAATGAAAGCTGTTGTCAGGGTTGCCAGGGAAAACTATATAATGTGTCGGAGGCTGATCCTATTGTGCCCATACCCTGATTTGACAGCTCTCTCCAACTCCGTGACCACTTATGAGACTTGTCAGACATACGAACGACCCATCGCTTTCACCTCCCGGTCCAAGAGGCTGTGGATACAGTTCAAATCCAACGAGGGAAACAGTGGGAAAGGCTTCCAGGTTCCATATGTTACATATGATGGTGAGAGAGAAATGTGACAACTTGCAGCATATAATATAATAATGTTTCTGCCCTCATTTATTTAATAAATTCCAAGGAATCTTTTGCCTTAAGGATTTTTTTGTTTGTTTGTTTCAGAGGACTACCAAGAATTAATAGAAGATATTGTCAGAGATGGAAGATTATATGCATCAGAGAATCACCAGGAAATTCTTAAGGTAATTAACTGTTGTGTTCAAAAACATTGGCATACTATCGCAAAAAAAGTTCCCTACAGTATGAAATGGTGCCCTGTACCTTTAGATTTAATGTCATATTTGCATACATATTTTCCAAATATAGACTGTTGTTGAGGGCATGCCTGCTGCAGGGTATGCCAAGGTATGTTTTCAATCAGTACAAAGTTAATTGAGTAGATCAAAACATTTAATTAGCATGTTGTTAAAAAAGTTCATCATCTAGCCCGCCCAATACAAAACCACACTTGGTAATGATAGAGGTGTCAGAATTTCCATCAATTTACCCAGGAAACTGCAAGTCCACTCATTTTCATCTTATATGAGTATAGTGCCCTCTTTTGGAGATATGTAGAAATGCAAGTTACATACAATATGGCTTTCCTTTTAATTCATGTAATGTGTTTCCCATCAGGACAAGAAGCTCATGAAGGCCTTGTTCGACGTCCTGGCCCACCCACAGAACTTCTTCAACTACACAGCACAGGAGTCAAGAGAAATGTTCCCCAAATCCTTCATCCGATTCCTGCGCTCCAAAGTCCTAAGATTCCTGCGTCCGTAGGATACACGGTGATCCTTCTCTACTTGCTTTGTGGATGTTTCATTAAAACTTAGACAAGATACCAGCATCAGTTCTCTCCACTGACCACTTGAAGAGCTCTCGATAGTTATCCTGTTCTCACATGGACCGACACCACAGTGGCCTACACAGCTGATCCTAAAGAGAAAGCAGACACGCCAAGCATGCAGACTTTTGTAAGTGGACTTTAACTGGACGTTTGAGATACAAAGAAAGATTTGTTCTAAAAATGCTCTGGAGCGCAGACATGAGTGTGCTGCCTCAGACAGCCAATAGGGTTTCTTTTTCCAGCTGTTCCATTTGTTTGGAAATATGTCTGAATGCAAGTTTGCAATGACTTCATAACCTCCTCTCCACCTCCGGATTAAAATCCAATGTGCTAGCTTGCTCTTTATTTTTATTTTTATTTTTATTTTTTTTTTTTGAAAGATTTGAAAAGTCTTTATTTTCATATTAGTAATACAGTATGCATCTATCTGAATATTGCTAAATACATATTCAAATCACAACATAATGAGAATGTTGCTAATAGCATTGTGATAAGACACAAGTATGGTAGCTAACTGAGATATATACTGAATGTCAGCAATATATAGAGTGTGTATGTAGTCATAACATAGGCTACTGTCTCACAGGTAGAGTTGAATTGTTGACAGAAATACTGCTAAATATAAGAAACAAAATATAGCACATACGTGACCTTTTCTTGGGAACATTATAGCACTGCAAAATATGTAGTGACACCACAAAAGCAATTATTCTTATGAATGTTTTGTATATGATGTAAAAAGTTGTAGGTGAAATGCTCGTGCATTGTAGCAAATAAATCCAGCCCATGTTCATTTTGTGATGTTTCGAGGTGACCAGGAAAACATTTCCCCTTCTACAAAAACCACGTGTTGGCTTTTAGGGTGTTTGTTAAACATCATCGCAGTATCAAAAGGTCACTGCCAACACTTTTCACTATGAACCAGCAGCAACCAAAGACAACTCTTCACTCTGCAGACACTCACACACTCGAACGTCATGGAGCAATGTGATTTGAGATGTGGAGTGATAAGAGGAGAGAGAAAAGAAAGACATGATCGGATATGAAATGCAGGTTTTGTTAAAAAAAAAAAGACAGAAAAAAGAAAAATTGAAATAGAATTACTCTATTCACTTGTCTTAGATAATAAATGTCTGTATATTTTTTATCATTTTGTACATCTAACATGCTGTAAATAAAGATAGTAAACTTATTTGTGCGGTTTGTTTAATTGTAAATTAGGCAAACACACACACACACAGACTTATTTGGATGCAAAATGATACAATAACATGAGGTTTCCCTGCAGAAAGCTTACTTTGCACTGTTGGTATATTCAGGTGCATCAGAAGAGTAAATAAAAGCTACAGCCCTTTTGTACATACCTAAGGTTTTTATAATAAATATCTATTTTTATGTTCATATTTGGACAGATGAGATTTACATATACATGAGGGCTCCCAAACATTTTCATGAGCCCCAAACTGATGTGCTTTAAAGTAGTGTCCCACAAAAACCTCCCTTTGAGAATACACTATATGGACAAAAGTATTGGGATACACCCTCGTCCAATATCAGTGTCTGACCTCACAAATGCTCTTCTGGATGAGTGGGCAAAAATTCCCATAGAGACACTCCAAAATCTTGCAGAAAGCCTTCCCAGAGGAGTGGAAGCTGTTCTAGCTGCAAAGGAGGGTAAAATTCCATATTAATACCTATGGATTTAGAATGGGAGGTCAGAAAAGCTCCTGTAGGTGTGATGTGGAGGTGGCACAATGCTTTTGTCCATATAGTGTATGTGCTGTTGCATATAACACAGAACAACAATGTTACATATTGTATCATAACTGGCACATTTGTTGTTATCCATCGCCCATCTCTTGTCCATGTTTTGTGCCATCCTCTACCCACTCTCTGTGGCTTTCCTGTGAGGAGATGAGGAATGCTGGTTATAATGCAGTGCATACATTTGACCACAGAATCACGCAGTGCTCAGTCTGCCATGTGGATGTGCGGAGACAGCTGTAGGGAGAGCTGTATCACCAGTTACAGGAATTCACATTTATACCATTCATAAGTTAAGTGAAATCAAGTCAGGTTTATTTATCTAGTCCCTTTCACAAAAGGCTTCACAATGCAGAGAAGTATACAGGCAAGTAAACAACCAAAATTCACACTTTCACAATTATGGGTGGATTTGCACATATGCATGCAGTAAACACAAAGCATATACCACAAGGAAAGCACAACAAAGTAAGGATAAAATGTAGTATAAACTATATAAAATATTACAATACATGTATTATCAAATTTACCTTCAGTAAAAGCAGCAATAACAAGACAATGCCAGTAATACAACATCACAAACATATCCCTACTACTGTGTACAATACAAAATACCACATGTGTAGCCTGCAGTGCAGTTGTGCAAATTGTAAGAGTTATAGTAATATCTCGGTATATGGTATAATAAATAGACTGGCTCCCTTGAAACCTCCAGTGAACATCATGGGTGTTTGGGTTCACTTCATTTGTCTTAAGATATGGGCCTAATGGAAACCCACCATACTACACCCATAGATACACCTCACACTGCATGCAGCATGTAACTCGGGGCACATAGTCTTAAGTGGGCTGTTAGTATTCCCTTCAAAAGTAATATGGGGGTTGGTAAATAATGCCTGCTGTGCATGTGAAGGTTTAGGCTCCATATTCACTGACTTTAACCCCTTCAGTGTAACTTCTAACACTGCAACACTATCTGCGAAAAGTCACAAGGAGCGCTGCTTTATCTTGAGCCACCGAACACTTGAAAACTTAGGTTATTTTCCACTGCTGTTTAACTGTTATTACTTCTGTTTAACTGTTATTACTTCTGTTGAAATTGTTCATATTCCTATCTTTTTATAATCCTTGTTCATAGTGTCTATATTGCTTACTAGTCCAGTCATTTTATGAAAAAACCTAGGACAAATTGCAAGAGAACCAAACTCAACTGATTTTGTATCCTCAGTTTGTCCTGAGTGAGGGAAAAAAAGTCCCAAGAAATCTCATTGGTGGAAAGTTTTGAAAATCACCTATTTAGGACCACATATTACCAAAAAACACTGTTTTTATCACACAGGGGAAAGGGATTCCAAATTTTACTTTCAGATATCACTATAAAAATTCACAAGTTGATTACACTCACAAAGACAAGAAAAAAAGTCAATTACAAGTTCTTTGAATTATTCTGTTTACACATGCATATCATACATTATCTGATTTGATATGCATTAATAAGGAATATAAGGAATAAATGCCAGAACAGATATTAAAACAGTGAATTAAAAGGTTACTAAATATATAATAACCTTTTAATTCACTGTGATATAGTAACCTTTTAATTCAAGGTTACTATATATATAGTAACCTTTTAATTCACTGTTTAAATGTCTCTTCTATCATTTATTCCTTATATTCCTTATTAGCGCATATCAAATCAGATAATGTGTGATATGCATGTGTAAACAGAATAATTCAAAGAACTAGTAATTGACTTTTTTTCTTGTCTTTGTGTGTGTAATCAACTTGTGAATTTTTATAGTGATATCTGAAAGTAAAATTTTGAACCCCTTTCCCCTGTGTGTTAAAAACAGTGTTTTTTGGTATTATATGGTCATATAAAGGTGATTTTCAAAACTTTCCACCAATGGGATTTCTTGGGACTTTTTTTTCCCTCACTCAGGACAAACTGAGGATACAAAATCAGTTGAGTTTACTTCTCTTGCAATTTGTCCTAGGTTGACCCCAATTTTGGCCTAAAATTACTGGACTATACTGCTATTTATCATGTGTATACTGTATATTTCTTCTAAATTTGCACATTGACCTACCTCTATGCACATTTTATACACCCATGCACACGGTTTTTTCTGTTTTTTTTTTTTTTTTTTGTTGCACATTGCTTTTTGCACACTGGGTTGTACTTAGGTTATTCTGTTGTACTCAGATCTTATTCTGTTATACTTAGATCTTATTCTTTATTTCTATTTTTTTATTTACTTAATTTGTAATCTGTGGATACTGCTGAAGAAAATGTGAATTTCCTGCGGGATGAATAAAGTATCTACCTACCTACCTACCTACCTAAAACTTGAACACTTGAAAGTAAACTCCGCCCCAGCTGCTGACACGCCACCCATCTGGGGCTCCACGGTTACAGTACCCAAACGCTCCCACAGCCCAGTGGACGGAAACTGTCTCCCCGCAGCTCCGGAAGTCGCGAGTCAGCTGATCGGAACCTGGGGTGTTTATGAAAATTAGCTTACAGGCTAACGGCACGTCAGCTAGTGGCGTTTTTTTTTATTTATTTTTACGCGGCTGACAATATTTTAGTTGCCCTGGGAGCGTCATTATTAAGAAAGCTGCCAGTCTGTGACACACTGTAAAAATGAAATCTGTATTCTTTATCGAGTTACTGTCCGTAGTTTGTTTTCTGCTGTTGACACAAGCGGGTGCGAAGGTAAGGCTGTCGCTAGCTCGGTTAGCTCCAGGTTAGCTAGCTCCTATAATAAACCGTGTAGTTAATATTGACACGCTAAATAACAGCCAGTGCTAATTAGTTTCCACTTACGTTAGCCATATAGTGTTTTAACGAGGGTGTAGCGTGTGCTGTAAACCTAGCTACGCAGCTGTAGCTTCTTGTTTTTGTCGACTAATAGTTAGCATGGCAGACAGTTTGTTGACAGTTTCCTTCTTGTGATGGATCTGCAGAACTCAGAAGACATCCGCTGTAAGTGCATCTGTCCGCCTTACAGAGACATCGAGGGACAGATCTACAAACAAAACGTCTCTCTTAAAGACTGGTATGTTGTGCTCACACCGGTGGGAATGATGTGTTTGGATTTCCAGCATGAGCTAACCCTGTCGGATTTTTTTTGTCTGCTGTTTCTCGCATTTTCCAGCAACTGTCTCCATGTGGTGGAGCCGATGCCGGTCGACGGGAAGGACGTGGAGGCTTATTGTTTACGCTGTGAGTGCAAGTATGAGGAGAGGAGCTCTGGGACCATCAAAGTAAGTCACCTACAACAAGTGCAGGGTTTTTCCTGCAAATTATTTTCTGACAAGCGTTGTGGTAGATGGATGTCATTTTAACTGCAGTTGCAGCATTGCGCCCACGTGGTGGCGCTGTATCAACAAGAGTGCACTGGAAGTGAGGAGCATGTGTCTGCAGACCCGGAGACTGCAGATTCAGGCCCGCAGTTTTGGGACCCGCAGTTCTAGGCCCCTCGCAGCGACACCTACTGGACTGGACCCGCAGTACAGGACCCGCAGTTCTACGCCCCTCGTTTTTCCGCGACAGCGCCACCTACTGGACTGGACGATTGTAAAACTGCACCGCTGTCCTGGACCTGCAGTTCTACGCCCCTCGTTTTTCCGCGACAGCGCCACCTACTGGACTGGACGATTGTAAAACTGCACCGCGGTCCTGGACCTGCAGTTCTAGGCCCCTCGTTTTAAATTAAAATTATTTTAAATCATTACTTAATCAAATATTAACCCTTTACATGCCTGTTTGTATCGTATACTACTAATTAAAATTTGTGGAAAAAAACATATAGGCCTACTGAAACTTTGTCAACATACTAACAGGTAATGAGATTATTTTACTATTATTATTACAGTGTGACATGGGTTGCCCATCACCCACAATATTAACTTTGGTGCATTTTTTATTTATTTATTTTTTTATTGCGAGAAATGAAGTGGCGACTGTGAAACAAACTCTGTGGTCTGTTCGCTGCTTTCAGAGCTGGTGTGAGGAGAAGAAAGAGACTGTTGATTTTCACCCGATCTCAGCGTCTGTGTTGCTTGGCAACCATTCTGCCCACTTTCTTGCTGGATTGCACGCTATTGCTTGGTGGAAGAGTAAATACTTCTCAATTTAAGCAATAAGCCCCGAGAAGCAGTGGGTTACAGTGATTTCACAACGGCTGAGGAGCGTTTTGCCGTTGTAAAATCACTGTAACCCACTGCTTCAAGGGACTTACTAATTTTATAAAACGGTTACCCTCCATATTGCCCATAACATAATCACACAAGAAAAAAAAAAAATCAATAATTTATTGGTAATAATGTCACAATAAAATTGAGAACTACTCATTCTTCCACCAAGCAAGATAGAGTGGACAGAACGGTTGCCAAGCAACACAGACGCTAAGATAGCTTGAAAAAGCGGCATATATACCAGCAGTTAAATTATCAACAACGAACGTCAAATTGATTTTGCCAGGCCTAGGCCTACAACATAATGTTTATCTGGTGCGTGTGCATATCTCCGAGACGGCTCTGATTCCAATGAACAAGCCAATAATGACATCCATATCCTTATTTATGCTGTTTGATTGGCATTGTAGTAAACTGTCAAGCAACTCCGTACAGTTGTATAGCAACTACAAAGCAACTGCAGAGAAAAATGTCTGGCTACGCTCATGAAAAAAAGCCGTTAGAATCACAAGATCCCTGGCCTGTTTCCCCGGCTTGTCCATGCGCATGCACGCAAGACAGTGCATGCACGCATATGTGCTTGCACGCACGGCTTTGCATGAGTGTGCCTGTACACATAAGAGCAATGAAAAAAAGTCAGGGGAATCACACAGGCTCCTGTTCCTGCTCCTGTTGTGCATATGCGTGCATGCGAAAACATATTGAGGTATAACAAACCTTTAATCAGTTGTTAGTATGTAGTATTTTGGTGTGATAAACGTTAAACCAGTGCAGTATTGGGGTACAATAAATATTTAAACTGTTAGAATTGAAGGTGTAATAAGCCTTCAAAGCTTCTCCTTTACTGATCCCCGAGGGAAATTCTTGCAGTTTTGCAGTCATCCAGTAGGTGGCGCTGTCGCGGAAAAACGAGGGGCCTAGAACTGCGGGTCCTGTACTGCGGGTCCAGTCCAGTAGGTGGCGCTCTCCTTTACTGATCCCCGAGGGAAATTCTTGCAGTTTTGCAGTCATCCAGTAGGTGGCGCTGTCGCGGAAAAACGAGGGGCCTAGAACTGCGGGTCCTGTACTGCGGGTCCAGTCCAGTAGGTGGCGCTGCGAGGGGCCTAGAACTGCGGGTCCCAAAACTGCGGGCCTGAATCTGCAGTCTCCGGGTCTGCAGACACATACTATTGCTGGAAGTCGCTGCCAAAACTGCCAAAGAGGAAGAACAGAGCCGAGAAATTCCCTTCCTGGCGGATTTTGTTTTGTGTTTCACCCTGCGTTCCAATACCCATACTACCATACTATTTAGTAGGGAGAAAAAAAAAATTAGTATGTCCCAATACATACTAAAATACATACTTTGTAAGGGCAGCTGCAGTACATACTAAAAGTAAAAAGTATAAGTATGCGATTTGGAACGCAGGGTCGGTTTCTTCGCAAGTGTGTGTGTTGAATTATGCTGAAGCATAATTCAATTCAATAATAATCGGCATCCTGGTAGCGGAAGTGAAAATGCAGCTTAGTTTGACTGCTATGTGATGACATACTACGAGCTCACACACGCTGCCGATCTGTGCAGCGTGTGTTTGCCCGCTCAAGTGTGAATTAAAGGATCTTGTCAAACCAACCGATCTCTCGAATTTCCACTTTCCCAGCCATCCTCTTAGCTAGCTGTTTGTGTTTTTAAAACACAGTTCAGTAAGTTCAGTAAGTTTAAAAAAAAAAAAAAAAACTGCCAGTGGAACAAGGAAAATGATCTTGAAACAAGCGAAAGTGGTCTAAAAACAAGTTACTTTTTAGGCGACTGTCTTATTTTACCGGGATTTCCAGGCTATAGCAGCGCACTGACATAGATTGTGAAACAAAGTGAAGAGTTCCCAGTCTGCATTATTTTCACTGGCTAACAGCAGCACACTGGCCTAGCTTGTCTATTCCGAGAAGAGGTATCACTTCGGCTTATTTTTCAATCTATGTTATCACATGCATACTACTGCTCATTCATTGGTAGCTGAATAGGGTAGGTGCACAAGCCCCATACTTCCTGAAAGAAAGACTGTATATTCATTTCCTGTCCTTTACTACTGGATAAAGTGATTAATCAGGTGTGTGAAACACCTTGGGCCTGCCCAGTGCACACCTGATTAATCACTTAATCCAATAGTAAAGGACAGGAAATGAAGATGCAGTCTTTCTTTCAGGAAGTATGGAGTTGGTGCACCTAGCCTATTGTTAGGTCTGTTTGATAAGTAATTTACATTTTTAAAATAATAATAATTTAACATATTGTTAACATAAACATACACTAACACTAAATACCGAGTGTTTGAGCAACATATCTCCTCTGTGCTACAAAGGGTCCCCCCCCATTATTCACATGACGTCACTGTCCATCATGTGCAGGGCACCATCATAATGTACCTGTCCATCTTGGGCCTGCTGCTGCTCTACATGGTGTACCTGACCCTGCTGGAGCCCATGTTGAAAAGGCGTCTGTTTGGACACTCCCAGCTTATCCAGAGCGATGATGATGTTGGGGTATGTTTTACTCTTCCTTTCATGTCATTCAGAATTGTAGTTAGAGAGCTGCTAATCCCATGCAGTTTGAGGCAAAAAGCATGCAGTCCACATGTGTTCTTCTGGCCTGCTGTAAAATGGTGTATTTGTGCAGACTGGGGCCTAAACAGTCTTGGAGTTGCATAAATTGGGTTTGACTGGAAAGCTGAGACTCTTGTGGATTCAGGGAACCCAATTATATTCATATGTGATGATCATAGCCTCCATAGTAGCGACTTCATTGTAGTGAGACCATTTTTTTTTTTTTTTTGATCTCGACATCACTGTATAAAATGACCTATTATGACCTTTAGGATAATCACTGTTTCATGAATCTTTATACTGACAAACTAGAGGATAATTAAAAATAAACACACCGCAGTTAATCATAATATTGAATTACAATATGTAAGATTAAATACTGATTAAGATGTCGTGTCGTGATAGTATTGAATCAGGAGATATAAGCATATTGTCCCAGACCTATTGCTCATAATCTTGTTTGAAACATATCATCCTGTTCCATCATTCTCCCAAAACAAACAAATAAATAAAAGAAACTAACCTTGGGAAGAGATGAATAATTTTATAGATAACAACATTTCCTCTTTTCCATAGAAACATTATATTTGGTTGTGATGTTTTTAATAACAAGGACGATTGCCAAATTCCGTGTTCACAAATGTGATGTTACATAGCAAAAACCTTAAATTCTTTGTATTTCTGAACAAAATAACAACACATGTCAATAATTTCCTCCTCACAAAAAAGCTAACGAAACAGTGAATGTATACAATATTTTCAGAGTTTTTAAGTGAGCACACTTATTTATTTAATTCATTTTTTATTACTTCTTTCTTATCTTCTGTTATATTGTTTTGTTTTTGCTGTATTTTTCTCTTTTGTACCTTTTGTTTTGATTTGGCATCTTAATGCTTCATTTGTTTTGTCTTTAATTACTTTCACCTTCACTTTCATGCCAAGTAAAAATATTTACCCTGTCAGTCAGTAACTGTTATTATGTTTCAAGGTCATTCACACCCCTTATGCATTGTGTAAATTGTTTAACAAGGGATTCAGTCTTTTTTTTATGCTAAAAAATCAACACAGTATTAGGTCTCTGTGGTAATTTTTTTTTATCCTACTGTGGGTGTAGAAATTTTGACTTAGTGAGAGGATGTTTTAGGCAGACTCAGATTGTGTTAAAACACCTTTATCAAAAAAAAAAAAAAAAAAAAAAAAACATCCCAAAGCACATTTTATCAGTAGTTTTGATATTTTCATAGTTAAGGGAAATCAACATGGAAATGTTGATTATGACAGCTTTCCCCAGGGAGTGTTAATGTGAGCAGCTGGGCAGCACTGCAGGATGACTCTGTAATCCAGGAGTAAACACAGGGTTTGATATAGCAGCTGATTGGGAAAATTAGGTTAATAGGGTGTGTCCTCGTGGCTCATTGAGGTTTGGTTAAGGTGCATGTAAAATATTCTCAATCTCATGCTTTAGTTGCATGCCAATCTCTTTCTCTTACTTATATGCTCTGTTACACTCTATTACAAACCATTTAGTGAAGAGGAAATGTCATAAAAATGCTGGAAAGTACATACAGAGAACAATAAGATGAATTGATTTCACATATTATGACAATGTCTTAGTTGCAGTAAGGCAAAAAAAAAAAAAGTGAGAGCTCCACTGTGTGGTCAGAGGCGGTACTGCAGCTGCCTCACTGAGAGCCCTGTGTTTTCACTGGCAGAAAGAGAGAATGTTGAGGTTTCTCTCTCTTCCTAAAATGTGGCTTAGCAGATTGCAGCACTGGGTTTTCTTACAGGGTCACTATGAGAATGTTCTGGTAATGCAGCTGCTACTTGCAGGCCTCACAGAGATTTGTGGAATTGCTTAGTTTGTTTGTTTGCCAGGTAATGGAAGAGTTGTAATGACTTCAGTGTTTCCTCTGCTGCGTTCAAGCAACGGAGCAGAAAAATCCCCACTGCTAGAGAAAACATGAAATTAAATAAACTAACAATGGTATAATTATTTAATTCACTTACAAAACAAAAGAACTACTGTCCTGATGTTGAGAATTGTGGGCTTTTATTACAATCAGGTGGTCAGAAAAGAATTGATAGTACAGCAGTGTGGACCTGAGCTTTAGCTGGGACCAAAATGGAGACAGATGTGTAACCAATACCTCTAAGCACCACTGCAATATAAACAACTAGTTTATATTGCAATAAAAACAATAAACACATTGTCAGACATGCCTGCGATGGCTGTGCGATTTTCCTTTTGCCCAGTCTTCCTCATTAATGTTATTGTGTCAGCCCTACATCCCTATTTCAGCCTTCACGACGTCTGACCTTTGTTTTTCACTTTGCTTTCAGGACCAGCAGCCTTTTGCCAATGCTCACAACGTTCTGTCCCGTTCACACTCCCGACCCAACATGTTAAACAAAGTGGAGCATGCTCAGCAGCGCTGGAGGAGGCAGGTCCAGGAGCAGAGGAAGTCCGTCTTCGACCGCCACGTCGTCCTCAGTTAAACCTTTCCCTTGCAAACAGCATCTCTAGGTGGAGCATAAACACTGTGACACAGCCCCCAGTTTCTATCTCTTCCTCTCTCTCCCTTCTGATTTCAAATGTACATTCCCATTTGTGATTTGTATCCCACGGCGTATGACTACAGTGTTTCAGAGGTGAACGTGGTACAGCGATCTTGTGACTTGTCATGCAGACACCCCCTGGCAGGCGTGTGTGATCAGAGCTGGGGGCCGTGCTATTTAACACTCCAAGCGGCACCAGAGAATTACAGTGCGTTTGTTTTTCCAATCCTAAATGAATTGTCTGTCATAAAAATCTCAAAATGCAAAAACCTAATCTTTGTCTGCTCTCCAATTTGTGAAAGTGCCAAGTCACCAGAAAATAAAATGAAAAATTCATAGTAGAGCCTATACTACATCAGACCAAATTACATTTTCAATCTTTTTTTAAAGTCTTCCAACACGATGGGAGAATTTCAGTTTGTCCTGGACCCAGTAGCTGGTGAAGTCCAATGTTTACTAGTCTCTCACAATCTGACCAGCTACATACACTGTTACAGTAGTAAAGATGATTCAAATGATGGCTGGTGGCTGGGAGAGTGGGCCAACACACTGACTGCAGTAATTTATTAGTACATGGCCGGTGGTAATTTTCCACCTATTGCATAACCTGGAATGACTGCTCTTATCACAAGGGATAGGAAGGAGGGTAAAATGTAAGTGTTTGTATTAGCCTAATTTGAAAATGCATGTTTTATAATAAATCTTTTATACATTCATTTCCAACCATTCATCCCTACCATAATAACACATTTTGTGTCTGAATTGGTGTGAAAACCCCTATTTCATGCACTGTAATCAGTTTGATATTTGGATTTAATTTCACTTAAAGTCATTTCAGAAACTGATGCAATTATACATTTGTATCGTCAGTAAAAGTAGCTTGTGGTATTTATCCTATCTATCAGTCAGTGCCCTGTTCAACTGCCTAGACAAATTTGATGTCTATTCCTTTTTTGGGCGCGGGGGTGGTTCTCACTAGTATGTGCTGGATCCAACCTCAGCTTCTTTATCAAGGTTCGAAATAATATTCATTGTCTTACCTGTAGGACAACGCTGGTATGTGAGATTCTGAGGTGTAAAAAGGAAATTTTGAGTAGCTGGGCTATGTACAGGGGAGGGGGGGAACACCTGTTGCGAGACTTATGAAAGTGTTCTTAACTCTTGTATATGTGATACCTTTAAATTTGAAATAAATTTGTGTAATATTTGTGATTCTGCTGTCTGGAGTGGTATGAAATTTTTAGGGGCATTTATGTCAACTTGGAAAAAAACAGACCTGTCACCAGCATGCAGAGTAGTCATACATCATCTGTTAATTAAACTGCTAAATTTAATAATCCGTAAGTCATTCATATTTTCTTAGGTGGTCTGAGATCTGTCAACTTAGACAACTCAAGACTAAAAATAATGATAGGTCAGCCGTATTAGGTAGCAGGAGACATTTGGATGAAATAAGTCATTTTTGATGTTTTATCCTTATCACTTGATACTCATATTTCACAGAATGCATACTTAGGGTTGAATGTCACTTTGCCTTTCAGTATTTTGGCTAATTATGCTCTATTTGCCAGTAAAGCTGGTATGTAAGTAAGCACCACTGGGATTCTTGGTCTAGGACGGACTGATTCACAAATAAGAGCAGAAGGAATTAAGGAATGTGGTTCACTTTGGCACGGCATTGGTGTTTAATTCCCAAGGCTTCAAAGGAAGCAAATGATTGCCCACTCTCACAGTGCAGAAGAAAAACCACTGCAGCTCCAGGAGCTAGCTTTTAATGCTGTTTATTAGTGAACCAGTCTGAGCTGGAGCATTATGATGGAGGAAATACTCAAAAATCCCAAAGGAGATCAAATGCAAGGGCCTCTGGGGAGGGGAAATCACAGCTATGGCCCCTGCTCAGTGCCTTTGTTCCCAAGAAAACTCCCTTTCCATTGCCCTTGACAAATCATAAAATAAAATAAAATAATAAATTAAATCATTACAGGAAGACTATGTTAGATGGAACTGTAACCCATTTCACTCATATATTCAAGATGCCAGTCAAAGAATATGATGCTGAATCCCTGTGGATAATGCATGCTTACCTTTCTAACCAGCAGATGGTGAGATGATGATTTTCTCTCCAGATTATAGCAAGGGAGGAAGAGGCACAATCAACAGATGAGAAGATAACCTCTTTCCCGGCTGATCTAAATCTCCCCAAGCTCAGTGGAGAACAACGAAAACACACCAAGAATCCAATTACAGAGAGTGAGATAGCAGAGGCAATTAAAGTAGCACCGTCTGGCAAGTCTCCAGGTCAGCATGAATTTACAGAAAAGTTTGTCAAGGGTTACCCTGAAGAATTTATTCCTCTCTCAACCAGGATCAACAGATTATGTCTTCCAATTTTACATCCACACATTTTGCCATGGCTATACAGAGGAGTGCAAAATAACAAGGGAATTCAGCGAACATTCACGTTCATGTTAAATGCAAGTTATGTCTTCTTGTATGTCCCAAATCCAGCTCAATCTATTGCAACACTCTACTCAACTCTTGAACCTCTCCTGTTAACCTCCCATAGGCCTTTTTCACAGCAATTCAAAGATGCTGGAACCCTCTTATGATGGCATGGATGAACTCATTGTTTCGTTCCATTCCTATTCACTAAAGTGTCTGGATCTCAGCAGCCAAACTTCGCAGCTAGGTTGGAAATCTCACCCACAACACACACGCAACAAAAATTATACCAGCTTGTCTGCAGGTGGTGCTGTAATACCATATTTACATGCACAATACATTTGGTCCAAAATAGATTTTTTGCTTCTTCTTACACATTTTGTCCAAGTAACACCAAATTTGGCTCACTTACTGTGCTGACCTTCTTGATTCAAGCTGTTAATTTAATGATATGGAGGAATAATTCACCCACAAAAGGCTTTCATGAAATGCTAGCTTTCAGAAAAGCATCTGTAACTTATCAACTGTTTGTTGACTCAGTGCAAAACTCCTCTTGTGCACAATCAGAGCTAACATCCAAAGGTACTTCCAGTTTCAACAGTAGGTGGTGCTGTAACTAAGCAAAAGTTTGGATCTCAGGATCTAGGCATTTGCATGAAATATCTTTCACATGAGATTGGGTCATGTCCGCTTCATCCTAAAATATTTGGTCATAACTGGCAAAAAGGGGTTTGGTTTACAAGCATTAACTTTTTCTTTCTTTCTTTCTTTTCTTTTTTTTTTTTTTTTTTAAATCAATATTGATTAAAATTAAAATTACACCACAGGTCCTAGAGAGCTGAAATGTTTTAGCCCATTCACTGATGTAACAAAAGTTTGCCTCACTGCAACCTATTGTCAGTTCAGAAGTCTGTCACAAAATACAGTGACAGAATACAATACAATACGACAGTATCTTCCTGTAATTTGCAGCGTATGCACACATTTTTCTGTTCACCAAAATATTTGACAATACACCTGACATCAGAGGAATGATATATGGGTTTGTTTGTTTGTTTGTTTTACAGAATTTTATCATGAACATTGCAATTGTGAATATTTGAAGTTGAGCTGCATGCCAGACTTGATGGCATTTGGCCAGTAGGAGGCGCTGTAGTGACCCTATAACTTTACACACTCAAAGACAGCTATTGTATGTCTGGCACAGACACTTTGTGCAATTCAAGCTCCCTTCCAGTTTGAAAATGTTTTGACTTATAAAACCCATTGAGGAGTGTGGACCACCAATCTCTTGCTTTGTATCCATCACTTGTCAATCATATACATGACAAACACCATTCTGACAATAACGTCCCAGCCTGTCCCATGTCATTTTGTTGACTCAAACTGAAGGAAAATTAGAGATTAGCTCAGTGGGTTAGTCAGGTGTCTCTGTGGCGCAAGGTTCATGGTCCAAATCTCACTATATCTCATTTTCAAAATGTTTCAGATATGACATCCTTGTGATTAGTGGCCTCCCCTGACCTCATTGAGGTAGTACCAATAGCAACACAAGGATTCTTTTAAATACTTGATACCATGTGTCAACTGGTGTTTTGATCCAAACTTTGCATCAACAGCAACATGAGCTCAGTGGGGAAGTTAGATGTCTCTAGAGAAGAAGGTTGATGGTTTAAACCTCACTTTGTCCCATTTTCAAACTGCATTGACCTGAGTTCCTATCTGAGTTCCTATGTATGCAATGGGCCGACGTCCTAAAATAATAATAAAAAAAGACTGTAGACACTTCACATAGACTGAGGCTTTTTTATGTTCACTTTAGTCTCTTATATTTATTCCAAAAACCAAACCGCAACATAAAAATGCTGCTATTGCCACTGACACCATAAATACATCACTTCCTGTGCAGCAGAGGACTTTTCCTGGGAAAGAGGGACACCCTCATGAGCATTCACAACATCACATGCAAAAGCTTTCATGCACTCAGTACAGGTTAAATCATTACTGTAAGACATCAATACAGAATGGAGACAATGGGCATTTAGTTTTAAAGAGGAACTGAAGCCTGAAGTACCTGCTTCATACTCTTCAAAACTGTCTCTGGAGTGGGAAACGTCCCGGGATGCGTTTCACAAGGCTGACAATCCCACATGAGAATAGGGGCTTGGCAATTCCAAAGCATTTATGCCATCAGCCTTTTGCGTGAGACAGATGGCACAATGGCCGCTATCCCCAGAGACGCTCCTTCAGCTCCTTGCTTTGAATCAGTGAGACCCTTGCTCCGCGTATTCAAATTGAACTTAACCAATGACAAATGAGATTATTTCTGCTTCCATAATTGCTCTGTCTTCAAGAGATACTTGTATAAATAATAGTCTAATCTTCTTATCTTATCTCCTGATCGAGCATCTGGTCAAATCTTAGTATTATGGATGTACAAGGCCTCCTTCCCATGAAAAGACTGGTTTAATAAAGGTGTCTTTGGGCTCGAAGATCTAGGCCTTTATAAGGGGGACACTCTGCAATCCTCTCAGACTAATCTTCCCAAACACACCCTCAGGCGCTATTTACAATTAAGATTCACAATTAAGACATTTTTATGAGTGCACCCATAACCATCTCCCCCGTAATACCATTCAGTAGGTTTCATTTGCTCTTTTATCAGCTAATCAAAATATCTAACACATAAAAAAATTGTCTTGGGGAAGAATATAATCTTTTATTCACTGAGGAAGAATGGAACCGTATTTGGCGGAATAACAAGAGTATCAAGGGATTTTAGAGTCAGAGACAATTTATTATGTGAAACTCTCTTACTAGACACCATCAAGGTTACGCAGACTGGGCCTCAAGGATAATGGAGATGTAAAGGCTCAGTAGGGGGATGTAGTTACATACAGCATCACTGCAGAGGACCACAGGCACACAAGTCCCTACAGGAGTAGCATATAGGAGTGACTGTCCTTGGACTAAAACTACATTCAAAAACTCCAACTGATCACTGGTATGCCACTGCTACTAGGCTTACTAATTTATCCCATATCCAGTAAGATTCCTTCCTCTCCTTCCCTCCTTCCCCAATCCTTTTTTTTTTTTTTTTTTTTTTTTAACTTAAAAACATCTGGAAAGTGCAAGGGAACAGCCAATAAAAACCAGCCTTGAAATATGATGCGTCAATGCGAGTAATTTGCATACCGGGCACCCCGCAACAATTTGATAATCATGAAGTAGCAATTACTGTTATTATCATTTTTAGCTTTTAAATGATTTACATACAGACGCCGTCATCATTTCCTGTGCAGTCCACTTTTCTTTTCTTTTTTTTCCCCTATTGCATGCCGTTATACAGACGAGAGCACTTTTTTGCGCAGAAAAAAGTCAGTTTTCAGGCTGCCCAGACAGAAAGCGACAGGGTCTCTGCTCAAGAATGGATTATTGACGAAACGCTGCAACAACACATCAAATCAGGTAGGTTACAGTTTCATGCAACGAATTAAAGGCCTTATAGACAGAAATTTAACATAATTTAAGTAACTTATGTGTTGCAGCCTGTCTAAAAAGAGTTATGTTCAGGGGAAATAAAAGATCTCCCTACATGTTTTACAGTCGGCTGAATAAGATGAATTGCCAAACATTATTCATATTTATTAAGTTTGATCAAGTCTTTCTGTCATATTCGCTGTTTGGGAGGATTGATGTCTGAGGAGCAGAGCAGTCCCTGTTCTGCCATAGTGCTGTATTGAGCAGGGACAGCCTACAGGGGGCGCTTCAGCCTTTGGATTTGATCTAAATAATCAGCTCCAATTGGAACTGACAAGAAATATGGCTTAGATTAAATACAGCAACTATATTCTTAAACTAAATATTCTCTCAGAATTAATACGCCACTGTACATTAAACCACTGGAGGTTTCTTTGATTATGGTCAAAGTCATATTATAGCAGGTTGGCTGATGGAATGCATCTTATCTGTCCTTGGAATAATCTTTTCCCACAGCTAAAATGTCCTGTGCTTGAAATTAGGAGAATATGTTGTGGATTCCTGTCTGTGGGAGACAAGTTTTCTGAGAATTTCTGATGACTATTTTTTTCCTGTGAACAAAGGAAGGTTCCAGTTATTAAGAAAATGAGGACACATTCCAGTTCATTTTACTAAGTTAGAAATTCCCAAGTAATGACTTCATCACAAATTAATTAAAAAGTAATATAAATGAGAAGTTATGATGCGACTTCTTGGAATATAACAGTGGAGTTATGAGTATTAACACTTTCTCCCTAGGCTACAACGTTTACACTGACTAAAACTGCATCAGGCATCTTTTTCTTATTTTTTTCCCAATTCATTCTCCATGGAGGTATACATCAACAACATAACAGATCAGAATAAACTCTTTTGCCTGTCTGTGAGAGACAGAACTTAATTGAATGATTAAGTCAGTAATTTGCTGAGTTTATAGATACTCATGGACACAGTCTGGAGTTGTTAGTGCATACAAAAGACAGCTAAATTGGTCTCAGTTGTGACTGGCTGCAATGATGAACCATCAAACAGAGAATAACATACATGCCTTTTTCCCTCTCCTAATGACAATAATGTAGCGACATCTCATGAGAATTGAGACATTTATATTCAAACATTCCCTTAAAATTAAGCGTCAGTAGGATTTTTATTATTTTTGGATAATGCAGAACAGACTTGGCTTTTTCAATTGAATGGTATGCAAGCTCTTATAGTACATATTTGTGCTGGGCAAGTTGCATCTTCTTTGTCGGTATTATGAAACTGTATTTCATGTGCATGGACAAGGGTGTTGATGAGACCCCTCAGTCTCAAACAGCCTCAAACAGTCAAATCACTGTTTCTGAAATTCACCATTGCTTTCTACCAAACACATCTTTATGATAAAATATGGCAGATGACTGTGTAATGACTCTGACCATCTACTGACATGGGGTTCACTGTTGCTTGTCCTCCCTAATTTCCATAGCTCCCTTGACCCCTTGGCCTATGGCTATTTTAAATGTCCCGATGCTGGAAAAATGATCAGAGAGGAATATTTGCAATGTAACCCAGCAGTAAAAGCACCACTGTGCTGGAAAGATCCTGTTAAATGTCTTAGGATTTTGGATTCACTAGAAAGGAATCAGTGGATGACCATAAGCAATGCATTATCAAATGTTGCCTCCATGTGGCTTTATTAGGTGTATAATAGCAAATAGAGAAAGACCTCAGTGGATTATTCTGGTTTTTAGATTTATAGATTTACAGCATCAAGGCTCTGTTGTCATAACACTGAAATTTAAGTCTTAATAGAAACTACATTACTTCTTGAGGTCTGGCATAAGGGACATATCAAAGATAAAGGGATTGGATTTGATTTGATGATTGAAGGCAGACATGGCATGGCACTAATGTTTATTTTGGTTTGGGCTTTGTTTAATGGTCCCGAGTCATGTAAGGAATGACGCAGCTTCTTATGAGAAATCCAGATGGCATCGCCGTCAATAGAAGAATGGATTCCGTGAATGTAAGCAGGGTTTAGGTTTTGGTAAAGCGTCCCACAAAACAGAGCTGGTGTCTGTCTGCTGTGTTCAGACGGCGAGGCTTCACAGTCTCTTCAGGAAGGAGATTCTTTACGAGACTTTTAAAGCTTTAGAGTCGAGCTCAGTGAAAAGCTACACAGTGGCAAGAGCTGTAGGCTTCCTGCTGACTTGATGTTACGAACTGTGATGACGGATGTCTGAGTTTTGTGACTTCCCCTGTTCCCAGGTCTGTGGGATGATAAGAAGCCCCAGGAGACAGGCTGGAACAGAGCGCAGTGTGAGTGAAGTGCAAGATTTATGGATGAGGAGCACTTTAAAAATTTGGTGTAAAGATGTCGTGTGGTGTGGCATAAAGCGGGAAGATGAAATATTAACATGAATAACAAAGGGACAATAGGTTTGGCTTGGATTTTAATGAGCCTGTTTGATATATTGTGAGTTGGATCGATACACTTGCTGCAGCGTTGCAATAGTAACAACAGAACCTAGGACGTTAATTTAGAAATTATAGTGCAACCCAGTAGGTCAAAACCCTTTGAAAAGTTCCTTTATATGGTCTATTAAGTTGTGAAGCTGCTGCAAAGCTAGAATCAACTTATGCTATCAATTTCCACCACCTACAATGCCAAGCTATTTTCTGGATGGAGTGACGAGGCTCCTATCTCATGACAAATCAGATGGAAGGCTTTAAACCATCAATTCAAAGAAGGATTATTTATGTGCTCCTGATCCCTTTGCCGGTCCAGTGTAATGATAGGTGATGGGGGAGATAAATTACACGCTGATGTGGTGTGTGTTTCAACCATATGCCACGTTTGCTTTTTTATCAGATATTACACGTGAGAACAATCAAAAGGACAGCTGGAAACCAAACACTGGTATTTGCAAGAAATTTGTGTAATTTACATTTTGCATTTAAATGCCCATATGTGTTTTAATATAGAGGAGCAATACTTTTGCATTGGGCACTGGGACTCGGGAACAGCAATTGGGCTACGTGTGGCTTTCTCATCTTTTTCGCTCTCTTGTGTAACATGCTGTTTTTAGACATTACATTGTGCAATTGCCTCCAAATTAACATGCATGGAACACTCACACAAGTATGTGGTTTACATGAGCCAACATCTCAGAAATCCAAAGATGCATTTAATGGTTCAGTGGATGCTTCACAACCACACAGAGAGTTAAAAAGACTTCTTTCCCTGAGGCTATCTTAAACTTAAGGGAATATTACATTTTGGTAGAATATTTACATTTTTGTGGCTGGCTTGAGGTAATGCCTGTGGTTAAGTTGGAAAGCACCTACCCATATGGCAAAAATACTCATATATTTCAGAATATGATTAGAGATGTCAAAATATACAATAACTGACAGAAAAAAAAGTATTTGAACAAGTACAGAGCATTAATTCAGAATACATTTGGTGGCTGGGAGTACATTTTCTTCTCATGTTTTGTTGACAGTATGTGTAAGTAACAATGTGTGCTCCTTATTCTTTCCATATGGGACGGTCCTGTCTGTAGAAACCCCTTCTGCTGTACCTGGGAGGCTTGCATTCAAATCAAACAGGCACTTTGGATTTTATGATTCAGCAGGAGTAAGCTCTGGTGTTCTGGTAACATGGTATCGCAACATAAGCAGCATTCAGCTCCTGAATATGCATATTTTTGCCCAGAGACAATAAACAAGGGAGCTTGAATGCCTGTAGAAGGGCACGAGGCCAAATCCCAAGAAAAGTGGGGGGCAAACAATTCGTTTCCATGGAAACAAGTCCTGCCCTCGACTCTTCAGCAACCTCAGGGAGGGAGGCAGCTTTTTTTTTTTTTTTTGGTTGGAAAGACATGACTCGCAGTTTATTGAGAAAAGCAGGTATCCGGCTAAAGCGGCCAAAGTTTAACAGGGTATAGATCAACGGGACTGTGCATCGCAGGGAGTGAATCTCACTGGGAAAATGGCCATGGATGTGAGGCGAAACTCAGAGGTAAAAAAAAAAAAAAAAAAAAAGAAGCCGAATGCTTGTTGAACTACTGAAGGCGACTTGTGCACTAACTTTTATGAAACATGTTGAGGAAACCGGTTAAAACACAGTCGAAAACCGAGCGAAGCGACCGTGGAGCCTTTGAGATGTTACGGCGAAAAAGGAAGGTGCGTTTAAGTGTAGTCTGGTCTCCATGTGACCATATTTGGTCAACATGTTATACGATGAATTGGACCAGGCAAGGAGTATGTTGTGTTTTTTTCAGCGGTACCTTTGAATGAGGAAAAAAACTGCGAGCGGAGAGGCAGCAGATGCCAGTGAAAGTGCTCTGTGGATTGTAATTAGGCGAACAGTCACCGTTACCGTCCCAAAAAAGTCAAAACCAGCAGATAAGAAGAAGCAGAAACGACCCCTGAACTGGACTGTCACGGTTTATCCCGCTAGGACACTGGGGAATAACTCTCTTTTTGCACTTTAAATGCCTGTTACGTCCTTTAATAATAATAATAACAACAACAATAACCGTGTTTATGTCGCAGTTTTCTTATGAATGCTACCTTCAGAGTGGTCTTTTTTTTTTTTTTTTTTTGTTTTTTCTCCAAATACACTTTCTATTGTGCAGAACTAACAATAACCTTTCCCTCTGTCTGGACAGGATAGTCCGGACAAAGCTGTGGAGGCCCCTCTCTTGTTCCCTGTTGAATGCAAGCTTAACAAGAGTGAGGTTGACCCTGTAGACATATGTTTTTAAAGCTGTCACTGTCAGAAAAATATGATTAATAACCAGGGTAGCACATGATTGATATGTGAGTCCCTGTAGCCATCATTTTCAGGAGAAAAAAAAAATCATTGAACTTTTGAACCATGCACAGGGCAAGCTCTTTCACCATGAATGAAAACTATTTTGGCCTAGCCATCCCTCTCAGTCGGTATGGAAACATGTCATTACCTCCTCTGATGACAGTGTTTTGATTGGAAGAGCTGCCCTTGTTCCCCCGGTGGTCTTACATTTGTGGGAAAGCCAGCTGATAATTTGAGCAATTCTATCGGCTTTGCAGTGTTGTGTGAGTGATGGATTGAAGCTCGGCGTTTTGTCTTCCTGTTTGCTTTGTGTTGCATTTGACGGTAGATTGCATCTTCGATTCATAGAGTGCTTCAAAATGCACGTTTTGCTATTGCATTTCACCTTAGCTATTTACATTGTAGATTTACAGCTGGATGATAGATGGTAGAATCTTTTTTTTTTTTTTTTTAATCAGTGCTTTACTTTACACTCAAACAGGAACACACATGCCTTCTGGGTACAACAGTCTGTATTGGCCATGGAACAGTTCAGTGTCTTTGCTCAAGGGGACTTTGCAGAATTAGCCGAGGGTAGGAAGAATGTCTGTTATTTCAGTCCGTCAAATTTCTCCATACTGGAACCTGAATTCTTCGAGTCACAAGCCCACCACTCTCAACTTTAGCCCCAAGCTGTACAATGGCCATCAGCCATTAAGTGAATGCTCCTTTTGAAAAGCATGAAATCTGCTTGTGTTCGCCTGCAGTGGGAGCATCCAAACTCAAACATCACCATGATTCAGTTCCCAATGGCTGATGCATTCCTACACGCTCGTTTAGTACACTGGACGTCCATCGTGACAATCTGTCATCACTATATGACATGAAATGTGTAACTTAGTCATTACTTGATGACCTTTATGACCAGTAAGGTGCATGTGCTAAATTGTTCCTCCTTGGCCCACATGACTGACATCATGACATGGCATCACTATCAGCATCAGCATGCCATTGGATGTACTGCACTTCATTATTCAGGATGCTACAGAGCCTAACCCTGCTCCAGTGTTAGCAGTGCACTATCAGCTTTGACATCTAGCGTTACACACACTGCCCCTGGTGTTTGTGAAGCTTTCGGCACTTAAACACCTGTTGAAACCTGTGAGGGCTTAAAATCCTTCAGGCTCACTTGCTTTGTAAAGCCTGTTTGTAAAGTAAACAACCAAGGGCTTGTAATAAGTTCCAGGTACTTTATCTAGCATTACCATTTTCACAGTCGCATGAATGTAAGCCTTGTCCTACAAACACATTTACCAGATCATCTAATTTAAAGAGGCGATGTTATTTCTCGGTTCGTTTTCAACTTTCAGTGAACTTGTTGTTTGCCCTTATGACATTATTCCCAATTACCATCACTACACACTGATTTTTTTTTTTTTTTTTTTTTTTTTTTTGGCATTTTTTTGCTTTATTTGATAGTAACAGTAGAGAGAGAAACAGGAAAGGCAGGGAAGAGAGAGAGGGAATGCTATACAGCAAAGGTAAAGGTGCACTGTGGCAAGGAGCTACAGGGGCGCCCACTCATTGACAAATCTTAATTATTGTTCTAATACAAGCAATAGAAAGAGATGACGACTATCTAGAGACCAAAGTAAACTCTACTCAAAACCTTTAAACCTATAATGTCCTGAAAGAGGCAGTTTGAGAAGTATGTCCACAGTGAAGAAAAGAAAAAACACGACATGCACTGTGAAGAGGTAAACAATGCATTGGTATCGGTATTGGTGTCAGTTTAATCCTGCTTATAAGACAGTGGCAAACAACACTACATTTGTCTGCTTTATTTCCTTGGAAGTTTGAGAGCCTGTGTGTCAGGAGTCAGCTCAGTGACACAGATCCTAGACCCCCTGCTGCAGCTCAGATGGACATAAGCCTGTTTTCCACATGCCGGCGTCCACAGCTGTGCATGCTCATATCTAGGTTACACAGAAAGGTTTTTCCCTCTTTTCCACAAAGAGAAAATATGCCATGATTGCCTAGAAGAAATGCTGGACTGGCTGAAAAAGAGGAGGAGATGAAAAAGGACCCTTAGAATTGGTTCCACCTGGCCAACTGTGCAAGGACTATGGTGGCAGAATCTGTGGGGATTGTATAGGCAAAGTCATGCGCAACCACCAGTAATACCAACCTCAGCGGTGTTCTTGCACATAAAGACACAGAGGTCTGCAAGAGATGGCTGCCGGAGCCTTAACTGCTCTCGAAAGGCAGATGCATCCTCTGATAAAATGTGTACTGGCTCATTTTCTTGGAGGCTGATAGCTGGCCCGAAACACAAGTCAAAAGGAGACAAAAGGTGGCCACTCATCAAGCATGTACAGCTTTGCCTTTGATTGGCTGCTAATTTTGAATGGAGCACCATACACTCAGGCTGAAGGTCTGTGATATCCAGCTTTCATGGTCAACAGAGAGTTTTATCATTTTTGCTCCTCCCAACATAGCCTGTTTGGTCTGTGATAAAAGGCTGTGTGTCTGTAGATGTCACATGCACAGTTCATATGTCTGTCTGTAAATGCTTCAGTGTGGACCATGTTAGACTGGGGCAAGCGTTTGGAGCTGGACCCCCCTCTGCCAGCATATTTATGCAGTAACTCAACTCCCACACTCACAGGCTATGTTAACATGTCCGATTCAGCCGCCTCAAACCCCTTTTTGTCCACAGTGGACAAAAAATGGTCTTTCTGGAGAGTCTGTAACAATGGCCTGGACCACTATGTGGGCTGTGTCTGCCAGTGAGTTGTGACGTTTGGAAAGAGTTGAGAATGTGCAGAGATTTTCACTCTTCCCTCTTCGCTTTGCTTTTTGGCTGCACATAAGCTCCAGGGTGGTTTTAAAAACCTTGAAGTCAGGTTGCTGATCAGCAGAAACTGAGGACATGTCTGCCAGAAAAGCTGAGGTGTAGTAGACAGAGCAGAATTAGAGCATTAGACTGTTTTTATGGAAGCCACTGTGTCTTTCTGCTTGCTTGAATCACAGAGTGTTATGGAAATTTGAGCCCAGCTCCGCACAATGTTAATGGAAACTCATCGCACAGAAGTCACAGCCAAAGTCGTTAAATACGTGAAGTACCACCACTCTCTGAAGTTAAATTGTGGTGTACTCTCTGAGTGAACAGTATGTGCCAGGTGCTGAACTCGGGGAGACTGTGTATGTAGTCTTTGTTGAATGAGAAAGACGCTCTTGGCATGAATTCCAGGTGCTTTCACCCTTTGAAAACATTCTTTAATGCGCTGAATGCAGCCAGGCTCTGATGGATAGGGCAAATATTAGTGCATTCCTGCATGTGATGTGGAGAACAGTGTGTCAGATGATCTGTCAAATCTGACAGGACCAAGGACTTGCGGATTCACTTTGCAAGATATTTTACCTTATGGACCAACACACATACACGCGCACACACACACACACACACACACACACACACACACACACACACACAGTCTTTGCCTAACATTTGCTAGGTTCACTCTCCTGATAAAAGGCTTACTTTTTAACCACGTCTCTCTCCCAAGGACGCGTTGAACACAAAGGGCTCTTTTATTCCGGCCCGGAGAGTCTCTTGGAGACACTCTTTCACTCCCATTTTATGAATATGCTCTTGTTGCTCAGATAAAAATGCGTCATTGATATGCCTCTCTTGTAATCAATTTGTACTTCTGGACATGAACATGGCCAAGCCAGCAAAATACTTAAATCAGAAATGACTACGCTACAACATTTGAATGACTGTCAGGGACATGCATTAAAGATTTTAGTTTTTTTTCCTTCTTGGTTTGGTACCTTTATATTTTGCTATACTTCCTGTGCTGAGCTGTAGTGGTGCTATCTTCCTCTAATCTTTACTGAATGCTGGATGCTGGCTGGCTGGATTCTCTAAATGCTAAGTGTTAGTCTCCTGCCATTGAGGTGCACACCCTCTGCCCCCAAACTAATGATCATAAAAATTTGATTGGATCTATCACTATGATCTGTCTCATTACAGCACTGCAGAGATTATAAAGGCGGTTATAAAGACAATTTATCAGTTTAGTGTTACAGTTAAGTATTTCATGATTAGAGGTAACAATGACACCGCTTCATTGCCTGGAGACGCTGTGCTGTATGGGATGTGGATCTACATGCTGTCATGTAAACTCTGGACTAAAGTGTGGAGGTGAGAAGAAAGTTATGAGCTCCTGTCTCTCATAACTGCACTCTGAATGTTGTTTAGTGCTGAATAAATGGGCAGTGTGGACTCAGATCTCAGTGTTAAGTCAGTATGTTAAATTCCACATAAATATGTGACCAGTGCGCTCCATCACACATGAATCTATGTAGTGCAAACACACTTGACATCTAATGGAAAATTTGTCAGGGTCTGCAAACATGACTTCTGTAAGAGACTTTGTGGAATTTCATAGAGGAGACACAACAGACATCATTTTGGAAAGGATGTTGTCTGAAAATGAAAAAAAAAAAAAAAAAAATCCTGAAAACAAACAGTTTCATATTGCAGTGTGTTAAAATTTAATGTTTGATGTGATTAATGGTTTATTTACTGGCCTCTTTTTGGCGCCATTTTCTTCATAATTTTAGAGCCTTCACCAGAAGATAAATTCGTTTTTAAATCAGAAGTTGAAGAAAGTGCTAACCATAGATTGTTGGGAACTTCCAAGTGGGAGTGCACACACTCTTTTGTGCCCTGTTTACTTAGACCTGCCTTCACCTGTAACAGTTAGCAGTATTACCACTAATCAGAGCCAAGTCTTTCATCAAGGCCCATCAGTAGTGATGTGAGGAATGCTCATGAGCGGTAAGCTGTTGACTTCTCGTGAACTCTGAGTAGAGGCTGTCTCTTACTGAGTAACAGTTGACGGTTAACTTGCCCCCGGCTCTGACGTCTCGAGAGAAAATTTGCCTTGAATCTGGTTGAATGCACTTCAAAGATACTCCAGATCTTGCTTGGAAATGGTTGTTTACAGCCGGTGATTTTGTGTAAGGAGATGGTATCAGAGCTCAGGAAGTCAGTTGGCTAACGCCTTGGTGTTTACTCTGCAAACTCCATCTTGGACCCCTTTGACCCATTTCTCTCATTGTTGAGTTTCTTGGTCAAAAGTGCTCAGAATGATGGCACTATTGTGATTTTTCAGTGAAAGAAGAAAGTATTTGTATACCTCTAAGAACAAGTCAATGAAAACATTGAATGACAGTACCAAAACCACTGAATATTTTAGCAGGCATCAGACAGAAACTGTTATGTTTTTAGACATCTGATAGTCTGCCTGAATTTTATATCGATGGAATATTTTCACATGATTTCATTTTGTAGCTGATTAAATCTGTTTGCCTCTCCCAACCCCCCAAAACGCTGCAGCAATTTTGTCTAGTTTTTGTTAGAATTCCATTGTTAAACTTTAATTCTGTGCTTCCATGTTTACTGCATCCCAGAAATTGTAAGACCCTAACGTTCATGTCTTACTTGACTTTGTCCTAATGTACCATAAAAATCGATGATCTTGTACTGTCATGTCTAGATCACCATATCTTGAGATTTCCCTGCAGAACCCCAAAGAACAGAATCAGGGCAGACCTGGAGGGCTGTCAGCAAGACAGGACCACACCAGTCTTTGTGTTTGATCAAAATAATGCATGCCCGGTCTCCTCAACCCAGTCCACTGTCACAGGAAATAGCTGACAGCAGGAATGCTGCCTCTCTCCTCATCTGTCTCTATAGGACTCAGCTCTACCACTGGTTGGCTGGCTTCTTCATACAACAACTTCCTGTAAACAAGTCACCCTGCCAAGCACCCTCCCATCCTCCACCTCTGATCTCTGGGGATCTCCATTTGACCTCCTTGTAACCCAGATCAGTCTTTTTGAGCTGAAGAATGGAAATAGACGGCATTCTTTGAAGGGTCAATGCTGCATTTGAAAAAATGATTTTCAGGGCTAATGGCCTCCGGTTTGAAGGGAGGGTGCTGGTCTAATATGAGGTTAAGTGTCCAGGAAGTGTTTATGGCAGGGAAGATGTGTTAACAGTTTTCCTGCTCCATAGTCTTTTTATGGGATTGTTGGACATTGCATCAAATGAAATTGCTCAACACTATATTTCATGATTAATTTGATACCTCATCAGTATAATACTGATTGAGGTAGGGCAATTGCTCTTTTTTCTTTGCCTTAGATAGAGACCATGAACATCTGTTTGGAGTCCTGAGAGTCTGAAGCTTCCACACAAATTAGAAACAAGCACAAAACCATGCTTACCCATGACACATACAACATATGCGTCCAACTAAATGTTTCTTTTCAAATGTCCCTGCTAAACGATCCTCGCCAAACGTCCCTCGTCAAATGTCTCTGATGCCGTCATAGCCCACGGCAGCAGTACTTAGCACTCCATAGGCCTAGGTCAACCCATTAAGTCCAAACAGTGCAGTGTCTGCTACTGTTGGTAAAACTAATGCGTAAGCACTTGAGAGGCATCTAACCACACCTTCTTTGTATAAGACTGAATGCAGTTTTTTAGAAAGCTTTTCCCAATTCCAAGAACAACAGTGTTAATCTCTCTTTGTCCATAACAGCAAGCACCATACTCACTGTATTAATTATTCCCCTCTTCATTTAAAAGCAAGTCTATCTGAGGAAGCACTGTTGCAGTGGTAACCAAAGTTTGTGGTAAAAGAAGTTTTGTTGTTAGCCAACAAGACAGTTGTGCAATGCACGATCACAATCCCCAACCAGTAGAACAATAACCACCCAATTTTGCTTTATCGATACTGCCAAATTATTACATGCTTGCAAACACAGCCCTGCACTTATACTCACTTAACGATGGATGCTATTTGCATCCACAGTCTTAGCAGCATAGAGGGTCTGGATGAGTGTGGTGCTGTCCAGAGGGTCTGCACCATGACCCAGAGGAGATTCTGCACCCTTTGCAAACACCACACTACCATAAAATGTTTTCCTTTTCCTGAGGTAACACTTTTGCCATTAACACAGTTAACACCGCACACTTTGTAGACAACTGAAACATGTCAACTTATTGTCTGCCTAGCATCTCTACATATGGATGCAGTTTGGAGCATAGATATGATTTAGTGAAGACAGCAGGGAGCTAGGTGAAAAGAGTCAAGCTGAGAAGGTAGCAAATATATGTATTTGTGGGACACCTCATGCTCAAATTATTACAATTGCCATATTGTTCTACATTAATATTGGGAAATATTCCTGAACATTAAGTGCTCTCAATTGAATGTATCTGACAGTGGACACTGTAGTGCTTCAGGGAATGAAAACTTCATTGCTTCAGTTTTTATTTGTGCTTTGCCTGCATGGAATTAATGAAAACTTGATAATGCCATCTAGTGGACTGCTGCATGTGATAGAGGTTTATTGTGCGTGTGCTTCCACATAAAGGGCTGGTTCATACTTCATGCATGGCTAGTTATGGTGGAGCCACAGACATGCTGTTGGTGTATCTTTGTGTCAGTGCTGATCACATTTCTTTTCATGGCAATGTGTCTAAAACTTCAATGTGTAGAACTGGCTTATGTATGTAATGTTAGCCTTTGATGTCTTACTGCTCATTTTGCAGCCAAGAGATTATGTTTATGGCCACTGCCATGTTTTCATTTTTTTTGAAGAACAAGGCAAAGGCTGCAGCTAAGTTGGAGAGGGTGGAACTTATAAACTGTAAATA